>NC_084554.2:20692500-21045000 GCF_033978685.3 Nerophis lumbriciformis | reverse complement strand
TTCCGGGGTTGGCCGACATCATCCCACAAGATGTAGTTTCTCTTTAAATATCCTTCTTGAAAATGGCCTTGCAAATATATATCAGTGGCCTAGTGGCCCTGAGATCGGTAGGTTGTAGGTAGGTTGTCATACCAAAGACTATAAAAATGTGAGCCATTACCCCCCTGCTTGGCACTCAGCATCAAGGGTTGGAATTGGGTGTTAAATCACCAAAAATGATTCCCGGGCTCAGCCACCACTGCTCCCCTCACCCCCCAGGGGGTGATCAAGGGTGATGGGTCAAATGCAGAGAATAATTTTGCCACACCTAGTGTGTGTGTGACAATCATTGATACAAAAATATATATATATATATCAGCCACCTAATCAACGTTTTGTTTTCCTTCTCTGCTATCCCGGGGCCGGTATGGCTACAGCGCAACACTTCCTGCTTCCTGCTAAATTGAAACTTGTGAATGGATACTCACTTTGGAAAGACAAGTGAGTATCCAATCACAGTCTCGTTAACATCAGGCTACTTTGATAGGTTACTGTCAACAACTTGTGATCTGATTGGCTATCGCAACTGTGTTCTCAAATTCATCCGCTAACGGTCTCGGTGAGTATCCAATCACAGGACGCGTAAATGTCACGTTTAACGTGAGGCCATCTAAAAGGCCTTACTGACAACAACTCGTGATCTGATTGGCTATCGCAACTGTCTATCACCTGTATGTTCAATTACAGTGCACAGATAGATAGATTGTTGATTCTGAAGGCCTCGGGCAGATTGCGTACAGCATGGCAACATAAGCTATCTGAATTCTGATTGGATACAAACTAAAACTAAAAACAACAGCATTGGAACGAGCATTATATGACATGACGAGAATATGAATACTTTTAGATATTTAGGGAAAGTAAATAAAAAATATTTGTATCTTTAATTATGATCATGATTTCTGGTTATGTTAGGCCAGCAGAGAAGGCCTTGCTGGCCCTGATGGCACACCACTGACATCGGGTGAGGGTTCCTGTCTGAGATGGAAGCCCAGCAGGACACAGGCGGGATGCAGCTACTTTAGCCTTCATGGGAAACAAAGCTGCTCACATAATGCAGATTGGGTAGAGTAGCCATCTTTTAACCAGAGGGTTACTGGTTCGATCCTGACCTGGAGAGCTTTTGTCAAGGTGTCCCTGAGCAAGACACCATTTTTAATGTGAAATGACAATGAACGCTTATCAAGAGTAGTATTAGTATTAAATGAATACAGAGTAACTAAAAGGAGGCAGCCCGTTACAACTTGGCCGCTCCTCTAAAACCAGTGAACGAAACAACGGAATAACACATTGATCAGTTGTCCGTAACTGAAGTAGATAACCACATTCGCAACTTTACCTTAACGGCTCCTCTTGAATCAATTTAACAGCTACCCACTGGGCCCCATTCAGCAACCGTTCAAATTTTGTTCTTCGGCCCACTTACGAAGTTTTTAAGGAGATTTTTGTATTCACCAATGTTTTCTTAGCTGGGATTTGTTCGTAGGTAAGAGCACTCTTAGGGTGGCCTATTTGTTCTTAAGTGTGACAAGTTCCCTTACTTCTATTGTCTAATGTTAAATTAATATCATAGATGGATAGATAGATAGATAGATAGATAGATAGATAGATAGATATAAGACAGACATATAGCAAAATGAGCAATATATAGACATTTTCAAAACAGGCACATATACGCACACCCACACACACACACACACACACACACACACACAAAATCATCAATTACCGGGGCGCTGATTTAGTGATTGGTGATTCTTTAAAAGACTCAACTCACTCAATGGCAATGCTTTTGCTGCTACTGCAAGATGCATTGCTGCAAGATATATATATATGTATATATATATATATGCATATAAATACATAGATAGATAGATGGAGATATATATAGAGCGATAGATAGATAGATAGATAGATAGATAGATAGATAGATGGATAGATAGATAGATAGATAGATAGATAGATAGATAGATAGATAGATAGATATAAGACAGACAGACAGACATATAGCAAAATGAGCAATATATAGACATTTCAAAATACTGTGTGCGTCCTTACGCACCAGAAGAACCAGAACCACTCATGGGCATACTTGCCAACCCTCCCGATTTTCCCGGGAGAGTCCCGAATTTCAGTGCCCCTCCCGAAAATCTCCCGGGGCCACCATTTCCACAAATTTCTCCCGATTTCCACCCGGACAACAATATTGCTACACCATCGTTCACTGGGCGCCGTTTCTGGCCGGACAATAATAACGGCATACTTGCCAACCCTCCCGGATTTTCCGGGAGACTCCCGAAATTCAGCGCCTCTCCCGAAAACCTCCTGGGACAAATTTTCTCCCGAAAATCTCCCGAAATTCAGGCGGAGCTGGAAGCCACGCCCCCTCCAGCTCCATGCGGACCTGAGTGACGTGTCAACAGCCTGTATTCACGTACGCTTTCCCCCAATATAAACAGTGTGCTTGCCCTAACACGTTATAACTGTAGAATGATCGAGGGCGAGTTCTTGGTTTCTTATGTGGGTTTATTGTTAGGCAGTTTCATTAACGTCCTCCCAGCGCGGTAACAACACACAACAACAGCAGTCATGTTTTATTCTACCATAAAGCAGTTCGTCTGCCGTAAACAGTAATGTTGTAATATATTGAGTTGGAGGCAATAAACAGGCGAGGTGATGAAGTACGTCTCTTTACTGTAGACTTCAGAACAGACTCACACACTTGACGTCAGGTGCGCAACACCACGTAAATCATTGGCCAACCAAAAAGTAACCCCAGTACGCTATAGCCAACATTCACCAGGAGATGGCAACAGACAAACATATATCACTCTATTACATTCCTCCCCTTTTAGAAATGTAGAAGTTACTCAAAACAAATAAACAACCCAACCAAAAAATGCAGCAGCTCAATTAAAAAACTGTACTTAAGCCCTTTTTTTTTTTTTTTTTTTTAGTACTGAACTCTTAACCCTCATCTGTAAACAATAACATGCTTATTATACAAACAGTATTTGTACACCTTTAACACAGATTTGTATACTGTCTTCAGAGATTCAGTTTTTTTGGTGGTACTCGAAACCTTTCTGGGTACCTGCGAAAGGGTGTTCAGCATGGTTAGAAAAATAGTGACAGAGAATAGAACAAGGATGGACAATTCAACCCTTAACTCAACAATGAGTAGATGAGTGTTATGTGTGTGTATATGTGTAAATAAATGAACACTGAAATTCAAGTATTTCTTTTATATATATATATATATATATATATATATATATATATATATATATATATATATATATATATATATATATATATATATATATATAAAATAAATAAATATATAGCTAGAATTCACTGAAAGTCAAGTATTTCTTATATATATATATATATATATATATATATATATATTGACTTGGTGAATTCTAGCTGTAAATATACTCCTCCCCTCTTAGCCACGCCCCCAAACACGCCCCCGCCCCGACCATGCCCCCCCCACCCCCCACCTCCCGAAATCGGAGGTCTCAAGGTTGGCAAGTATGAATAACGGTTACACCTCAAAGTCAAGCGCGGCAATTAGAACAGAAAAAGAAGAAGACGAAGCAGAAGAAGAGACATGGCGACGACGAGTAAGAAGAAGAAGTACGCTTGCAAGTTCCAAAATGATTGGAAAAAAGACTTTCAGTTCATCCAGGACAACTCGAAGGGGAAGGGGTATGCTGCCTGCAAATGTTGTAGATCAGACTTCTCCATTGAACACGGTGGCCGAACGGACATAGTCACTCATGAACGGTCAGAGAAGCACAAGGCTGCGGCAACACAGCCCAGTATTATGGGCCACCTTGCTAAATGGAGACCCGAGGGTGTAACTTATGCCGAGACAAAGATGGCTCTGCTGATAGCTACAAGCAACATCCCGTTCTCATTTGCGGATGTCTTCAACAAATCTGTGAAGGATTACCGGTATGTTCCCAGATTCAGAGATCGCTCGCCAGTACGCAAATGGCAGAACAAAGGCTACTGAAATAGTGAAAGGTGAGTGTATAGGGTTGCCACCCGTCCCTTATAATACGGGGTCGTCCCGTATATTAAGATTAAATTGTTAAATTTTATTTAATTTTTTTTAAGTAAGCAGCAAGTACAGTACAGTTCGTAGAGAAACTGTGTTTTCATTACTGTGTATTTGATAGGTGCCATTGCCCCGGAATTAGACAAAGAAGCGATCGAATTGTGCCAAAAACCAACCCTTTGGTCTGATGTGTGATGAAAGCACAAGCAGAAACATGGGATGCATCTGTCATCTGGTCCAGCTGGCCACAGGATGTGGCATTAGGGCTCTACGCCAGCCTATTGAAGACATCCTCAGCAGTATATATGCTCACTTTGACATCAGGTAAGCATATTGATATGCCGCATGTTACACTTGCACATAAGTTAAAAGAGAGCCTCTGTGCCACAATTTGACAGTTATTGGATGTCATTTTGGTTCCCTGGCTTTTCATTATTTAACAATTTCTCTCCTAATTTTTATTTTTTTTATTTTTTTTAACCTTTCTCAACTTTAGTGCCAAACGTTGCCGACCGAGATGCTGGTACAGTTTTCCTCAGCCATCATCGAGTCCATCCTGACATCCTCCATCACCGTGTGGTTCCCCGGCGCCACAGTCCAGGATAAGCATCGACTGCAGCGCATGGTACGTGCTGCTGAAAAGGTGATTGGCTGCAAGCTCCCATCCCTCCAGGACTTGTTCTCCTCCAGGACCAGGAGGCGTGTGGGTCGGATCACAGCTGACTCTTCTCACCCTGGACACAAACTATTCTCCCCTCTCCCCTCAGGCAGGAGACTACGGTCCATCCAGACCCACACCTCCCGCCACCTGAACAGTTTTTTCCCGTCGGCCATCAGGTACATGAACAATAACTCCTAACAGTAGCTCCTTTGAATTCCTTCTAAGTCTATAACAAGATCTGATAGCTCAGTTACAGCTCTTGTTATTACCAAATCTGTGTTATATGTGTTTTATGTTGCACGATTGCACCAAGAAAAATTCCTAGTTTGTGAACCCGTTCTCAAACAATGGCAATAAAATTATTCTGATTCTGATTCTGATACTGTGCAACCAGGTGGCTCAGCTTGCTGACTTGCATAAACCGGGTGCTCAACCAGTGGGATGCACTGCAGGAATATTTTGCCAGTCATGAGGATGTGGAGAAGCCTAGCAAGGTGAAGATGCTGGCAGAGCATTTAACCAGCAAGAAGACAAAGTTTTTCTTTTCCCCAAACTCAGGTGCATCCCCTTTTTTTAATTGATGGTGGTAGTTGTTTAATAATCAATTTCAGAAGTTATAGAGGATAAGATCAGAGAAAGCAATTATATCCACAGCTCACTTGTGCTTAATTTGCTCATTTTCATTTGCAGTTATAGAGCTAGGGAAAAGTCTCCCGCAGCTGCGGTTGGACCTGGATAGCCTTAGGGAAGAAGTAGTGGAGTACCAAGTGCTTGGCAGGGAAGATCTTCCTCAGGAAGCAAGGATTGACAGGTTTTGGGTTATGCTAGGGAGAGATGGAAGATTCCAGACTCTGGTGCATTTTATGAAGGCACTTTTGTGCGTGCCACACAGCAATGCATCATCAGAGAGGGTGTTCAGCATGGTTAGAAAGATAGTGACAGAGAATAGAACAAGGATGGACAATTCAACCCATAACTCACTCCTTTCCTGCAAATTAAATTTCACAGGTGCTGCCCATACCTATGCTCCTTCAAGGGCTGTGCTACTGGCTGCGAAGCATTGCACCTTCAAATACAACAACGTGTAGAGGAGTGTTATGTGTGTACATGTGTAAATAAATGAACACTGAAATTCAAGTATTTGTTTTTTCTTTTTTTTGTGTGTGTATATATATATATATATATATATATATATATATATATATATATATATATATATATATATATATATATATATATAGATATATATCTATATATATATATATATATATATATATATATATATATATATATATGTCTTAATAAGATTATCCAAAAAATAGTGCTCGATACCGTGGTAGAGCGCAATATATGTAAGTGTGGGAAAAAATCACAAGACTACTTCATCTCTACAGGCCTGTTTCATGAGGGGTTCCCTCAATCATCAGGAGATTAAAATCTCCTGATGATTGAGGGAACCCCTCATGAAACAGGCCTGTAGAGATGAAGTAGTCTTGTGATTTTTTCCCACACATACATATATATATATATATATATATATATATATATATATATATATATGAACCCCAGCGGGCCTTTTGAATATCTCCCTAATTCTGAATATCTCCCTAATTCTGAGGTCTCAAGGTTGGCAAGTATGCTCATGGGTCCAATTAACATTCATGCCCAAAACATTCAGCAACAATTAATTGCTCGTTTCTAATTTTGTTTCATTTGATTAAAGATACATTTGATTAAAACAAAGCATTTAGAAAAACAATCGGGTATCAGAACATGTTTTACTGTCTCATGTTTTCATTCAGGTCTGTCAATTCGTTAAATATTCTGGCCTGTGTCAAAGCTAAGCCTCTTAAGACATCAACAATTTGTGAAAGTGACTCAGCCATACTCTCAGTGTGTTCCGTGGCGATGACACAGCATCTCTTAGTTGACGTTTAGGGGCAGGCTGGTTTTTTGTGGACCTGTGTTTACGTCATGTGCGTGTGGTACCGGCGCTGGTGGAAGGTGGAGGTGGTGACTCAGGCTGAGGCTGTGATAACGGGTCCTCAGAGTCCTCTTCTTCATCGGAGAGCACCAGCGACAGTGAATCTGACATTAAAATTAACCAATTTAGTGACCTTTATTTGGGATGTTTCAATCATGATATATGGACCACCAGAACTACACGTAGCCTACAGGACATGAAGGGAAACCACACATGCCTATAGCCTATTCATTTTACGCGCGGGCGTCGTTGCAAAATGCTCTGCCTTATCGCATGTATACACCGCTGTAGGCGTGCGTCAAATATCTGACAAAGCAAATAAAAAAATAGCAGCTCATCATCAGGTTCTGAGATGGGGAGGAGATGGAGCAGAATGCTGAAGCTGAGATGGTGGCGGTGTCACGGTCTTGGTGGTTAGTATTAGTAAATCGCTGTCCAAATGTTCTGCGGCTGGCACACCGGAAACAGCAGACTCTCAAATTAGGGCTCCAATCCTCTCATCCTGCTCTGAAATGTCCAGATGTATTGGACCCTGTCCACCTGATTGATTGAAAATTGTATTAGCAGTTGGTGTTTGATTTATATATTATTGTTATTATTATTAGTCTGCCCTACAGTTCACACAGTACAGTACATGTTCCATACAAAAACATTATGCAAGTGGGGGGGGGGTCTCAGCTAAAATAGGTAGACTACTACAAGCAGTAGCCAAAAGGTAGGATAAATAGCCCAAAAGGGAAAAAGCATGTACTGACCTCCTGAAGCCTTGGTCTCCGTTCTGTACTGGGTGATGTTCTTTTTGGGGTCAGATTTTAGGTTGAACCATTTCTTTTTAACGTCCTCAACTGTGCGGACCACACCGCTTGACACCATGTTTACTGCATCGGTTATAGTGCCCCAAATCTTAGCTTTATATGTGACCTTAAACCCCGAGTTTGCACTGCTGAGGATCACTACTTTGTTTTTCTCCACTTCCTGCAGTAGAACCTCCATTTCTGAACTTTACAATTTTTTTCTTCCGCTTCGCGGCTACCTAGCAGTCCCCCCTTTCTTAAACTTAGGTTTTGACATTTGTGTTTTCTCCGCGTGTTTGATATTCGGCTTTTCCGCCGGAATTGTGCCCTTATATGGGAAATTAAGGGCGTTTACCTATGCAATTTACGGAATTAAGGGAGTTTACATATGTATATTGGGGAAATAAGGGCGTGTTTGTATGCAAATTATGATAGACACGCGCTAACCATTTGGCATTCAGCAACTTAAGAACAGCAGGTGGGAACAATTTGGCCATTTAAGAACACATCATGAATTTGAATGGACTCCTCTTAGGAAATCACTTAGGAAGAAAGACAAGAGGAAAAGTGAAGTGAAGTGAATTATATTTATATAGCGCTTTTTTCTAGTGACTCAAAGTGCTTTACATAGTGAAACCCAATATCTAAGTTACATTTAAACCAGTGTGGGTGGCACTGGGAGCAGGTGGGTAAAGTGTCTTGCCCAAGGACACAACAGCAGAAACTAGGATGGCGGAAGCGGGGATCTAACCTGCAACCCTCAAGTTGCTGGCACGGCCACTCTACCAACCGAGCTATACCGCCCCAAGTTAGGAACTTATTGCTGAATGGGGCCCACTGTTAGCATGCCTCAGCTGAAGGAGCTTAATGTAGTTTTTTCACAGGAAGAAAGCAAGATTCTGAAAGACATTGGCGCTTCTGTAGTGATACACGGCCAAAGCGATATCCCATAGTGAAACACAGAACAAAGTTAGAAAAAGAACCAAAACTAGGCGATGACATAATAGATGGTGTTGGCCGTAATTCAAAAACCCCTCTATGAGTTTAAATTGCAGAAGCTTATTATGAAGATGTTCCAACTCTGCTGACCTGATTTCTTCAAGCAGCTCATTGCTTCAGGACTACACTTTGCTTTTAATACAAAATTATTATTAAATTGTTCATATTTGGCCCAATAACTCAATCACCCCTACATGATCTGGGCCCAGATGGGCATGACTGGCCAGCTAATGACTACTTCACTATCCATCACATTATTAAACAGCATATTGCTCCAAAATCTGCTTAACATTTCATGACAGCCTGATAAAAGTATATCATGGTTTTATGCTGCCCTCTACTGTTTCAATAGTAACTGTCCTGAAGAAGAACACATACCTGAAAAGATGTAGAAATGAAAATACAGGAAAGATAACAATATGAAAGCAACAAATAGTAAACTGCAAATCTAAAATGCAATTTTTAGAACATTAGTTAGGGACGGCGTGGCGCAGTTGGGAGAGTGGCCGTGCCAGCAACCTGAGGGTTCCTGGTTCAATCCCCAGCTTCTACCATCCCAGTCACATCCGTTGTGTCCTTGAGCAAAACACTTCACCCTTGCTCCTGATGGGTCATGGTTAGCACCTTGCATGGCAGCTCCCGATCAGTGTGTGAATGAATGGGTGAATGTGGAAATAGTGTCAAAGCACTTTGAGTACCTTAAAGGTAGAAAAGCGCTATACAAGTATAACCCATTTATCTAACATTATCTAGTATTTAGCAGTGCTCTGACTTCTTTGTCTTTTGATTGCCTTCAAAAATGTTTCTATTTACAGTAGGGTACTCAACTACATAACAAATGTAATGTACTGAAGAAAATGAGGAGCCCTCTTGATCTGCCGTCAAATGCTCTATAACTGAGATATATCAACATATCAACAACCACGGGTCTGTTATCATTTTCTAAACAATTCTGAGTATATTAATGGACACATTTAAAGCAAAATTGTACTTCAAGGCATTAAATATGTATGTTATATATTGTATATATTATATAAAACTATAATATAATAATATAATATATCAGTATATATTATATACTGTATATATAATATGTAAATATATATTATGTTATATTTTAAATTGCTATTGTGGTACATTTTTGTCTACTTAATACCTGCATTCTCCTTTCCACCCTTACCCTTTCCATCCTTTGAAACATAGCTACTGTGTAGAACAATTTCCCTTGTGGCTCAATAAAGTTTGTCTAAGTCTAAGTCTAAAAACAGGATATTACATATTGACAATGCACATTTTGGTGTATTGAAAATAAAGTGCAAGACACCGAATCATGATGGTGCAATTTTACTGTCCTTATCTTCATTAACGTTATTGCTAACCCAACTAATGTTAACTGTATGTTTCGGTGAAATTTCAATAATGACCCATTGACATCACTAAAGTCACTTCCATTCATCCATTTTAGGTTGCCAGCAGTTAGAGACAAAAAAACGGCGTTCCCATTTTAAGCGGTCAAGGATGCATTTTGTCCCGCATATTTATTATCCTGAGAATTGAAAATTGTCTGCAATAAAAAAAAATTAAATGCATAAAGTTGTCAGTCGAGTGGGTGGAGCTTAGAGCTGGGAATCGAAAACCAGTTTAGAATTGGTTCTCAGTGCGTCAATTCCTTGGAATCACTTGCCATTTTTTCAAACGATTCCTGCGGGTCAGATGGCAACATGGCGCCCAGGCCCTGGAACCACTCCAAATTCTGATTATAATTTACAAGAAAAGATTGCAACAGCGATACTTGTTCGCAAGGTTGTTATTTCAAAAAGACGATGACTATGCTGAAACATTTGAACACACAGCATGCAATAACTATAAATGAATGTCACCTTTATGAACTACTCTGATCTGGGGTTGTACGGTATACTGGTACTAATAAAGTACCGCGATACTAATTGATTGAAATCGGTACTATACTGCCTTTGAAAAGTACCGGTACCGTTCTTTCATTTGAATGTCCGCTGTGTAGCGGTGACTACAGAGCCGAGGCGTATGATGTTGAGTGTGTCAAAACGCACACACAAAGAGCATTCAAGCAATAACATCTTGGAGGAGGAATGGCAAAAAAACACATTTCGACTGGTTAGTAAAGAGTGTGTGTGAAACGCAACATGGAGATATTTGGGCTTCAAAACTAAAGGTAAAGGTGACGTTTTAAACACGGAAGCGCCACGCTTCAAGTGTTGCTTTAAAACCAAATCACCAACTGTGACGATTAGTATTAGCACTTTTGCTTCAAACTTTGGTACAAATTTAAATAATAAACATTCAGATATGCACATGGAGTTTAAAGATTGAGAGGTAATGATGTTGTTGTTGCACCTGTCCTGCTGTTCGGCTCCGGTGCAGACCATAGTAGAGGAGCACAGGGCAGACGTTCCCTTCAGGGTCGATGTTTTCGTCGGGTTAACACACTTCACTTTACCCGTCATTGGGTCTGCTAAGCTCCACTTTCAGGTCAGAATGACGAGGCCGCCGATTTGTGACAATCTGGTTGCTTTATTGTTAGTTTTTGCAGCACACAACCAGACCCGTTTATCACTCGATTGTGCAGTGCAGTGCTACCACTCTCTTTCTCTTTGCTCGCCCACTCACTCACTGACGTCACTCAGCCAACATGTTGCCATTCTCACAAACACACATACTGTACGCTACTCTCATAAGTTAACCAGCTCCATAACAGATACATAACACGTAGGTACGTAGACGCGCACACAGCTGCTTGGATTGATGCAAAATATTAGCGGAGTTAAAACTGTCCAATTAGCAGTCAACTAATGTGAGTGAAATGACTATATTTTGTAACAAATTGCTACAATTTGCGTTTTATCTTTAACAAAAGTGTGTTTTACCTGCTACATGGCTTATCTGTGTACATTCATCCATAGTTTAGTTTTAGTACTTACTAATAATTATATTTTTCTTAAAGCACAGACCAGGAGTGGCAACCATAAATCCTGAAACATTTAATATAATGTAAATAAAGCTTTGTATTATATTCTAACCTAATCCTTGATTGTGGCAGACTATATGTAAAAAGGAAAATTGTAAATTGTTCTATGAGCGCAACAAGAAAAGCCCAATGTGTTTGATGCCTTTTAATTTATACTTTAACCTTCTAAAAGTGTTATTTGAGTGCAATAGGAACCATATGTTTATTGTATTGTAACATTTTCTGTTAAAATAATTTTTAGTTCACTTTATTTTGAAAACTATCAAAAAGTATCGATATCCATTTTGGTACCAGTACCAAATTATTGGTTTCGGGACAACCCTACTCTGATGTCATCCCAGAAGCAGTAACACCAGCATGTCATCTGAATACATCAGGTACGAACACCGCCTATTATGTTGGTGCTATTAATTGTTAATTGGAAATTAATGCCTTGTCATTTAGATTGGCATGACGATAGACAAATTCTGACTGGTTCCGAGGCGGGCAAGTACTCGCTCCAGTTTGTGTCTGCCGCTAGAAGACTGTCACCGAGGAGTGAATAAGTTTGTGGTCAAAAACTTGCACCCATTTGCCACAGCAGACGTTCCTGATTTTCGGTAGGTGAATGTTCAATTGTAGTCAGAGAGAAGTTGCATGTGCTCCTCCCACCAGATTTCCACACCCATTTCCACTATACAGGGGGAACTTAAATAAATTGAATACTGTGTAAAAGTCTATTCATGTCAGCAATTCAACGTCACATGGGAAATTAATATGTGATAACTCATCACATGCAACGTGATATTTGTTAAGCCTTTATTTATTATAATTTTGATGAGTTTGGCTTACAGTTTTTAAACCCCACATTTTCTGAGATTTTCAATTCAAGGTTTTTATAAGCTGTAAGCCATAATCATCAAAATTATAAAAAATAAACGCTTATCCTATCTCACTTTACATGTTATGATTTAGTCTTGCTAATAAATGTAACATTATTGTGTAATTTCTACATATATTTTATTTTGTTAAATTTGACATAATATTTCATTCTTATATTTATTTTCAAAAAAGTTTTTTTCTATGCTACGTATGTGTCTCTTAAGACCTCACTGTAGACTTTGTAGGGTCATACTTCCTCTAAATCAGTGGTGACGAACTCAATTTCATTGAGGGCCACATTGCAGTTATGGCTGCCTTCAGAGGGCCGCTTGTAGCCGTGAATAATTTATGAATATAAGTGTATATGAATTCATCACATTATTGTATATACAATGGCCTTTGCATTTAAATTATAATTTTTTAATTTATTTTTTATCTTTAGATTTTGCAGTAAAACAAACTAGCAGCTCAGTCGCTACAATTTTATCGTAAAATTTACAGTGTTTGTTTTTACAGCATATTATCTTAAATGGAAAAACGGTAAAGGGTGGAGTGCCATCTCCGGGTTGGGGAGGAGATCTTGCCCCAAGTGGAGGAGTTCAAGTACCTCGGAGTCTTGTTCACGAGTGAGGGAAGAGTGGATCGTGAGATCGACAGGCGGATTGGTGCGGCGTCTTCAGTAATGCGGACGCTGTATCGATCCGTTGTGGTGAAGAAGGAGCTGAGCCGGAAAGCAAAGCTCTCGATTTACCGGTCGATCTACGTTCCCATCCTCACCTATGGTCATGAGCTTTGGGTCATGACCGAAAGGACAAGATCACGGGTCCAAGCGGCCGAAATTAGTTTCCTCCGCCGGGTGGCGGGGCTCTCCCTTAGAGATAGGGTGAGAAGCTCTGTCATCCGGGGGGAGCTCAAAGTAAAGCCGCTGCTCCTCCACATCGAGAGGAGCCAGATGAGGTGGTTCGGGCATCTGGTCAGGATGCCACCCGAACGCCTACCTCGGGAGGTGTTCCGGGCACGTCCGACCGGTAGGAGGCCACGGGGAAGACCCAGGACACGTTGGGAAGACTATGTCTCCCGGCTGGCCTGGGAACGCCTCGGGATCCCCCGGGAGGAGCTGGACGAAGTGGCTGGGGAGAGGGAAGTCTGCTGCCCCCGCGACCCGACCTCGGATAAGCGGAAGAAAATGGATGGATGGATGGATGGATGGCATAACGGTACTATAGTGGGGGGGTTTTTTACAGTGAAATTCTGGCAACTGAGCTGTCCGTTTTTTACCGTAAAACGTATTGTCATTTTTACGGTGTACAATTTGTTGGAAAACCTGCTTTGAAATCTTAAGTCAAGCAGATATTTATCATTATGTTCATTGTCGGCAGCACGGTGGAACAGGGAATGTGCCTCACAATACAAAGATGCTGGGTTAGATCCCCGGGCTCGGGGTCTTTCTGTGCGGAGTTTGCATGTTTTCCCCGTGACTGCGTGGGTTCCCTCCGGGTACTCTGGCCTCCTCCAACCTCCAAAGACATGCACCTGGGAATAGGTTGATTGGCAACAATAAATTGGCCCTAGTGAATGAATATGAGTGTGAATGTTGTCTATCTGTGTTGGCCATGCAATGAGGTGGCAACTTGTCCAGGGTGTACCCCGCCTTCCGCCCGAGTACAGCTGAGACACCCCCCGCAACCCCGAAAGGGACAATCGGTAGGAAATGGATGGATGGATGTTCATTGTAATAAAAACAAAATTGGAAATGTATGATAGTATTATTATTTGTGCATTATTAGATAATTATAAAGATTAAAAGATATGCAATTGCATGCAATATGTATATTCATTTTGTGAGAAAAATTAAGTACTTATTTCAAAGCTTTCGTGGGCCACATTAAACTATGTGGTGGGTCAGATCTGGCCGGGCCTTGAGTTTGACACCTGTGCTTAAACTAAACAAAATGAATGCTAATCCACCTTTTTTCTCTTTTTTTCCAAATAAGAATCGATAAGAGAACATAAGGAACCAAATTATTCAGCAGAATCGAAAGTGGAATCGGAATCGGGAAAATATTATCAATTCCCAACCCTCGTGGAGCTACTGGGAGGATACCCTTGTTGGGTTAGCAATGCTACTGTGGTAAACACACATTTAGCATTATTATATTGAGACAAATAAGTAATAATTAGTTCTAGCTAAGGCAAGAGCGTGTTTTTAAGTTATTAAACTATCACTACATGCTTTACGGCGTTCTAGCTTTCCACATGAATGTTTGACAGCTCTGGTTTCATCCATGAACCAAGGCGTACATCTCTTAGGGGTCTTTTTTATTTTTAGTGATGCTACATTATCGATGCTCTTGTGCAGAGCATCATTAAAGTCGTTGATAAGTCGATAGAGCCCACATAATTGGGCAACAGTGCTAGTAGGCCAGAGAGAGTTATGGTTGTAGCAGCACTAATATTATGGCTGCTAAAGCATTGGTTGTTATCAGAACATTTGCAATGCGTCATAACATTGCAAATGTACATAATTGTACAAGGTAGTGATCAGACAATGCTGTGGTATATGGAAGACCATGACTTTATAAGTGGCAACACCTCAGACTAATTCTAACTTGTTACCATTGCAACAGAGTAAAAACAAATTTATGTCAGATCAGGAGTAACAAACAGAGGAACAAATCAAAGAGTTTTAGAACAAGAATAAAAGACAACTGTGATTTAGGCACAGGAATAAAAGACAACATTGTGAACAGTAAAATAGTGTAAGAACAGTAATAAAAACACAATGAACATTACAATAGTTTAAGAACAGGAATAAAAGAACAGAACAAATGATTAGTAACATTTTTGGGTGATACACTGGGTCCTAAAAGTTGGGACCAGGGGTAATCAGGATGTCCCCATAAGGCATGTCCTGCTGCACAAGCCTCCTCCTGGATGTCAAATCCTCTACAACACACACAAATATCAACTGTCATCCTCCAAAGCTCATTTGTGCAGATTGTGGCTTATAAACTATATCAGCATTATGACATAATTGGTTGTCATATGTCTGGGACATGACCTCACTTCCTGTTTTTAATCTGTTATGTATTTGACCAAAACATAACAAATAAAATTTAAGCAAACAAATGCAGCTTGGATAAGCTCCAACACCCCCGAAAGGGACAAGCGGTAGAAAATGGATGGATGGATGGATTAATCATCGATTTGGCCCAAACTCACCTATAACATCATGTCCTCATCCAATTAACATAAACACATAAAATATTAGACCTTATAAATAATTAGGATGTTATTTTCCTTGTTTACTAATTAGCTCTTTGACCAAAGTTGCTAGTTTAATATTCCTTTCTGCACAGATATTCGTTAAATTCGTTATATTTGCCAACTATTCATTTTATTTGCTGGTCAAATGGAGCAACTTTTTTAGTCCGGCAGATGGCACTATTTTTAAACTACAACCATTTTTTTATTTTGGGTTAGTCATGTCGTACCAAGGAGTTTTTGAAAAACATTGCTGACAGTTCTGCGGTCAGCCTGAGGAGGCAGCAGAGTTTCAAACAAAACAGCAGTCTCCCCCTGCTGCTCCTCCAGTCCTGGCAACAACCTGGAAACAAACATGCATACTCTGTTGATACCACAGACTGCAGCTTTTAAGAGGAACACCACTTTTTTTTTAATTTTGCCTGTCATTTACAATCCTTGTGTGAGACAAAACACATGTATTTTTCTTTTTTGTACAGTTTAAATCGTAAAAAAAAAAAAAGGCTATCAACGCAGGTAATAAAAAATGTATCTATTCCACCGATTAAGCTCCAGAAACCTCCAACGTTTTATGTACATGCTGTAAGTATATATGTAATGTAGTAACAGGCACATTCTAAATAACATGTAATATTTACAGTATATTGGTAGAATTACCAAAACTTCTTTCCTGGGCGAATTGATTTCACAGAGCGCATCGAAACGAACGCTACTCCCGTTAACAACTACTAATCATGGCAGACTTCATGAGAGCCAACAACGACTACTTTGGGACAAATGATGATCCAGAACCTTATATTTTTTAGCCTGAATATACGTAGGATGAGGTACAGGTTTTCGACGCTGAGTGATAAGCAGATTTAAACACAAAGCATCATGTCGCAGTACTTCTAAACGTATCATCGACAAAATAAGAACATAATAAAACAATAATTTACTGTACAATGTCTGCTGTCACTGGAATGCCAACTGATGAGACGTCTATATCTTTTTGCACAAGACTTTCACGTTTAGATGATGAATTCATCATAAACCTCAGACAAAAAATGCTGGGAGCAAACAAGCGGCTTCCTAGCAAAATTCAAAATTGACCAACTTCTCGGTTTATGGCCACAACCTTCTACTATACAAGATTGATAATCTAGCGTTAACTTTTACAAAAACATAGGAGCAGCAGCAGCAGCATCTTCAGTAGTTACCTTAATGTTACTAAAAGTAGTTCCTCAGCTTTAGTTCTTATAATAACAATGTCTTTATGGCTAGGTTAATATGCAGGTCATGGCAGGTAAATTGAGTATTTTTGGTGTTTTTGGACGTTTTAAGAGGACTTTATAGGCGGAATAGATGACTTCATTGTTAGCCGCCTCATATTAGCAGTTTTTTTAATCATTATTTAAACTGCACAAAAAAAAGACATGTTAGGTCGTCTCACATAGAGATTGTGAATGATAGGCAACATTCCCCTCAAAAAGTTTTCCCTTAAGAGGAAAGTGATATTCACCCAACAGACTCCATTTTTTTCTCCGGCATCTCGTCTATCTCCTCACGAATGCCTGGCAGAGTAGAGACAGATCTGTGCAGGCAGGACACATTAGTCTGAGTGTGTCAACTTCTGCAACTCTTTGTGTGATACTCACCCATCTTGGTCTGACTGGTAAATCACCTCCCGGGGGTTGGACATCTCCAGCAAACCAGAGTCTTAACACACACACACACACACACACACACACACACACACACACACACACACACACACACACACACACACACACACACACACACACACACAAACCATGTAATCATCTGCTACATTTGGAATCTCACTTGCAAATATGTAGGAGCGGTACTCTCCTGAAGATGGCTGTGGATGCCAACAATTTAAGGCCCAACCATAGTCAGGTGAGAGATACGCAGTACGAACTAAGTAGAGGACTCAAAGCGGAGGAGCGCAAGGCCTATGAGCGCAAAGCTCAACTTTTACGACTGCGCAGACTCTGCTCTGCACACTGGTATCACACAAAACACTGCTCAGCACGTATTTTTCACATCAACCTGCATTAACTGTAACACCAATCTACATTTTGCCACCACAACATACATACTTGCCAACCCTCCCGGATTTTCCGGGAGACTCCCGAAATTCAGCGCCTCTCCCGAAAACCTCCTGGGACAAATTTTCTCCCGAAATTCAGGCGGAGCTGGAGGCCACGCCCCCTCCAGCTCCATGCGGACCTGAATGACGTGTTGACTGCCTGTTCACACGTCCGCTTTCCCACAATATAAACAGCTAATGATCGAGGGCGAGTTCTTGGTTTCTTATGTGGGTTTATTGTTAGGCAGTTTCATTAACGTCCTCCCAGCGCAGTAACAACACACAACAACAGCAGTCAAGTCTTCGTCTACCGTAAAGCAGTTCGTCTGCCGTAAACAGCAATGTTGTGACACTTTTAAACAGGACAATACTGCCATCTACTGTACATGCATATGTGACCCACCCATAATGTGTCACATTTTTGTGTTGATTTATTTATTTTATTTTGTGGTTTGAATTCGTTTTTGGAGCTGTCATTACGCATTTATCAGTATTCACATTGGTCAGTAGGGGGCAATAGGGCATTTCTTCCCAATTGAATGCTATCACCTGCACACCGGAAGCGTCTTGTCATTCTGATGAGCGCGACCAGTCTGTGAACAATTGAAACATCCTGTGTGCTTTTGCCTCCTGTATAACAGGTTAGTTTTGGTGAATCAACTCACTGAATAATATCCATGTGATCTTTATAAGTTTAAGTACACATTCTGATGGTGGAGCCTAACTC
The DNA here is from genome assembly GCF_033978685.3 of Nerophis lumbriciformis. Classification (NCBI taxonomy): domain Eukaryota; kingdom Metazoa; phylum Chordata; class Actinopteri; order Syngnathiformes; family Syngnathidae; genus Nerophis; species Nerophis lumbriciformis. Next base: position 21,026,506 of record NC_084554.2, on the reverse strand, counting down.
TAAAGTGTTTGTGAGTTGTAGTTTGTATTTGTGAATGAATCCAGTGCACAGCTGCAGTAATCAATACAAAAAGGCGATGTGAGTGCGCAATGTTTATATAGGAACTTCTGATCCTAATTCAGACTCTCAAATTAGAGCTCCCGTTTTCTTATTGATTTTATAATGTATATTTGTATAATGTGTGTGTTCTGAAATAGTGACAGAGAATAGAACAAGGATGGACAATTCAACCCTTAACTCAACAATGAGTAGATGAGTGTTATGTGTGTGTAGTGTGTGTAAATAAATGAACACTGAAATTCAAGTATTTCTTTTATTTATTTATTTATATATATATATATATATGTAATAATAAAAAATAAATAAATATATATATATATATATGTATATATATATATATATATATATATATATATACATATATATATATATATATATATAGCTAGAATTCACTGAAAGTCAAGTATTTCTTATATATATCTTAACCACGCCCCCCGCCCCACCCCTGACCACGCCCCCCACCCCCACCTCCCGAAATCGGAGGTCTCAAGGTTGGCAAGTATGACAACATATAACATCAAAATCAGGTCAAAATCATGAGATGTTTTTCACAACTCACCTCTGAGACTGTTTCAGACACAACTGATATGACCAGTTGATAACTGGCTGCACCACTTGGCTCTGAAAAGCCAGTAGCTCGTACTCTTAGAGCGACAGCTGTCCTCTGCGTCTCTCATGGCATTTAATATATCTCTTATATAATAATATATATATCAGAGGAGTTCAGCAGGGGTCCGCGACCGCCAAAATGTCAGCAAAAGTAGTGTGGGGGGCTGGGACATTTTGGATTTAAATATCGCTTTATACTGTATATTTCCCACCGCAATTTTTCCACAAGGGTGAATGTCTTTAAATACACATGAACATTGAGCCAACACACTGTCATGTTGTTGAATGTGAATAAATAATAATATATATCATGAATAAATAATTACCATATTTTTCAGACCATAGGGCGCACCGGATTTTAAGGCGCACTGCCAATGAGCGGGTCGATTTAGGTCTATAGTCATATAAAAGGCCCACCCGGATTATAAGGCACATTACGTTTTTTTTTCAACATTTAAAACACTTCCTTGTGGTCTACATAACATGTTTTGGTGGTTATTTGGTCAAAATGTTGCATAAATATGTTTTACAGACCATCTTCAAGCCGCTTTCTGACCGTCTCTTCAGAATGTGCTGTTTTGTGGGCAGTCTCATTTGCGTGGCTCCACTTCGACTGCGTCTTCTCCTCGCCATCTTTGTTTTACCGGTAGTTTTTAGCGCTTCCATAGCGCAGACTACAATGGTGGACACATGCAACTTTTCGGGACTTATGCAGATCCCAAATACACAACAGCAGGTACCAATAGGTCAGGAAAGTTTGTATTGTATATTATTGAGAAACAAAACGCCAGGTAATTTCTTCTTATAGGTGCCATTGTGGGGCCCTTATACACAGACTATAATAATACCCGTATGTTGAAGCACAGTAAGTCTGACTACAGTAGCCATAATGCGCCAGAAATTCAACAAGCGGTGCAGCTTCGGAGCTTGCCAAAATCGTACTAAAAAACATTCTGACAGATTTTTGAGCATTGTAATGTTTTATATTCTCAATGAAACACCATTTCGGGCTTGCTTGCGCACGTTATTGAACAGGCATCAACTTGCAGTCCACTCGTGTATCTCTCCGAGCCGAGTATGAAGAGAGTTTGGCCAACCTGGTTTCAGGCGATCTCCTCAATGAATCGTCAAAAGGCACTCACGTGACTATAAAGCTCCATGATTGCTACCAATTGTGATGCTGGCCCTAAGCTATACTGCACTTCCTTGACAGACATTTATTTTATTTGAAGAGTTTTTCGCCGTGTAAACATGCCGTGTTGTGTGCTGCTTGGCGGCTAACAAAGCCAACGGGCTAATGAAGCACCCGTTTACCTGTATCCTCAGAAGACCTATTTTTACGATTGTAAAGGCAGGATTTGGGACGATTAAAATATAAGGTATACATTTATCTGTAAGTCTGACAAATATCTTTTAAATTGATCGATTTGCACATTTCGAGTGCCTGTTCGTTTGTTTTGGGATTCAGAAGTCGAGTTGTTGGTGCAAAGCTGATGAGGATTTTGGCAAAATGGGGGTATTACGTTTATTTTTGGTAGTTGTGTATTTTCTGATGTTCATTGCAGGAGGGTATTAGAGAGCCTGCTAGTGACTTAACACTGCATGAATGTAGTGGCAGAGTGCATCAAGTACATCCACTAAATTGCCCCAAAATTATACTTTGACGCAATAAAAGCATGTTTTATTGTAAGTTTACGAGCTGGAGTATGTTTAGAACCATATTTAAATGTGTTATTTTGGTGTATTTTTACAGAAAAACTAACGTCAGAACGACAGCAAATGCATTATTACGGGCACAGCCTTACCAACGTTGGTAGCAAAGATGGCCCCACTCGTTTAGTTGGCCATACTCTCTCTACACATGACTCTGGTATCTCTTACGTGTGACTGCCATCTACTGGTTACATCTATCACTACACCATGTACCAAATAAAATGTATTCGAGGTCGGCAAGCACAACCAGAATTATTACATACATTAGGTGCACCAGGTTAAAAGGCGCACTGTCAGTTTTTGAGAAAATGAAAGCATTTTAAGTGCAACTTATAATAAAAAAAATATGGGAATGAGATTTATCGAGAATTTTTGACACACGTCAGATTGCGGTATTAGATTTTAGAATTTTTAAAACCCCGCGGATAACCTAATATAAATACCTGAGGTAGAGTCCACACCCAGTTTTGCTGCATCTTCAGGGACCTGCAAGCACATAACTAATCAAACTTCTTGTCCTCCCCATGCAAGCTTCATGTCAAACCTTCGTACCTCAGGCCTCTGTTGTTCGCGCTCGGCCTCGGTCGTGATGCTAATACACAGTTTCCATAGCAACAGCAGCTCTTCTGGCAGGACTGTAAGCAGAGGGGGGGGGTTCCAGTTTCAAAAACACCATGAAGAACACAATGGGCCCCATTCAGCAACTTAGGCCCACTTACGAAGTTTTTAAGAAGATTTTTGTATTCACCGATGTTTTCTTAGCTGGGATTTGTTCGTAGGTAAGAACAAAATCTACGAGTGCTCCAGAGCCAAATCGGACCATTATAATAAACTCCAGGATTGCTTAAATAACTCAGACCCTAGGCAGGTGTGGTAAGGTGTCAAAGCAATTACAAACTTAAAAAAAACAACTTCTTCCCCAGTGAAAGGCAGCGCCATCTTAACTGAGGAATTGAATAATTTTTATGTCCGCTTTGACAAGGAAAACACAGACCCAAAGGACTGCCGCCCCTCTCCTCCAACGACACGGCCACAGTCCTCAGCTCGCACAAAGTAAGATTTACCTTGCGTAACATCAACCCAAGGAAAGCAGCTGGACCTGATAGCGTTCTGGACCGTGTGCTTAACACTGTGCGGACGAACTGACGGATGTATTTGTTTCCATTGTTAATCTGTCACTGTCTACATCCTGGGTCCCTGCCTGTTTTAAAACCGCTACAATAATTCCCATCCCCAAACAGGCCATCATCTCATGCCTAAATGACTACAGACCTGAAGCACTCACCTCCATACCTGCCAAATGCATGGAGAGGCTGATATTGAAACGAATTAAAAAGGCAATGCCACCATCCCTTGACCCATATCAGTTCGCGTACCGGGAAAACCGATTAACTGAAGACACCATCGCTATTGTAATCCATAGACTCTTGGAACATCTTGAGCTTAAGGACACTTATGCAAGACTGCTCTTTGTCGATTTCAGCTCAGCATTTAACACAAGGCCAAACAGACTCAGATCTAAGCTTCACAACCTTGGTCTGAACACCTTCCTCTGCAACTGGATTTTGGACTTTTTAACGAATCGCACACAGTATGTGAAAATAGGCGAGCACATTTCTGCCACGCTGACCATCAACACCGGTGCCCCACAGGGTTGTGTGCTAAGCCCTGCGCTCTTCACCCTCTTCACACATGACTGCATAGCCTCTTCAACATCCAATCTCACTGTCAAATATGCCGACGACACCACGGTGCTTGGGCTCATCAGTAATAATGATGAGACAGCATACAAAGCAGAGGTCCAACAGCTGGCTTCATGGTGTGCTAACAATAACTTGGTTCTTAACACTAACAAAACCAAAGAACTAATTGTAGACTTCCACAGGAAAGGGTAGAACAAACACCGTCCACTTTTAATTAATAACAATCTCGTAGAAAGGGTCAAGCATTTCAAATTCTTAGGGGTGAACATAACAGAAGATCTATGCTGGGACATTAACACTGCTTCTACAGTCGGAAAGGCCCAACAACGTCTTTTTCCTCTCTCTTCCACGCCAGTGTGGAAGAGAGTCCAGCCCCTCTCGAGAGAACTGGTTCCAGAGCCCTTGCTGTGCGTCGAGGTGAGTCCGACTATATCCAGCCGGAACTTCTCTACCTCGCGCACTAGCTCGGGCTCCTTCCCCCCCAGCGAGGTGACATTCCACGTCCCAAGAGCTAGCTTATGTAGCCGAGGATCAGACCGCCAAGTGCCCTGCCTTCGGCTGCCGCCCAGCTCACAATGCACCCGACCTCTATGGCCCCTCCCATGAGTGGTGAGCCCATTGGAGGGGGGACCCACGTTGCCTCTTCGGGCTGTGCCCGGCTGGTCAATTCAAAATATTCATAATATATTTTAATGATATTGACTTAAGAATGTTTACATTAGGACAAGAGCCAATACAAAAAGAGCAAAAAAGAAATGGTTCCCAGGACCACATTTTGGACACCACTGTTCTCGAGAAATTAATATGAACAGATAGCGGACTGAGGCTCCATTTGAGCTGAATTAACCAACAAGCTAGCAAACAACACTTTCTGTGCTTTCAATTCTTAGCCAAATTCAAAAGGACTCAGCTCTTGAATCGTGTCACACTGACCGTTACAAGGTGCACCAAGCAACTCGCCATCTGTTTTCATCCTTTGAGACACAGGCGGGAGGAATGTTGGGGCTCTGGTCCCTATCAGAGGGTCATCAATCTGCCTCTTAAGCGTTCCCCAGTGGATCTGCGTTTCCGGGTCAAAGAAGATCAGCTGCCTCTTCCTCTTTCGCTTCGGCACCTTCCTTCCAGGGAGGGGCGCAGCCTGGAACGGGAAGAATATTAGGTGGAATTGACAGTAATACATAACTAATAACAAGGCAGTATTATTCTCATTTGTAGATGGATAAATACAGTGATACCTAAATCTACGAGAATCAACGAAAATTAATTGAAATCAATTCAATCCGTGCTTGGCCCTCCCAGAACAGCCCCGTTAAACATTAAACATGACTTTTAAAAAGAAAAACAAAGTTTTAGATAAGAAATATTGTTTTTACAAAAAATACAATTGGTAATTGTGGTGGGGCGTGGCCTGCACGGCCAATGCCTCCGGCTGTTACCATACACCGCATGGGGGAGGAAGAGGAACCCCATACCTTTTTGGACATTTTTGCGGCCACGGCGAGAGCATATGTGCGTGGCCGGAGGAAGAGTGGGGGGTCCGGATCTTGCCGCTCCTGACGGGGTAGGTGCAGCGCGCAGCGCTCAGCCTGCCGGCGGCATCCAGAATGCGCTTCACGGACCTGAGGAAGGCGGTGCTGGACCGGACGGGAGGTACCGCTGAAGAGTATCGGCGCTGATTCCGGTCCATGCGTCTGGGGAAGGAGGACCGGCCATTCACCTTTGGCCAGCGGCTCAAGGACGCGGCGACGCGCTGGCTGCAGCCGGGAGAAGGAGATGACCGGCTGATGGACCACATCATCCGGAAGAAGTTCCTGGAGGCGATCCCGACGCGGACGGCCAACTGGATCCGGTACCACCGGCCCCGGGACCTCGCAGCAGCGGTGACCCTCTCCGAGGACCACCTGGCCGTTCACCGCGAGGTGCAACCGGCACCCACAGCGCGCGGACAAAGCGCGCAGCAGAGACCCACAACGCGCGGACAAAGCGCGCAGCAGAGACCCACAACGCGCGGACAAAGCGCGCAACCGGCACCCACAACGGCCAAGTATAGCACAGTAGAGAGGGAGTGCCTCGCCATCAGGTGGGCGGTCGGGGCCCTCCGATACTACCTCCTGGGGCGCTCATTCAGCCTGGACCACAAACCCCTCCAGTGGCTCCACCGCATGAAAGATGCCAACGCGCGGATCACCCGGATCCACAGACCGGGTGCAAAGATGGCCGTGGTCGACTTCCTATGGGGGGAGTAGGCGCGGCCGGACGGCGTCCCGCCTGCGGGCCTGCGGAGAAGCGGCCGTGTCAGGACCGGCTTCGAGATTAGCGGCAGGTGCGTAAATGACACAGCTCTGAGTGGTTGTCTGATGACCTACCGCTCTGTAAAAAGCAGCAGTCGGGAAGGAGAGGGGGATGTTGATGGTGGAGAACGGGTACGAGCACGAGCATAAGAGAGAGCGAGGACTGACGTAATGCAAATGACTGAAAAGGAACACAACAAACATTTATTGAAAAATAAATCCCTGTTCAAGACCATGAAGGCAGCTGTCATGTCCTTGGGGGGTGATCCAACGAACCCGGAAGCAAGAGGCTTCCACAGTAATACAAACAACTACAAAACAGCAGTTCTTTGAATGTAACAGGATAAGAAGATGGAAAATTCCCACAGTTGAAAACTCCCATGAAGGCATCACCTGTATTTTGTTATACAGTAATTTTATGTAAAGCGTACACCTTTTCAAGCAGACTGAAGAGGACTTTGAAATCCTTTTTAGTTTGTTTTGTTTGGCATTGTCCCATCTCATCACATTCAACATGATTGTACAAAAAGCCGAGTTACCAAAGAGGGACAGCTGACGGCAGCGAGTAACGGCGTTTAAATAGAGGATATTCCTACTGAGACAATCTCCCACAGTCAGTGTTGTGGTCGGGAAGAGTTGACGCTTTTCAGGCGATGTGCTTGGATAGTTACTACATGGGATGGGGAGGACAACAAATTTTGCTTGACGATATATTAACCTACAAATGATTGCAGATAAAAAATATTATTATTTTCATTCATTTTAGTTATCATAGCAAATTAACCATTGATGTAATGATAATACATAATATTAATACATGTATATCCTTTCAAATGCAATAAACCTGTATTTCTCATGTATTTTAATATTGTAATTGGAATGAAAACGTTTACATCTCCAAGTTAAATAAAACAAACAAATAATAACAATAAAATATACATTGTTAAAAAAAGTTTGCACTTGAATAAAAATTACAACCAAAAGCAACAACATATCTTAAGGAGAGGATGGGGGTGGGGGACTCAAATACACACAAATATAACAATACATAAAATAGCTAAACAAAGTATTGACAAACAAAATTGCACTTCAATATTGAACACAAGTTTGCACCTTCTTATACAAAATTGCAGAGTAACAATATAAACAGTACAGTTTAAACAGATGTATTAACAGATCATATGCAAAACAAAATTACATTTGGCAGATTCTGAGTGAGGAACACCGACATGACATGACAACATGACAGCACTATTTAACGTGAGTGTGGACTGTCGAGTGGTTGTGTTCCAAGTAGGCATTGCTATAGTCGCGCGCATTTGGCAAACTGTCTTCTTTTAAAGGTTTGAACTGAAATATTCTCACACTGGTGCGGTGGCATTTAGTTTTGTGATCATTTTGTCCATCTTAGCTGCTACATGCTAACTAGTTGCACTGAGTGATACTAGCGGTCCAGCGGCCGCGCGTCGCTGCACAAAGAATCAAAGACGCTTCATGAGGAGAAAATAATTCACCCCCTTTTTTTCATTCTGCTATGGTACGAACGCGCGTAGCCGCTAAAAGCGACGAAAAACGTGAATGTTCTTGAAGTATGCACATGGCGATTAATCGACACTGGAAAACTTACCAACTTAATTTTCATTTATTGTCAGTTAATTGACTTCTTGAATATCGGCCCAGGCCTACATTTTCCCGTGTTCTTGGCACAGCAGAGCGCAACAGAGACCCCGGACAGCCAGAGCAGTTTTAGGCGTGCACGTGGCTGAGCTGCGCTTGTAGTAGCAAACTTTAGCAGAAGGAGGATGTGGAAGCTGAATGGATGCTAAAGATTTTTTGGTTAATAATAGATGAAAACCAAGTTATTTCAATCTCTAGCTATAAGCTGATGCTAGCAAGATAGACCATATGTTTTGGGAGGATCTTACGGGGTTCACTGTGACATTAGCTAAGCTAGCCAGCGGCTGTGCAGCTAGTGGCTTGTAACTTAAACTATGCTCGCAATTTAAACAACAAAAAAGCCGAGACACACCTTGTACCTTACTCTTAAGTTAAGGTACTTGTAAGTTGAGGTACTACTGTAACCTAAACAATCTTCACATTTAATTTTTTTCAATCCTTGACTAACAGTGCTGCCAATAAGTGCCATAAAACCGGCAATGGAACAATAATAAGTCACTATAACGTCATTTGAAATGTCAATGCTGAGAGATGGTGTAACTGCTGAGCTGCCTAGAAGAACTGTTGTCACTACACAGCGTATCATAGTTACTCCCATTTAGCCAATGGATACATCCAATATAATTAGACAGTTAATAACTTCTTACATCATTACAGTGTTTTTGTTTTTTTCTCTATAATTTTTTTAAAATGACCTTGTCATTAAAAACAGGCATGTGGATATTCAGAAGCACAACAGAGGTAGCTCAATTTAAGAGTATTTTGAGATATTGTGATTATGCATTGTATTGTAAGCATACATTTGAGCTACAAATCTTCCCGCTGCTAGTTGGCGTACTGAATGTCACAGTGACACCGTAGGATCTGAGCAAAACTTTCGATCTTACTCACTAGCATTACGTTATAATTAATGATCAACACAACTTTGCTTTCCAACCATTGGAAACCTTTAGCAGCGGTCCAGCTTCTACAGCTATCCCGCCTACCACCCACAGCTCGACTTCCTGCCCATGCCTGAAGAATCTCCGGGCTGCGGTATCCAGGCTCACTGTCCCTCCGCCCTGTCCAGTCCTGCTGAGCCAGACAAAAGGGAAGTTGGCGGCTCCCAAGAGTAGTGATCACCCGAGCATATTGCCTGTAAAAGTGTCCCCATTCTAATTCCCCACTTCTCTGCTTGTGAGAAATAACATAACTAAGAATATTTACTTTTTCAACGCCATTACTCACTGCTATCTGGGAGTCAATCGTCTTCCCCCCTTACATAACTTGGCTCATGGTCCATGTTGTATCTAATGAGACACAATACGCCAATCAGAACAAACTAAATAGGACTTTGAAGTCTTTGTCCGTCTGCTGGAAATGGTAATGATGTAAAATATTATAAAATGTTTTCATAAAACTACTGGGGTGTTTTGCTGTACATTATATTGTATTACTTTTCAAACAATAGTTCTTATCTAAAATGTGTTCGTCTTTTTAAGACATGTTACGTGCTAAAATTGTGAAGTTTTGGGGGATCAAGCACAGATTAAATTTATTTGACTTTATTTCAATGATTTGAGATACGAGTGTTTTGAGTTACGAACTCTGTCATGAAACCAATTGAGCTCGCAAGAGGAGGTACTACTGTAGCTTGTTACGCACAATGTTTGGCCATAAAATAATCGAGAAAGTATTTTAAAATTGGGGAATAATATTTTCAAAAATGTTCATCGGAAAATCAAATGCCACGTAATGTGAGCCGTATGAAAACCAAGGTACTTCTGATTTTTATGTATGCTGCCCTGAGTTTTAAATTTGGTTTTGGAAGGAATCTTTGTTGTATTCTACAGTATATTTATAATTGTTAACGCATTGCTGAAACAACAAATCTAACAGTATGCCTAGAATGTGTTCCGTCACTGTGAGCCTTAGTAAAATCAAAGTTAAGGAAGTCCAGCAAAACTTTATACAGACCACACGGCCTCCTTGGGTTCGTACCTCTAACTCGGCAACTACCTCTGCAGCAGCAGGGGCGGAGACTGGGGTTAGCTCCTGCGCAATGGTTGGAGGAATCTCTAGGGTCTTATCCGGTGGGTGCAAGATGGTGTCCTCTGGCAATCTAAACAAAAGGTAAATGGTCAATCTATGAGTGTGTGCACGCATTAACTGGTGATTGTCTTTTGGGTTTTACTCAGGAATGGTTTGTGTTGGCTCTGCATCCATTTCTTGCTCCCTCTCCGGTGTCGTCTCTCTAACCTCTTCTTCGGCAGGCGCTCCCCCCTGTCTTTCCATAACTGCATTTAAAAAAAAAACAGAAAACAAACAAGAAGTCAGTGGAACGTTTTCTTAAGCGTCTCCTGACATGGAGGAACTGTGACTAACCCTCTAAGAAGTTGTCGGGTTGCTCGTCCAAATGGGCGAGTGTAACTTCCAGGTTGGCTTCTAGGTCTGGACCTTCAAACTGCCAATAAAGAAGCAATGTTTTAATACTTTATTGCAGGAAAGTCAAAAGTCCAAACTTGTCCATAGAGAGAGGTATGGTCGCATGGGGTAAGAGGAATTGGACGCCCCAGCTAACGATGGCATACAACACCGCAGAAGCCCACACACGCACACTCCGAACCTCAGTCTTCTCAAGAGGTGTAGGCGACCTTGGCCCTTCTTGTACAGGGCGTTTGAGTTGTGACTGAAGTCAAGTTTATTGTTGAGGTGAGCATCCAGGTATTTAAATGAGCTCACTATTTATATCTTTAATCCCTGGATGTGGTGTAGCTGACCGCCGGAAGTCAATCACAAGCTGTTTTGTCCTACTGGTGTTCAAATGTCTTACATCCACACTGCAGAAAGGAGAATTACCGTAGGTCTTTTCTACCCACATCCATAAGAATTTACCAAGGATCTGTTGTTTTCCATGTGTGCAATATGGGTGATAAGATAGTGTTTTGCTTTATTATTTATCTATACATAGTGTTCTCATTACTACACAATATGTATTATTTATTATTCTTTTAGTTTTCATTAAGTTTTTACTTTTGTTACTGTATGTAAAAATCTTCACTGCAACCACATAATTTCCCCATTGTGGGATGAAAATAAGTCTATCCTATCCTATCCTATCCTATATAGCATGAGGAGAATGGGCGATAATAAAACATTTTTTTAAACTTTGGCAGTTTGTTGGCATCACTATCCTCCACTTGTGACAATTGAAATGTCTACCGCAGAAGAAGGAAGGATCTTTGGTCCGATGCCAAAGCTTTGAAGGTGAATGGCATTTCCTTTGCTGTTGTGTTTTGTTTTTATTTTATTTTTTTACACAAATCTGCAAATATCAACAAACTGAACGATTTTCTGGTTCAGTGTGCACTGTATGTTGCCAATTACTTAAGCGGGAATATTTTAGTAAGAAGAACACGGTGGATCACAAACCGATGAGTTGGTCGACTTAACTAACACAGGTTGTCAACATAAACAGGTTACACAGTAAAAAGATAAGTGTCATGACAACTGTCAGGCATAACGGTGACAGCATGGTGTTGGGTTGCACGAGTGCTGCCGACACAGGGCAGCTCCGATTCATTGAGGGAAAACATGAATTATATGATAAGCTGTGACATTGTGAAGCAGAACATGATCCACTCCATTCATGGCGGTTTTCCAACATGATAAGGAGCACAAATACACCTTCAAGTTGGTGCCTGACTGAGGAAGCAGAAGACAATAAAAGCAACAAGTATTCATAGTGGTACCACTAGTTTGTGTTTTACCTGAGGGGAAGGAGAAGGGTCATTTAGGGTGAGGGTTTGATGAAAAGACCAAATGAATATTTTGTGATGACAAGGTATACCTAATGTTGTGACCAGTGAGTGTGCTTTGTACCTCTGTGGTAGGGATGGTAAACAGCTCTGTCTCTTTCATGGTGATACTTCCCCGAGATGCAGTGATTGCTGTTGGAAAAAAATGATGGTTGTTTCTCATTAAGGTGTCAAGTCATATGCGTCCCGTCTTTATCTTGAAATGTGAACATTTCAGTCACCACTTAGCCTTGCAGCATTGATTGTTGGTCAGCAAAGTCATTTCACGTTTGTACACAGGATTTCTGACTGCTCTCAGGCTGCTTTACTTTAAACTACACAATGCAACACCCTTAAGAGTGACAGACCTGCCAAAAGTTGGTGTTTGCAATCTAGTAGATTTAAATGCCATTTGGTGTAATAAGCCATCTTCATACAGTGCATCCAGAGAGTATTCACAGCACTTCACTTTTTCCACATTTTGTTATGTTACAGCCTTTTTCGAAAATGAAAAAAAAAATGTTTTGTCTTCAAAATAAATTCTACACACATTACCTCACAATGACAATGTGAATATGTTTTGTTGGTTTACTTTAGATTTTTCTGCAAAAGTATTCACAGCCTTTGCCGTGAAGCTCAAAAGTGAGCTACGGTGCAGGCACGTTGGCTCTACGCGAAGTCGAATGCGCGCCAGCTACTTTGGATGCGTACTAGACCCTTCCCGCGCGTTGTCTGCCGGGCCCCAGGGCGGCGGCGCGCCGCACCAGTTGCAAACATTAGTAACAAAGACACATCAAAAGAGTGGGTTTAGCATGGTCGGTGCAGGGGGTGCTTAGCGGGGGCTCTGTGGAAATGTGGCCTTCTTTTATATTTTATTGGCACTATTACTAACTCCAGCTGTCATCTCTACCATACTTTTTACTGCCCTGCCGTGTGCAGCTTCTTTTTTTGTGAATTGTGCCTGTAAGTTCTGCGATGTCTGGCCGAGGTAAATCCAACAAGCCAGGCCGCTACAAGTCTTGTACGTCTCCGGATCCAGATACCACGGAGGAGTCGGTCGTCGACTCGGCCCTTTTTAAGAGGATAAGTCAGAAGATGGACGAAATTCGAGCCGACATCCTCGACAATCTTAAATCTGTTGTCAGTACTCTACAAGCTTTTGGACATGTGTCTGGTTACAAATTGAACTTGGTTAAAAGTTAAATATTTCCTTTAAATTCTGCTGGTAAGAAATATACTCTGCACAATTTCCCCTTTAAAATTGCCACGCAAAGTTTCACATACTTGGGTGTCCATGTCACACGCTTGTAGAGCTTTGTAAAGCCAACTTTATTCCACTGTTGTCCAGACACCAGGGATATTTTGATTGCTGGTCCTTACTTAATATATCTGCAGTGGCTCGTGTTAACTTTGTTAAAATGAATGTACCTCCACAATTTTCCTATTTGTTCCAGTGTATAGCACTTTTTCTCCCTCAGTCCTTCTTTCGTAAATTAGTCAAGATTTTAGACTTCATTTGGGATAAAAAAAAAAAAAAGGCTCACAGATTACGTAACAATATTTACAGAGACCCAAATCGTTAAGAGTATTAGCACTACCAACCTTTAGGTTTTACTACTGGGCCACCAACATTCGAATTCTGAAATTTATACAAGTATATTCCATAATAATAATAAAATAATAATCATAATTATAATGGGGTATTCTGTGTAGAATTTTGAAGACAAAAATTAATGTATACCATTTTGGAATAAGGCTGTAACATAATAAAATGTGTAGAAAGGGAAGCGCTGTGAATACTTTTCGGATGTACTGTACTTCTAATATTTATTCTTAATCATGTATAATTGTTTAGCCTAATTTAGGCACTTCAAGCTTGCAAGCAATTGGTGCTAGCTGCACTTCTCATACAGCGCTACAGCCATGCTTCAATTGTGATCTTAACACATTCACACACTCTTTATTTCTTATAGAAAAGATTATTTATGTATTTAATATTTGTTTCTTTACTATGGTATATTATTTATTTGTTTACTGTTCTGTTACAGAGAACAAGAAAATTGGATAAAATTGCTATGGTATGAAAAGGGGTAGAATTAAATAAGCTCAGCTTCTTCCTACTCCTTTTCGGACGTGCTGTAATGAAACAACTGGAATTTTGTGATGCATTACATTGTATTGTATGCATGTTCGAAATAAACTGAAACTGAACTGAACTGAACTGAATTAATCCCAATTTTTAAACAGCTAGGATGTCGGGACACAAAAACAATTTTCGTAAATCTCCTTCAGAATCCTGAAGCTACGTTTGACCTGTTGCACTCTCTCTCCCTCTGCTGGAGCTGGGCATTCTATTGGTGGTGGAGTAATTACACACACCTGCCACAAATCAGCAGTGAAGCTCTACTTAGGCCAGTGCTTCTCAATTATGTATAATGTGTCCATAAAATAGTTTAAAGTACACCTCTGCATCACAGCATATCCTTATTAAAGGAGAGCTGCACTTTTTAGGGAATTTTGCCTATCGTTCGCAATTATTATGAGAGATCAAAACACGGGCGGAGGGGCAGGGTGCACCTTGGACAAGTCGCCACCTCATAAACAATCACCCAGAAAATATATTTGAAGCCTTTACATCAGTCGATTTTTACATTGTCACTTTAAAGACATTAACTGTAAGTTCTTTTAAAAAATATTTGCTTGAAACAGTAGTTCTTCTTGCATTATTATTTGCACTTAAAAATACATATTTGTTGTAATAAATGTGATTAGAACGTTTGAGCATTATATTTGGGTTCAATTACAGTAAGTGTGTTGTCTAACACATTGCTACCACTTCATTTTACACATTATGTCATTATGTATTTTTTATTGCTACCACAATAATATCGTACCGTGACCTTAACACCGTGATAATATTGTACCATGAGATTTTGACACAGTTGCATCATTAACAATTGTTAACAACTATTCCTGCCTTGTAGGGGGCTTGGTGTCAGCTCCTGACGAGAGGCCATTTGCAGGTGAGTGTCCGCCATCTTAAAGGCAAAAAAAGAAAACATAATTTGAATTAAGTAAGTAAGTAAGTAACCTTAGATGCAAATTGCTGCAGGCAACAGCTACTCCCAGGTTGCGTTAATAATATATGTAATAATTGGTAGCTGCAAAGAACAATGGAGGAGGATAACTGTTCCCGTAGGAAATACAGTTGTACCTCCTAATTTGATTATGAATCTGTTCCAAAGGGGTCGTTTAAAAAAATAGTCGTGTAAAAACCCATACAATTTTTCCTATAAGAAACAATGTAAATATAACTAAACTGTAACGGACACCAAACAATTATAACAAAAAACTTATTAGAAAGCAATTATAGCAAAAAATAATGTAAAATGCAAATAAATGATGAATACAATGGATAAATGAACATTTAACATCACATTTCAAACGCTACCTCCTTACTTTGCTCCGACTTCTTTCTTGACTTCAATAGTGTTTCTAGCTTTTAGTTTTACTTTTATCAGAGTGCTGGCAAAACTGGAATTCTTAGCCATAACACGTCTTTGTTCAATTGATGCAATCACAAGAATGCGCTAAACAGGTTTACAGCACAACCCGCCACTATGAAAAGGTATATTTTATATTTTTACCAATATTAGCACCAAATTGGTGCTTCTAAAATAGTGCCGGTGTTTAAACTGTGCCCGAACCTGTACTAAAGCAATTGAAAACATAGACATTGTGTCTAAAAATATTGCACTTCTATCAAGGATTTTGTCACTCAAATTGAATTGTAATTTAAAAGCTTTAATAATGTAAATAGAATGTTAAGTAATACATTCAAAATGCAAAACTCAGCATATTGACACAGCAAAACCAAATGATTACAGAACACCGTTAATGTGCAAAAAACATGATAATGTAAGATATTTTACTGAGACATGTATTTTCTTAAACAGGATTTGCCGTGCAGCCCTTTTACTGTGAAGGTTTGAAAGTGTACTGTTGATCTCCAGGGCTCTTCACGACTGCTGTGTTTGAAAGAGAGACAAGGCTGTGTTCGTATAAAAAGTGGCTGTACAGGTTCCTGCCCGTTGTCTATTCTTTGCATTGAGTCTGCTCAACGTCATTGGCATCCTACAAGGCCCTCAGTCCCACTTGCAGTGTTTTGTTGAAGTCCAGAATGGTAAATGGTAAATGGGTATACTTGTAAAGGATTTTTTTACCTTCAAGGTACTCAAAGCGCTTTAACTCTATTTCCACATTCACCCATTCATACACACATTCAAACACTGATGGCGGGAGCTGCCATGCAAGGCCCAAACCACAACCCATCAGGAGCAAGGATGAAGTGTCTTGCTCAAGGACACAATGGACATGACTAGGATGGCAGAAGTTGGGGATCGAACCAGGAACCCTCAAGTTGCCAGATTGAGACCTTGTTGTCTCAATTTGGAATTAAATTTGAATCGTTCCACAATCAAACTGGGTTTTGGCGCAAAGTGATCCGTTAATTTCTGAAGCATCTCCGTCAATGTCATGTCTGTATCCGCCGGCTTACCGGGCTGGCACAAATCCCGCAACACTGCATATACTTTGGCCCCACACGAACTCAGGAAAATTGCCTTCTGTTGTCCTTCGTCTGTGATTTTGTTAGCCACCAAGTAAAAATCCAGTCGTTCAGCATACTGTTGCCAATCATCCGTAGCTTGGTCAAACTCCGTTAAATTTCCAAACAACGCCATTGAAGTCGTGATTTATCCTCGTCGCCAATGTAGTAAAGTGACGTACTTCTTATGATGCTCAACTAGAACTTTTAATGAAGCACAGCACACAGATACAACATACACAGCCGTCCGCTCTACTGCTGTCAAAACACTGCTAGCCCCGTTGCCTAAGACCCCGCCTGAACCCCTAGTGGTGGTCCCGGTGCTGCCTGAACAAAAAGGCACATTAACATTACAACAGAGTGAGTGGAGACCCAATTCTTTTCAAAAATTCCCACCAAGCTGATAAGGCAGTGTGTATATTAATACTTCTAAAGCAGTTGTGTTTTCAAAGAATGTGGCTAATAAGGGAAAAGTTAGAAACCAGGATCTCCTAGCTGAACGATTGTTCAATATCTAACCATAAATGTTCTAATAAGTTGGGATGGATCCATTTTAATATGTATTGTAATTTATTTGGGAGTACTAGACCCCATATTTCTTGAGTTTTTATAATGTTAATGCTTATTTGCGCCGGTTTACTTTTCCAAAGAAACTGATTGATGTGTGAATCTAGTGATTTAAACTAAACTTGAGAAGGTTTGGTGGGGATCATTGAAAAAAGATAATTAACCCTAGGCAAGCCTTAATTTTCATGGTAGAAACCCATCATATAAGTGCGATGGGCAGTGTCTCCCAACGCGCTAGATCATCCTCAATGGATTGGAAGATTGGGGAGTAATTCAAGCGATTCAAGTCTGACAAGGTGGAAGAGATATTGATACCCAGGTATTTTAATTTCCTTTTTGTGCAGTGGAATCGATAAGGTACTCTGAAAGTCAAAATTAGTAGATACAACAGTAGATTTGGACCAGTTGATGGAGTAATCTGAAATAAAACTGGATTGATCAATGAGTGAGATTGTGTTTGGAAGAGAAGCATATGGATTTTGTAGGAAAAGTAATACATCATCAGCATAAAGGCTTATTTTATGATAAACGATTGCAGTACGGATACCTTAAATATTTGCATGTTGTCAAATTGTGGCTGCGAGAGGTTCAATAAATATAGCAAACAGTGACAGAGAAAATGGACAACACTGCCTAGTGCCCCTCATAAGAGGAACCCTTGGAGAGATGTGGCTGTTAAGGCTGTGGGAAAACTATATAGAACATTGATCCATGCTATAAATGAATCTCAGAATCCAAATTTCTGTAGAGTAGCCCGGAAAAAATTAATATTCACTCTGTAAAATGTTTTTTTCAGCATCTAATGAAACAACAGCGGTTTTTAGATTATGAATAAGATTGAGTAGACGGTAAACATTGTTGAACGAGTGTCTCCATTTGATAAAACCTGTTTGATCAGGATGAACTATATGTGGAGTAACTTTTTCTAATCTTTGAGCTAATACTTTGCAGATAATTTTAAGATCAACATTAATCAAGGAGATTGGCCAATAACTGGACGAAAGTATTGGGTCTTTATCGGTTTTAGCAAGAGACTGATTATAGCAGAGTTTATGTTTGGAGGAAGGAATTAGTTTTCTTTCATCTCTAAAGCCATTTTTGTAAATATTGGAGCAAGCAATGACCGAATGGTTTGTAGAACTCCACAGGGAACCTATTAGGTCGTGACGCTTTATTGTTTGGCATCTGTTGAAGAGCATCTTTAATTTATGTTACTGAAATAGGTAGATCTACATTCGTTACCTGCCCTGTATTTAATTTGGGAGATGGGTAAATCTGGGGTGTATATACGTTTTTGGAAAAGTCTCTAACGATAGAGTTAATTTCCTCAGCTGAATCTTTAACAGATGGTATAGAGCTTTTTTATTTCTTTAGTTTAAGTTGGTTAGCCAAATATTTACTTGGTTTATTGTCTTGCTAAAACTACGCCAAGCAAAACCTCTGCAGCTGGAATTGAGTTTTCTTATCAAGTATTTATCTTCAGTTTGAGTTTTCTCAAGTTGCTCAAAATTAATTTGTTTTGTGAGTTATTTTAAATAGTTTGATTTCATTTTCAAGTTCCTGCTCAAATAAACGTTCCTTCTTTTACTTGTATGATGAATAGGAAATATTTTTCCAATCTCATCCGCCTCAATAAAAACTATCCTAAATATTTGTTTAATACAGTAGCATCGCTAACCCAACGAGGGACTTCTCCCAGTAGCTCCACTCACTCAGCTGATGACTTTATTATTTACTAAGAAAATTGAGCTCATTAGAAAGGAGAATAAAGATAACACGTCCCAGCTCCAACCATGTTCTTTTAACGCATATATGAATGTATTACTATGGAAAATGCTCTCCAAAATAACATTTCCTTTTAAAGAAATAACATTAGAGGAACTCTTGCGACTCGTAAATGGGACAAAACAGACATCATGTTTACTTGAACCACTTCCTGAGAAACTTATCAAGGAGCTGTTTGTGATATTAGGACCATCAGTGCTAAATATAATTAATATATAATTTACCTCTGGTAGTGTTCGTCTAGCATTCAAAACAGTGATTATTCATTCTCTGCTCAAAAGACTTAACCTCGATTCTGACCTCCTGCAACTACTGGCTGGTGTCAAACCTCCCTTTTATCTCTAAAATCCGTCCACTGAGACAGCCCTTGCAAAAGTGACTAATGAACTATTGCTATCTATGGATGCTGATGCGTCATCCATGTTGCTGCTACTTGAGCTGCTTTGGATACCGTCGATCATAACATTGTATTAGGATACCACCTTATTAACATTTGACAAAAAAAAACAATTATAATAAGGGGCTCGGTAAAGAATTTCGGCATTATCTTCGACCCAACTCCCCCAATGTTTCACAATATTATGCAAAACCAACTTTTTTATACCTTCTGGTACCTGCTGATCTGTATTTGGGATCTGCATAAATCCTGAAAATTTGCGCGGGTCCGCCTTTGTAGTCCATGCCGACACCGTAGTCGATAAGCTTCTTACTTTTTCCTCTATCTTCTTGTTATGGAGCATTTATCCTCCGCTGTTGCCATTTATAATATAAAGTAGCGTAAAGTTGTAACGTGTTAACTATAAACTTCAATAACGGCACACATTTTTTTAGCGACCGATTAACGCACAAGCGTCCTTTTTGACCCTCGGGCGGTGCCGTAGGCGGGGCCAAAAACACGGGGGAAGAAATAGCTTCAACATTTGGTAACAGCGAAATCATCATCCTCTACGTCTGCTCCAGGTAATAAGTCTACTCTATAAGAATACATTAGTTTGCATTTTAACTTGCAATAGTTTATCATAATCAGCCCCGTTCATTTGTAGTTTAATACCTTTGATAAAAAAAACATTTGGTCTTTATTTTTACTCCATCCTCGTTTGCTTATTTGTTTTTAACTTACCGTATTTTCCGCACTATAAGGCGCACCTAAAAAAATATAATCCGGTGCGCCTTATATATGGACCAATATTGAGCCACAACAGGTCTTGCAACTACGGTAACTACGCCGACTTCATTTTCCCCCTTCTACGGCTGCTTACCGTGGAAGAAGAAACGCTTCTTCTTCTACGGGGGAAAATGAAGTCGGCGGTTGCTTACCGAAGAAGAAGGACTTCTTCTTCTACAGGGGAAAATGAAGTCGGCGGCTGATTACCGTAGTTGCGAGACCTAAACTTTATGTAAACACCCAAAAATGGCTCCTATTAAGAGACGCACTTACGACACAGAGTTTAAACTCAAGGCGATCAGTCACGAAGTAGAACACGGGAATAGAGCAGCAGCGAGAGAATTTAACATTAATGAATCAATGGTGCGGAAGTGGAGGAAGCAACATGATGACCTGCGCCAAGTAAAGAAGACTAAACAGAGTTTCCGAGGCAACAATGCGAGATGGCTACAGTTGGAGGACAAACTCGAACAGTGGGTTGTTAAACAGAGAGCAGCAAGTAGAAGTGTCAGTACAATCACTTTGTTTTGTTGACATTCCCTTTAGCGCAGCTCCATCTAATGGATGCATAACGTAACCCCAGCCTCTACTGTAGCGTCTATTCTATGCGCCTTACAATGCGGTGCGCCTTATATATGAACAAAGTTTTAAAATAGGCCATTCATTGAAGGTGCGCCTTACAATCCAGGGCGCCTTATAGTGCGGAAAATACGGTAATTGCCTTAATTGCTTCCATGGACCCTATCACATATTTTCAGATGGAAAAAAAAAGGAGTACATGGAGCTAGGTTTTATTTTGTGCAATACTAAGAAAATAACACTGCATTGTTGTATGTTTGTAATTCAGTGGTTTTATGCTGAAGAAATTAGCAAAACTATTGCAAACATGTTACTATACAAATAATTGGATATTGTTTTGATATATTTGATGAAGAGAAATAAATATGTTACATTTAAACATTTTAAGATTTTATTATTACACAAATAAACAATTTTTACCGCATAAACACACAAAAGTACCAAAAATTGGTACCGTTGAGTACCTGTACTGATTCCCAGGTACATGGTATCGATTTAAATGTGAAAGGTACCATCCCTATTTGTCAGAGATGTTTTGTAATGTTATTCTGTGATATTTACACCTAAAGAAATGCTAGTACATCAGTTGAGGAAAATGTGTAAATTATTTTATGACATGTTCTGGTCGAGTCCTCAATTACAGAATGATTAGCAGGCTGAATATTATTATTTTTTAAATAATAGGGGATGTTTAAACATTGCCATGCAGAAATATGAAGACCATTAACTTGTACAACATGTAATGTACAGAATATCAGAAGCATTTATTCAGGTAGAAATATCACAGATTACAGCTGGGATAGGCTGCAGCCTATCCCGCGACTCCAAAAGGGACAAGCGGTAAAAAAAATAGATGGATGGATATTACAGAACATCTTCGAAAATCAGAGCATGATCATAACAATCCACATTTTGTGTTATTTGTGCGTGAAACTGTTATTTAAACATCGAAGTGTACTCCTCCTCTGAATGCAAGTTGCCCCTAAAGCAGGAATACAAATTCTGTATTTATACAAAATACAAAATCTGGCAATACAGCAACATACAGTAGGCATTTTTTTTTTAATTATTGTCATTAAATCATGTTTAGTTTTTTTGTAATGAGCTGTTTAAAAAAGTATAAAGTTTTAATTTGTTTGCCTTGAGAAGAGACTACATCCCTGCAGCAAATGCCTGCTGCGCGCATCGATAAGAGGTGGGTTGTGCTTCACTCCTGTGTTTACAGTTCAGGTGCAGTGATAACATTACATTTGGATTGTTACTGAGACCGCTTTAGTAAGTAAGACGACATAAAAGCTCAACAGAAATGAAAGACGGTCGGCAGAAAGTCGAAAGGAGATGATTTTATTGCAAACAGTCGATCTGACATCAAAGCATGTCAAGACACTTTCTCAAACCAATCACACACTTTTCCGGCTTCAAAATTAAGCGCTACGCAGTACATTACGGGTTTCCCCTTACTTTTATTTGATTGTGGCGATGCGCCACAGCTTCATATTAGCCGCCACACCTAACACAATAAAGTAATGTAATGTATTGTAGCGTCCAGAAGAAAATATCGCTCTATTTTTTAGCTTTTATTACCAATTTAATGCTCACAATGGGCCCAATTTTAACAAGTATTTCTTCCGTGCATACACGTATGTCTCTGTAATTCACTGCTAGACACACATCACTTCCGCCAACACATTGTGTTCACAGACCATCGGAAGAATCACCATCATAACATACTAACATACACATTAACACCAGCAGGTAGTTCCAGTATGAATGGCTATATGTAGTTATAGTTAAAAAGACGTACTTTGATCACCGGAAGATGGAACCGTGCTCCCAAAATCGATGTTGTGATTACTATATGCACAGGAGCTGATGGCAGGAGCTGCCATGCAAGGCCTTAACCACGACCCATCAGAAGCCAGGGTGCACAACGGACCTGCCTAGGATGGCGGAAGCTGGGGATTGAACCACAAATCCTTAGGTTGCTGGCACAGCCACTTTACAAACCGAGCCACGCTATATCTGAGACACACCCACGGACAGCGAGCTCCACAATTTAAGATGACACTGGCGGCTTTTAATGAGAGAAAGGCTCCCAGCAGCGCGAAGCAAGTGTGACGTCAGGCTCTCTTCTCCTTGCTTTTTGTTACGGACCTGGCGGGACAGAAATATCTAAACAGACTCTCTAAACACGAGTACAGTCTCCAATAACACCAAAAATAGATGCTAGATTTGGTGCCAGTGGTTTTTATTAAAGAAAGAGTGACGAAAAGGATTGGAGAAATGTCAACAACAAAAAAAGTCTCAACAAAGTACATTGTACTACAAGCAGCAACAATTTAAAAATAGAACAAAACGATATTATGGAAGAAAAATATATATGTTAATACTATACTTAATAGTTTTTAATGTATATTCAATTTTTTTTGCCTTTTTAAAGAATATATACATCATAGCAAATCATGCGATGACGTCATATTGACCACGCCCCACCGTCACAGGTATTTTGGCAATTTAGGGGAAACCTAACAAAATAGAAATGTCTTACATTACGATCATGCTTTGTCAGAGATGTTATGTACTGTTATTCTGTGATATGAGGGCGCGGGGGTGGATTTCTCTGGCTGGCTGAAATATTCTATAAATTATTTTACAACATGTTCTGGTCAAGTCCTCAATTACAGAATGATTAGCAGGCTTAATATTACATTTTATTAATTACTACAGAAGGTTAAAACATTGTCATGCAGCAATGTGAAGATAATTAACTTGTACAACATGTAATGTACATAATACCAGAAGTATTTATTCAGGTGGAAATATCACAGATTACATCTGGGATAGGCTCCAGCCCCTCCACAAACCCAAAAGGGACAAGCTGTAGAAAATGGATGGATGGATGGGTATTACCAAACATCTTTGACAATCAAAGCATGATCATAACAATCCACATTTGTGTTATTAATGCGTGAAACTGGTATCTAAACATGCAAGTGTAGCTCCTCCTTTAAATGCAAGTGCTCTTAAAGCAAGAATACAAATTCTGTATTTCTACTAAATAAATAAATAATAAAATAAATACAGTAGGCATTTTTTATTGTCATTGAATGGTGTTTGCCCTTTTTTGTGATTAACTGTTTAAAAAAAACATAAACATAAAGCATAATGTTTAAGACACATTTCATTATGTGTGTGTGATTATCAGTGGTACTTTAACTTTAATTAAAGTAAATTAATTGTACGTTGATGGTGTTAAAACTTGGAAAATGATCTGTCTCGGGTACACTTATTAATGATGAAAAATTATATCTATCTGCGATTAATCATGATTAATTTTGAGTTAACTATGAATAATACTATTAATTGTGATTAAATATTTTAATTGTTTGACAGCCCTAATATATATATATATATATATATATATATACATTAGAGATGCGCGGTTTGCGGACACAACCGCGGAGTCCGCGGATTATCCGCGGATCGGGCGGATGAAATTAAAAAAACTAAGATTTTATCCGCTCGCGGGTCGGGTCGGGCGGATTAATTTTTTTTTTTTTTTTTTTTTTTTGCGGGTGGCAGTTAAACCAATTCGGAAATATATATACATAGTTAAATGTTGTTACCCACATACGAAAAACGAGCAGGCACCTGCTGCATATGCCACAACAGAAGAAAAAAAAAGAAAAGAGATGGACACTTTTACGGAGCGGAGAAGGGACGCCTCGCCGGGGTCCGGGACCGAGGCCCCTTCCCCCGAGAGGGCCCCACCGGGAGCCGTAGCTGAAGCGATCCGCGAGAAGGGCCCGACGCACGTCCAGGATCACTACCGCGCCCACCGCACCGACACCCCGCCTCGTCCGCTTTCGCCGCGGCCGGCGTCACGCGCAGCAGGTAAGCAGCTTACCTGCCCGCCACCCCTGTGGCCGGGGGCTCGTAACATGGGTCACTCCGCGCGCTCCGCCCGCGCAGCTTACCTGCTTGCCACCCCTGTTGCCGGGGGCGCGTAACAGGGGTCACTCCGCGCGTAGTGCGCTCATGAAAGGGGTGGGGCTCACCCTGGTTGATATAGAGAGCAGGACGGTGGCCATGGAAGTTGGAACCCGCTAAGGAGTGTGTAACAACCCACCTGCCGAATCAACTAGCCCTGAAAATGGATGGCGCTGGAGCGTGGGCCCATATCTGGCCGTCGCCGGCAGCGAGACGCGCTTGGAGGTGCGCTCAGCGCGGCTCCCATATGATTGCGCACTGGTGTGCGTCTGGGTCGTGACAGCGTGGCACGCGAATGTCTGTGCATTGGATCAGTCTCCTTTCTTTAACAGGCAAAAGCTTTATAACCTCACCATACCTGCCAACTTTTAAATCAGAAAAACCTAGTAGCCAGGGTCCAAGGGCCGCAGGCCCCGGTAGGTCCAGGACAAAGTCCTGGTGGAGGGTTCAGGGCTTCGCCCCCCGACGCAAAATGACTATTAGCATTCAGACAGGTTAAAATGTTGCTAAAACCATCACTTTTCTATCAGTCACAGTGACTTTTCAAAACAAAAATATTACAGCAAAAATCATATGGGTTGATTGACATGTTTATTCTGTAAGCTAACTTCAATAGTTTGAAATTATTTTGACAGTTAATGCCAGTTATCCTGTCAACCTTTCACAAGACTTCAATTTGTTAATTGAAAGTATAAATAGTATAATTTTAATCGCATTATTAGTTCCCACAAGCATACATATCTCACTCACGCTACAGTACACACATCAATAGGGACTGGAGGTCGGCTGTAACGGCTGACCTCCTAATTTTAACTACACAGTAGACACTCTGGGGGCCTTGTACACATGCATGGGGGGTTTGGGGTTCGGCGCACCCCTCATTGCCTCGTCGGCCGGCGGGGACTGCGGTCTGGTGGCCTGCCAGGCTTTTATTCATTTATTATTGTTATATATATATTTTTTATTTTTAATGTATTTATTATTTTTATTTTTATTATTACTCATTTTTATTTTATTTTATTTTTTAAATTTTATTTTTTATTTTATTTTTTTATTTTTATTTTATTTCATTTTTTTTTAATCTTATTATTTATTTGTGTGTGGCGTCGCGCGGGTCTCACTTCCTGTTGGATGGGGTCCGTGCCCGTGTGGCCCGACCTTGCGCTGTGGGGTCTCTGTTGGTGACTTGGTGTGGTGGCGGCGCAGCCCCCGTGTCTGGTCTGGATGCTGTGTCCCGGTTGTTTGGGCGGTGGTGTGTTTGTGCGGGTTTGGGTTGGGGTGGGGGGCCTTTTGGTTGGGGGGGTTGTTGGTGTCTCTTGTTTGCGTGTTGGCGTTCGGGCTGACCGGCGGGCTGGCGCCGGCTGGTCTCCGTGGCCCTGGTGGCGTGTGGTTGCTGGTCGCAGTTTTTCTTTGATCGCTTTAATTTGATTGGCTGGTGCTGGCTGTCTGGGGTTATTGCGGCTGCTGTTTCTGCTGCCGTTTGTTTGTGGTGTGGGCGCCCGTGGCTGCTGGGTCTGGTGCAGGGGTGTGGCTGATGTTGTGACTGGTGGCAGCGCGCGCGCGTGATGGCTGTCGGGGCTGACGAACTGTGTATATGTATGTATATGTGTGTGTATGTATGTATGTTTATATATGTGTATGTGTACATATGTGTATGTATATGTATATATGTGTATGTGTGGGTATGTATACGTGTATGTGTGTATGTGTATGTGTATGTGTGTATGTATGTATGTATGTATATTTCTGGGGGTACGCTCTGGGCCTGCCTGTCAGACGGGGGTCGATGCCTCAGGCTACTGCATCCGAACTGCGTGTCTGGAGCTCCTGGGTCCCGCTGTCCATCCCTTCCGGGTGCCCGTCTTGGTTGGGGCCTGTTGGGCCTAGTCCCTGCGTCTATTGTGGTAGCTTGGTGCTGCAAGGTATTCCGAGGTGCTGCGAGTCGGCCAGTTGCTGGGGTAGTGACCTTGTTTGTCAGCATGTCTGTGATCTTCTTTTAATTCTTTTTTTTTTTTTTTAATTAATTAATTAATTTATTTATTTATTTATTTATTTTTAAAATATATTTTATTAATATTATTTTTTAATTTTTCCCCTCCCTCAGGGGGGGGGCTCGGCGGGGCGGTTGCTGGTTGTTCCATCTCCATCGTTGGGGTCCCTGCGGGTGGGGTGGGTGGTTCCCGTGGCCCTGTGCCTGGGTGGTCCTGCGGCGGCCGGTTTGGGTGGGGTGGCCGGGGGCTGGCCTCGCCGCGCTCTCCGGGGGTGGGGGGTGGGCTCGTGGGGGCCCGGTTGCCGGTGGGGCGGGGGCGGTCTTCCCGTCCGGTTGCGGGGAGTCTCTGGGTCCTTCGGGCGGGGCGTCTCGCCTTTCTGCCCGTGTGGGGTGTGGTCTCTCGCTGGCTTGGGGTCTGGCTGTCCCCTGCTTTTCTCGTGCCCTGTCCTCCGCCGGGTGCGTCTGTCTGCGGCCTGCTGCTGGCCCTTGTGGGCGGTACGGTGGGTCGGGCTCTGGGGTTCCTGTCGCTGGCCGGCTTGGCTGCGTGGGGGCGGTGGTCCCTGGTTCCCTGGGCACCACGCCTCCTGTTTGTGGGATGGGCTCTCGGGGGTGATGGGGCCGTGCTCTGGCTCCCACGCACTCTGGGAGTCGAATGTATTGTACATGCAAATTCACGTATGCTCACATACGTACATAGGTACCTACGCTCCCACATACATACACAAATACAGTACATATTTACCTACCTAATGTTCGTACATCCACACGCACATTCAATATACAAACATACACATACACATACTGTACATATACATTCACTGTACAAACACATATACACATTCTGTACATATACATTCATTGTATAAACACATATACACATTCTGTACATATACAAGTACATATGCATACTTACACTCATGCACATAATCACGTTTCATCAAACATATATTAACGTTGTTGCCCTAGGGTAAACTGGGTGTAACACATGGCACACTGACAAAGCTTAACCTATTGTGACTATAACAATCTACAAGGTTAATGTAGGTTGCTTCTCTTTCTCCCCCTCCATTTTTCTGCATTCTTTCGTATCTCAAGTTATCATTACGTATATGTATTGTTGCATTTAAACAACTGTATTGTTGATAATAAAGGTAAATTATTGGTATTGTTCATTATCAATAGCGCTATTTCTATTGGTATTTGTATTGATCCATTTGTAGTGTAATAATGCTCATTGTCATTTCTGTATTATTTTTTATTTTTCGCTAACTGCTTATTTGCTATTACTTTTACCATCATATTTGTACATGTCATATTTGCTGATGTTGCTCTATTGTTGTTGTTGTTGTTGTTTGCTGTTGTTGTTTTTGTCTCACTGTCTAATCCCCCTCTTGTCCCCACAATTTCCCCCTCTGTCTTCTTTTTTTTTCTCTTTCTATCCCCTCCTGCTCCGGCCCGGCTGCACTAAATGATAATATAAATACATTTAATAAAGTCAAATACAAATAAGGCAACAAGAGAAGTATCCTGCACTTCTCTTTTGTAAAGTAAATCTGAACAGCCGACATGGGCATCTACATCAACTATATGATTTGCCTGAGAAGCTGGACAGGACATAAAAAAAAAAAAAAAAAAAAAAAAAAAAGAAAGTATAAATAGTATAAACACTTTTTACAGTATGTCGTGCTGTGAAATACAGCCGACAGGATTGCGCATGCGGTGCAGGAGAACAAAGGACTTCTTTCATTTAAGGTTTGTGATAAACCATCAAACTCATTCGTTAAAAGGACTCTATAGTAATATAAAGCGAATTTTTCTGGACATTATCATGCAAGAAAAGTTTATTTTTGGGATCGCGATCACCGCGTAATGATTTTTAAAGGTTGCATTACATTATTAACTGTCCCATGTGATCAGCCAGTGCGATTGGAAGTCCATGCTCAATTATTGCCTCCGTAAATAAAACTTCGGCATTTATCACATCCAAAGAATCTGTTTGGGCGACGAAAAACGTTGAAAGTTTTCCACTTGTATCGCTAGCAACGGCATTAGACTTGTGTTTTTTTGTCCCAACGTGGTCTTTTACATCGCTAATTCCTCCGTGTCCGATCGAAAAATCTTGTCTGCACAAGGTGCAATTCGCGTAGTTTTCACCCTTTTTTTTAATTTTTTTATTAATATTAGATATATAACAACGGGCGGATGGTGGGCGGGTGACGTTCTGATCAAACGTTACATCGGGTGGATGGCGGATGGTTGACGACTTTCTGACGCGGTTGCGGATGAAATAATTGCCTATCCGCGCATCTCTAATATACATATATATATATATATATATATATATATATATATATATATACTGTATATATATATATATATTTATATATATATATATACATTTACCGTATTTTTCAGACGATAAGGCACACCTAAAATCACTTCATTTTCAAAAATCGACAGTGCGCCTTATAACCCGGTGCGCCTAAAGTACGGAATCATACCGACCTCAAAGCTATTTTATATGGTACATGGTGTAATGATAAGTGTGACCAGTAGATGCAGTCACACATAAGAGATACGTGTAGACTGCAATATGATGCCAGTAAACAACACCAAAAATGCAAATGTTCCATTGAGAATATAGAACATTACACACGGCGCTCAAAAATCGGTCAAAATGTTTTAGTACGACTTTGGTAAGCTATGAAGCTGCACCGCTTGATGGATTGTCGGCCCATTACGGCTACTGTAGTCAGACGTGCTGTGCTTCAACATACAAGTATTATTATGGGTGTGTAAGAACTGCAAAATGGCACCCATTAGCAGACATCTTATCTGGCATTTTGTTATGCGAAACCAACTTTCTTACCTTCTGGTACCTGCTGATCTGTATTTGGGATCTGCATAAATCCTGAAAATTTGCGCGCGTCCGCCTTTGTAGTCCGTGCAGACACCGTAGTCGATAAGCTTCTTCTTTTTCCTCTATCTTCTTGTTATGGAGAATTTATCCTCCGCTGTTGCCATTTATAATATAAAGTAGCGTAAAGTTCTAACTTATATCTGTCTGTAGACTCGCTATGAAAGCGCTAAAACCTACCGGTATAGCAGGTTCACATAGTTCACCCACAACTTTAGTTATTAGAGAGTTCCGGTCGGACGGTTTTTCACGGGACACATTTCCGGCGTTGTTGTTGCACTAGTGAGCCACAGATGAGGAAATGCTGCTTGATTTAAGTAAAGTCTGAATGTCATTAAAACAGTTATTATTTATTTCAATCACCATAAACTGCAATGATTGCATTTTTGTGTTGTGTTGTATTATAATGCATTTTATACTGCTATGGACCAATGTGTCTGCAATTACATTTATAATAATATGGTTTGTCACCAATAGCACCAAACTTAGATTATTGTAAGAAAAAGAGTAAACCTGCCAAATAAACTTAAATAAACTTGTATTTTAATCAGTGCTTACCAGTTTGGCTATAAGAGTGAGTCTAGATATCTGCAGTGCACAAAGTACAGCCTGGGGTTCATTTGTGAAAAACAAGCAAAAAGACAATAAAATGCCAAAACGTTAATACTCACCTATGACACAAAGCTGAGACGCAGACTTTAACAAGAAAAGTAAAGGCCCCCCGAACCCTTTATTTTCAGTGTCTGGCCTGTTCTGTTGTTTTTTATTATTATTGTTATTATTATTATTAATATTATTATTATTATTATTATTATTATTATTATTATTATTATTATTATTATTATTATTATTATTATTATTATTATTATTATCATTATTATTATTATTATTATTATAGGACATTGGTCGAGGTCTCCTGGGAGCTCATATATTTATCTTTGTGGAACATACCTTAATCAGTGTGTTGAGACTCGCCATGCCATCATCCATTACTCCAAAAAAAGGATCAGGCACTCCATCAGCGTCATCCAGGTAAGACAGAGCATCCCGGAAGAGTAAAGCTTGTCTGGGATGACACTTAAATTACTCCATGGGAACTTTTAGGTGAGATTGGGGGAGTCCGGACTTACTTGCCCTGGTCCTCAATGTCAAGCTGCCGAGCTCTCTTCTGCTTCAACAGCCGACTCCAAATATACTGAATATCCTCTGAGGAGGATGAGAGTAGGTTAAGCAGTGTTTTTCAACCACTGTGCCGTGAGATATTGTCTGGTGTGCCGTGGGAAATTATGCAACTTCACCTAATTGGTCCAGAAAATATTTTTGCAAATCAATAATTATAATAATATGCTGTTGTCTCGTGCCTGTGCAGTGTAGAGCTTGGCAGGGTAATACTCCATATCAGTAGGTGGCAGCAGGTAGTTAATTGCTTTGTAGAAGTCGGAACGCGTCGAGGATGGTTTGTCATGATCCCAATATGCAGAGCACAGCGGGAGACAGCGTGCAGGTAAAAATGTATGTAATGCTTAAACCAAAAATTAACAAAAGGCAAGTCCCGCTAGGAAAAGGAACTGAAGCATAGCGTTGGCTATGCAAAACAAAAGTAAAACTAAACTGGATATAAGGTAAACGAAAACAGAATGCTGGACGACAGCAAAAACTTACAGTGTGTGGAGCAGAGACGGTCCACAAAGTACATCCGTACATGACATGACAATCAACAATGTCCCCACAAAAGAAGGATAGCGTACGCACAACTTATATAGTCTTGATTGCGAAAATAAAGCAGGCGTGAAGCTGCTACAGGAGAACACCAACAAAACAGGAAGGGTCACCAAAATAACAGCGCAAGACAGAAACTAAAGCACTACACACAGAAAACAACAACAAACTCAAAATAAGGCATGACAACCTGGTGGAGTTTAATTTTTTAACATTTTCTGCTGGTGGTGTGCCTCCGTATTTTTTTAATGAAAAAAATGTGCCTTGGCTCAAAAAAGGTTGAAAAACACTGGGTTAGAGAACAGGAAAAAGTGATAGAATCCGCTGCAAGGTGAATATGGTTACTCACCCAGAAGAAGGGTACATTGGCGGTGGAAGACTAGGACGACGCCATATTGGAGCTGGGAGGACAGGTATAAGGAGAAACGAGGTCGCGGCAGGCTGGGATGAGGCGGTGGGACCTGCTCCAGCACGTAGTTCATGATGTCATCACTGTGGGGAGGTCAGTGGAATATCAACAAGAGTGGGTAGGCTACAGTAATTGTATAAAATGGTATTTTGCGTTAGAGGAAAGTAACAATAAACCTTCTGGAAGATATATGTGAACCATGTTCCAAAAAACATTGACAATGTTATGTTTTTTTGACATTCAAGTTTGAGATTTGAGCAACAGGCTTCTGTGTCAACTCAACAGATTATTAATAAATATTTTTTATATTTTACTTTTTATTCTACAGTATTTTCAATTGATATTTATTATTGTTTATACGGCCACCCTTAGTATGACATGTATGGCTGTTGACTAAGAATGCCCTTCATTCACTTGTTATGGAGTGTATAAAATCAGCGTGATCATCATTATTAGGTATGATCTTACAGAATGACAAACTTTCCTTGACATCTTCAACGTAAGACCATTTAAACTCCGTCCAACGCTACAAATTCAGTGAAGTGGGTAGGCTCAATCAAACGTATTCCTTACATCAGGCGTACTGGGTTACACAGCGCAGTGCATCGAGTTTTGAGAATTTTAAGTGCGCCTTATAGTCTGGAAAATAGGGTACATATAATACGTAAAACGAACATAAAATAAACTAAGATTGCACAAATCTCATGCTGGTTGAGAAGCTAATGGGTAAAAAAATCATGCTGGTTTAAAAGCTAATGGGTAAAAAAATGTTTTAAGACGTGATTTAAAACTCATTAAAGAAAAAGACGTCCGAATAACCAGAGGGATATCGTTCCAAAGTTTAAGAGTCACAGCAGATAACGCACGATCCCCTCTGAATTTTAATCAGGGTTTTGGGACGACAAGGAGAATAGATCAGCAGAATGCAGAGACCGTGTGAAGATGTAGATTTTTAAGCGGTCTGAAATATATTGTGGTGCTAATCCGTAAGGAGATTTGAATAATTCAATTTTTAAATTATTTCTAAAATGAACTGTTAGCCAGTGAAAGGATGCTAAAATGGGGTAATGTGTTCATGTTTTTTGTGCCAGTTAAAAGGTGAGCAGCAACATTTTGGACTAACTGCAATCACTCTAGATAAAGTGAGTTGCAGTAGTCCAAATGTGACGAAATAAAAGCATGGATTACCTGCTCAAAGTCGTTAAATGATAATAAAACTGATTTAATTTAATAAACTTGATGATAATAAACTTTGAATTGAATTGACTGGCAGAGTTAGCATCAATATTCCTACAGAGTTTGGTGAATATATGTCTGTAAGTAGAAATACATTTTCTGTTTTATGTCAATTTTGTTTTGTTTAAATCTATTTTGTTAAATATTTGTACAAGTTTAAAACAACCGCAATGCTAATTTTCTTTAGCCTGTCAATGGTCTTGTCCATTGAATGTTAGCATTAATTAAGCTAGTGACATTAGAGCTACGCTTTATCTGGTATAGTTATACATGTTATGTAGACCATGAAGTATTTTAAATGTAGAAAATAAATCCTATTTTGACAGCTTTGAATACATATGCTCAACTTTTATCATGTACTATATTTTTTAAGAATGACTTTTAGCTAAAAATTTTCAATCAAGACATTTTGAATTAACATATTTTAGAGCAGTAACTATAATACCATACCATAAAAATGTGAGATTTTTGCCTAAAGTTATCATAGTGTCAGAATCTTATGCCTGATCTGGAGCGGTGTGAGCGTGTCTGGGGTGTAGGCGTACTTTAATATATCTCAGAAAGACCCGCAAACAATGGTAATAATAATTGCCATTATAATTAGTTTCAGTTTTCGGCCATGGCTTCCCCATTTTCGGTTTGAGCCAAGAATTTTCATTTTAATGCATCCCTAATTATTGATATGTATAACACCGATATGGCTTTGTTAAATATGCAGTATGTATAACATTTTAGACTTTTTAAAAATGACATGCGTCATAGCCAATTATGCAAACTATACGATAAAACCACATTAGCCACGCCCCAAACAGTCAAAAATAGATTGCCAATCTGTGGGAAACACTGCTGTATTGCGTTTGGGATCTAAATATTGTGACATGCAAGCCAGCAGATGGCCCCAAATTACTTCTCTACCTCTAGCGAGTCAGAGATTTTCTAATGTCACTCACACCAGTGACCAGGAAACACAGAAAAGTGTCTGCAAGGTTGTTAGATAGGAGTGAGTGATAATGCAGAATTTGGTATCGATACCAAGTAATTACAGGGCGAGTATGGCAGGATAGGGATGTAACGGTAAACAGTGTTAATGATAACTGGGGTAAAGATCCCGATGGCTAGTATTACCGTTTTAAATTAAAATTATTGAAAAACTATGATTGATAACCATCTTTTGTTGAACTTATGGATCAACTGATCCTAGCTTGCTAGCTGAAATGCTAACATGAATACAAGAGACCCTAACATCTTTCTCGAAACAACATACCCCAATGTATCTGAACAACTAAGATATTAAATTGTGTAAATTAAACCTACAGATTGTGCTCTCCTAATACAGAGTGATTGGTATATTGATCTATACTTAGAGGAATACGAGACGGAGGGATTTTGACAGAGCGTTCAAGGACCGCTGAACAGAGTAGGACGCGTATCAATAAAGCATTATAAATACAAAACATGTAAAATGGTGGACTTTCTAACAGTATGTCTATTTATTTTAATTGTTTTGAAAAATAACTTTTTTTAAAGATTACAGTGTGTCTGTGTTTAAGTACCTTTTGAGCACATCAACAATACCACCATAATTATTATAACCATTTTGGTCACAATAACTGTGATATAAAAATGTTCCTATTCCCTAATCCTGATGTACCGTTGTACATTACACATTATATAGTAGATTAATGAAAAGTCAGTTCACTGATTCTACAAACACAATTATTTTTGTCCTGAAACTAATTGTACAAAAACAGGTCTTGAAGAGAGGGCTCGTCTTATATTGAGGGTTGTCTGACTGTATATTACGGTAGACCAAAATTGAATTTACCAGGTGCGTGTAACGTTGACTTTCAGGAACTCCCGGCGTGGGACCTTTTTTCCCTTAGTGGCCACCAGCCTACAAGAATACATCAAGAGGACAAACATCCATAATCAATTGTGACAAATTCAATCAGCCACTTTATTAAGCACTAGCGGTGGGAAAAATGAATTCTTTGATGCATCACAATTGAGGCGTGGACGATTATTATAATATTACTTCGGTATATTAAAAATAGCGATGTTAACAAGTTGACATGCTGCTTCAGCAGGCTTCTAGAGCCTTCACCTGTGTAGTCTTCTATATCTACAGCATATCTATGCTGTGCACGATTGCATCCGAGAACATAAAATGGCGCAATTTATTACCGCATATGTAGGAGTCCTTTACACATATGTTTAACAATTAATAATTATAATAATATACAATACCCAACAATTTTCTATACCGCTTCCTCACTTGGGTTGGGGGTGGACTTGAGCCTTTAAGACCATAAAATAAATAAATATGCATAAATGATCAATTAAATAATGGAATCGTGAGTTGCCCAAATTTTACCACCTTCGTTAAGTACACTTGTACCATTACCTAAATCAAACACAAAATTCCTGCCTTTGAAAAAAAAAAATTCTATTACAATTACCCTTTTCTATTACAATTACACTTTATCCAGGATGTATTTACTGTATTTAAGGATGAATTGACTCAACAATGTATTGTAGATTGATTTTGCTGGATAGGAGTACATAATGTGTTCAAACAATACCTTAATCCAGACCCACTCTAGCCACAACATGAGCTACACCTGACAAATCAATTTTACATAAAATGTATAAATTTTCTGGATTTTTTTTTTTTTTTGCAACTAAAAAACAAGTGAGTGTAAGCAATACAGCACCTACGGGAGATATTGGTGAATTGCAGTTTAAAGCAGGTTTAATACAAACATCCATCCATCCATCCATTTCTACCGCTTATTCCCTTTTGGGGTCGCGGGGGGCGCTGGAGCCTATCTCAGCTACAATCGGGCGGAAGGCGGGGTACACCCTGGACAAGTCGCCACCTCATCGCAGGGCCAACACAGATAGACGGACAACATTCACACTCACATTCACACACTAGGGCCAATTTAGTGTTGCCAATCAACCTATCCCCAGGTGCATGTCTTTGGAGGTGGGAGGAAGCCGGAGTACCCGGAGGGAACCCACGCAGTCACGGGGAGAACATGCAAACTCCACACAGAAAGATCCCGAGCCTGGGATTGAACCCAAGACTACTCAGGACCTTCGTATTGTGAGGCAGATGCACTAACCCCTCTTCCACCGTGCATAAACATTTATTTATTATCATTATTATTTTTATGAATTGTACCTTCTTATATTGGATCTCAGTGCCTTACGCCATTGCTGGTATATCAAAGAGCATTACAATGAAATAATTCACGATTATTAAAGGTACTTTTATACAGTAGTACAATAAATGTCTGGTTAACGATAAAGAAATTATAGAGCAGTTTTTTTTTTGCTAAATCGATTTTACACACAGTACATATAAATCCAGCAGTATTGCCAATATCGATATGGAATAAAATGACACAATCCTATTTTCATAACTAGCAGACATGCATACATGGGCATTTTATTTTATTTATTCATATGCACAATGACGAAACCAAAACATCTAATTCCATAACAAGGGCAAACAGGAAAAGGCAAATAGAGGATTTAAAAGACACTAAAACAGTTCAACCATTTTTAATAAAACAATTATTCCCCTTCGTTGCATACCATCGTGTATACAATATTAATTAAATCCATGGCACAAAATAGGTTAAAAAAAAAAAAAAAAGACAAAAACTACTACTGTCTCTTTTAAAGCATTTGGTATGTTCAATAACGTATTTCCTAATTTTGTAAATATACAGACTGTAACTATAACTATATCACTAATGTAGCAAAATGAACAACACAACCAAAAACAGATACAGAGAAGAGAACTAAAAATGTATATTTCATACCACTAATATCGACCCAATACTGTCCTTGGTATCGACACTATCGACATGTGGCTAACTAGAGTGGCGAGTTATCAATCTGCACATTTCTATATCATTGTCTTTGCGCAGCAATAAATTAAATACGATCCAATGTCTGACAAATAAG
Source organism: Nerophis lumbriciformis (assembly GCF_033978685.3). Classification (NCBI taxonomy): domain Eukaryota; kingdom Metazoa; phylum Chordata; class Actinopteri; order Syngnathiformes; family Syngnathidae; genus Nerophis; species Nerophis lumbriciformis. The sequence continues at coordinate 20,989,736 of NC_084554.2, read as the reverse complement.
AGCCTAAAACATACAAATTGCCTATTAAATACATCCATGTAGGGAATAAAGCCGTTTCACATATCCTAATTATTTCAAATAAATCACCACCATAAATCCCCAATTGCAAGCTACACGTGGTGATATGAATATCATTATATATACATAATACAGTACTCACATTTTAATCCCATTTGTTATTATATTATTATACATTTACAATACATCATAAGTCCATGTTAGTAAATATCTTCGTCGAGTATTAGAAGACTTGATGATGGATTTGTTAGGTGGCTAATTCGTCACTCGCTAGCTAATATTGTTAAATATATTAACATATGGCGATTTTATTTTACTCACCAGATCGTCGAGAAACATCCAGTGTGTCGCTGTAAAACAACAGGGTAGTAAAACATATTGTTCAAATAGTCCAGAAAGTTATTGAAAGGCGAAAGTTTTCCCTGCCGAGGTGAATGCAGCAGATATTAAAAGTTCAGTGATGGGAAAGATTGGAAAACTACTGTTTTAGCATCAGGCCCTCTGATTGGTCCATCTGCCGGGAAAACGAGCGAGAAAGAAATCACCTCTCCAAAAAAAAAGTATTGTAATAATCACACTATCACTTGGGTTGTCATAATTGCATAACACAATTTTAAAACATTACTTAAAATAATTATAGCTTTTAAAATGTACAAAAAAATAAGGGAGTAATGCTTTCCTGAAGAAAAATGGCATTTTATTTAATTGCAAATACATTTGCTTTTAGTCAAATGAAATGCATGCATATGAAAAATAACTGAAGAAGATCACATCTTAAAAGCTAATCTAAAAAGCTTTCTAAACATCACTTGTGAAAAATAATTACACTGGGGGTTTTTAAGGACCCGGCCACTCACTTTGACCTCCTGCTAAATGAAGTACCAGGTCAGCTCGGTTGCTACTTGTACTTAAATTATGCTGCAAAATATTCACTATATCTTTTTTTTCTAATTTATTGTGGTTCATCCCCATCATAAGTAATATCAATCATCGCAATATCTAATAATATAGAGGTATCAGGATCATGAGCCATGTGTTTGTTGTGTATCGCAGTGAAAGAGGAAGGAACCTAACTTGTAGAAGACCCAGGATAGCTCAGAGGTTAACATTACTAACACTTAGTAATGGTATCTGGGTTTGTACCCCAGTTGGGTCGATTGATAATTTACTGTTGTTTCATCGCTATCATATCATGGTTACTCAAAGAAATACAAACCCCGTTTCCATATGAGTTGGGAAATTGTGTAAGATGTAAATATAAACGGAATACAATGATTTGCAAATCCTTTTCAACTCATATTCAATTGAATGCACTACAAAGACAAGATATTTGATGTTCAAACTCATAAACTTTTTTTTTTTTTTGTAAATAATAATTAACTTAGAATTTCATGGCTGTAACACATGCCAAAGTAGTTGGGAAAGGGCATGTTCACCACTGTGTTACATGGCCTTTCCTTTTAAAAAACACTCAGTAAACATTTGGGAACTGAGGAGACACATTTTTTAAGCTTCTCAGGTGGAATTCTTTCCCATTCTTGCTTGATGTACAGCTTAAATTGTTCAACAGTCGGGGGGTCTCCGTTGTGGTATTTTATGCTTCATAATGCGCCACACATTTTCACTGGGAGACAGGTCTGGACTACAGGCAGGCAAGTCTAGTACCCACACTCTTTTACTATGAAGCCACGCTGTTTTAACACGTGGCTTGGCATTGTCTTGCTCAAATAAGCAGGGGCGTCCATGGTAACGTTGCTTGGATGGCAACATATGTTGCTCCAAAACCTATATGTACCTTTCAGCATTAATGGCGCCTTCACAGATGTGTAAGTTACCCATGTCTTGGGCACTAATACACCCCCATACCATCACAGATGCTGGCTTTTCAACTTTGCGCCTATAACAATCCGGATGGTTATTTTCCTCTTTGGTACGGAGGACACGACGTCCACAGTTTCCAAAAACATTTTGAAATGTGGACTTGTCAGACCACAGAACACTTTTCCACTTTGTATCAGTCCATCTTAGATGAGCTCAGGCCCAGCGAAGCCGACAGCGTTTCTGTGTTGTTGATAAACGGTTTTCACCTTGCATAGGAGAGTTTTAACTTGCACTTACAGATGTAGCGACCAACTGTAGTTACTGACAGCGGGTTTCTGAAGTGTTCCTGAGCCCATGTGGTGATATCCTTTACATACTGATGTCGCTTGTTGATGCAGTACAGCCTGAGGGATCGAAGGTCACAGGCTTAGCTGCTTACGTGCAGTGATTTCTCCAGATATCTGAACCCTTTGATGATATTACGGACCATAGATGGTGAAATCCCTAAATTCCTTGCAATAATAGCTGGTTGAGAAAGGTTTTTCTTAAACTGTTCAACAATTTGCTCACGCATTTGTTGACAAAGTGGTGAGCCTCGCCCCATCCTTGTTTGTGAATGACTGAGCATTTCATGGAATCTACTTTTATACCTAATCATGGCACCCACCTGTTCCCAATTTGCCTGTTCACCTGTGGGATGTTCCAAATAAGTGTTTGATGAGCATTCCTCAACTTTATCAGTATTTATTGCCACCTTCCCAACTTCTTTGTCTCGTGTTGCTGGCATCAAATTCTAAAGTTAATGATTATTTGCAAAAAAAAAACATGAACATCAAATATGTTGTCTTTGTAGCATATTCAACTGAATATGGGTTGAAAATGATTTGCAAATCATTGTATTCCGTTTATATTTACATCTAACACAATTTCCCAACTCATATGGAAACGGGGTTTGTATATCAATCAGGGGAATCCAATGTCAACAAAACCCTGGATACCTCAGTGGTTAAAACTGTTGGCTCTCAATAAGAAGTACTGCTTTTGAATCCCAGTCAGGTTGATAGACAACTTACAAAAGTATATGGCTGGAAGCATCAGGATGCCTAGGAATTACAAAGGTTTTCCTACAAACTTTAGCCTTGGCACAGAGGATACAACCCTGACTCACCGAGGTTTACATTGCCTTTTGATGATCTGTTATCTTTATCAGCATGGTGGCACAGGAATTAGTGTGCCACCGCATGTGCCTCACAATACGAAGGTCCTGAGTAGTCCTGGGTTCAATCCCGGGTTCGGGACCTTTCTGTGTGGAGTTTGCTCTCCCCGTGACTGCGTGGGTTCCCTCCAGGTACTGCGGCTTCCTCCCACCTCCAAAAACATGCACCTGGGGATAGGTTGATTGGCAATACTAAATTGGCACTAGTGTGTGAATGTGAGTGTGAATGTTGTCTGTGTTGGCCCTGTGATGAGGTGGCGACTTGTCCAGGGTGTACCCCACCTTCCGCCCGAATGCAGCTGAGATAGGCTCCAGCACCCCCGCGACCCCAAAAGGGACAAGCGGTAGAAAATGGATGGATGGATGGATGGATGTTATCTTTATCCATTACTGAACTTTTTAACTACTGTGTATGTTAATTATCAATTACCACCTAAAATTACTCTGTGTGGGGGAGGTGTGTACACCGTCATGAGGACTGCAGAATTACCTTGTAGGTTACCGATTGACTGGTATTCAAACGCAGTGTTAACCACTGACCTATTTCTTGATGAGGTGTGATTCCGCCCCATAACCAAATGTAATCGGGGACACTTGCCATAATGAACTACAATACGGGTAAAACAAGACACTGACTCTTCTGGCAGGAACTTTGAAAGTTACCTATCAACCCATCTGGTTTATATCTCACATGGGTACCCCTCATAAAGAGCCAGCAGTGCTAACCACTGAGCTATCCAGAGTCTTGGTTAGATATTCTTTTTCCTACACAAATGTAATTTAGGACCCACCTCAGTAAACAAAGCACTATTAACACTAGTCCAGCCACAGCCATGTAAGTTATCGATCAATTTTTGGTCTTGCTTGGATAGAACTCCACAAAGTTGTATTTTCCTAAGCAACCTGGTGAACCAACATTAAGTTACCAAGTCAATGGATGTTTATTCATCCAGTTTATTGTATTCTCAGGGCATTCAATCAATTGCAACTGGACTGTTCAGTTTGTTTTTAGGCTGGCAAACACTGATTTTGTAAATCCTAAGCGATTCTATTAATCTGTTACAGACCCCACACACAAAGGTAAAAAAATCAGCCATTTTGACCTATGTGTGTGGTATGCTCATGTCAGCGCAGCACACCACCTTGCCTGATATAAGCCAAAATCTTGTGTGGACAAAATACATTTAACATCATAACTTATTTAAAATAAAAAAGATTTAACTGAATCTGAACGTTGTTCTCACACTCATTTAGACCTTTGTGGAGAACATACTCATGACTTACACCATTCATTCCAGTTTATGTAAGGGCACCACACTGCAAGTTATGATAGAGGGCACTATAAAAATGAGACCCATTGCCTCCCTGTTTGGCACTTGGCATCAAGGGTTAGAATTGAGGGTTAAATCACCAAAAATGATTCTCGGGCGCAGCCAGAGCTGCTGCTCACTGCTTCCCTCACCTCCCAGGGGGTGATCAAGGGTGATGGGTCAAATGCAGAGAATAATTTCACCACACCTGGTGTGTCTGTGACAATCATTGGTACTTTAACTTTATTTAAAAAGTTTATATTATAAAATGCAGCAGTTCTAAACCCAGTCACACAAATTGCAAAGACAAAGCCCATTGGCTCGGGTGACAAACACATATCTTTAGTCTTATTGGAAGGAGATGTATACATTTTGGCAAAGTAGGAACAATACAGCAGAGTAATTGCTTTGGTCTGCTTTACAAAAAGGTTTATTACAGGTTGAGATTGGCAGTACAGCGCTCTGACATAGATGGAAAACAATCCTCAATCGTCCTTATCCTTGGCACCGTGTTTAAGGATGCGTGTGAACTCCACATAGTTGAAGTTATTCTTCTTGTCGATGGGGGCCTCCCTGAAGAGCTCATCCACCTCGTCGTCTGTGAAACGGTCACCCATGGTTGTCAGCAGCTCCCTCAGGTAATCATCAGGAATGAAACCTGCAAATAAAAAGTTCATGTTTTTTTGGGCTGCTTCCATACATTTAATGTTTCATCTTCTCAAAAGATTTATTTTACCTGTCCCCTCTTCGTCAAAGCAAGCAAAAGCATTTCTGATCACGTCTTCAGGGTCTGTGCCGTTGAGCTTTTCTCCAAACATGGTGAGGAACATGGTGAAGTTGATGGGCCCAGGAGCTTCATTCATCATGGCCTCCAGGTACTCGTCAGTTGGATCCTTCCCTGGAACCACAAAAAAAACCACACTTAGACAATTTACATTTTCATCAATAATTTCACCAAACTACTTCAATTGTTCAATAATAGTTTAAACCCAGGGTCCACAACCACTTGACCAAGCCGCGGAAAACTTTCACAATAAATTATTTTTAAAAAGGTAACCTTTTTAAAACACAATTTCTGTAAATATCTAAAGATTTTTTTGGGGAAGTTTGGAAATAAAGGTATTGTTTTCTTTTGAAAACTTTACAAATACATTTATTTTACTTTGACTGAACTTACCCTCATGAAGCTAAGTTAATCTTTCCCATTGAGTATACTAAAAAGTAATTACACTACTCAAGGAATTAGTGAAAAGAAGACACAGCTAGAGCTACTTAAAATAAGCTTTTGTTGCTTCCATGCTAACGTTTGTTTTGGTCATGATCAGAAGCAGAATGACAAGAATTTCACTCATTTGTAAATGGTACTATACCAAATATGACTTTTGCCAAGAAACATACACTTTAATCCTAAATTGATCAAGGTAGTCTATACATACTGTTTTTAGAACGCCCATACACAGAAATACTGTTTCACAGGGCAAACAAGTTAAAGTACCAATGATTGTCACACACACACTAGGTGTGGCGAAATTATTCTCTGCATTTGACCCATCACCCTTTATCACCCCCTGGGAGGTGAGGGGAGCAGTGGGCATCATTTTTGGTGATTTAACCCCCAATTCCAACTATTGATGCTGAGTGCCAAGCAGGGAGGTAATGGGTCCCATTTTCATAGTCTTTGGTATGAACTCACAACCTACCGATCTCAGGGCGGACACTCTAACCACTAGGCCACTGAGTAGGTTGTTGTTTTTGTTTTTTTCGGTTATCGCTTTCCGACGGTGTTTTGTTTTGCTTATATTTGCCGGGTCAAGTTATTATTTTATTGGTCGACTTCAAAGTGATGCACTTTCCGGTACAATTTCTTAAATTTTGATTCGCCGAAAGTTTTATCGATCACAAATACTGCATTTCCGGTATTAGGACTTCCGCGTGTTATTGTTTTCATCCTAGCGAGCAATAAATCCACGCAGCGAAGCTTCAATGAAAAGTGGCTTCAAGAGCCACTTTTCAGCAAATGGCTCACTTATGACGATGGAAAGATGTTTTGCAAGCCATGTAAACGGGTTAATAAAAAGAACACCTTACGACCGGGTGCACTGATTTTCAAAGATCCAGCCTTACACCAAGAAACATGTTACAGCTTTCCTGCTTGTCTGCTCCCAAACCGTAGCCGAGGAGCGTGGTGGAGACTTTCCCTCCAGGGTCGATATATTGTCGGGAATAACATCGTCCACTTAGTCGGAATGACGAGGCCGGGGATTTATTGCAACTCTTTATTTATGTTTTCCACAAAGCCAAGCGGATATCCACCATGCTATATTAACACTCATGAACATGCTAGCGCTCCCTCTCCTAACTTGCCCACTCACTTACACATGTCACTTACCCCACATGCCGCCTTCTTAAAGGGGAACACACAGCTTATGGCCATCACAAAGCCAGAGATGAAATGCTAGAGTTGAGTGCCACTGTATTAAATGACATTGAAACTAACTTGCCAAATTTTAAGTTTGTTGGCATTTAATTTTCATGAAAGTGTAGATGCGGCGGTTTTTAAACGAATAATGATCTACATACAGGTGAGAATAATCAATTAAATTTGTCATGCATGTATGATCTGGCACACGATTATCATAATTTCATGACCGAAGAAACATTTTTTTTACACTTTTATACTGAAATAAATACATCTACAACTTATTAAATGAAAATATAGAAAAAAAAATACCGGCAGCGGTAACGTTTAGATCCATGAAGGAAAGAAGAAAGCGAATGAATGTTTATAACTGAATACATTTACATATGCATACAAATTTGTTTTCTTTTGTATAATTTTTTTAATGACTTAATTTAGTTTATGACAACATTTTTCCAAAACACCATATAGAATGTGAGATATAACAGGATAATGCATACATTTATCATTTGTTTTCAAAACGGTTACAAAAAAGTGGGACCCCAAAAAGTTACTGTGGGACCCCATTTTTATGACTTGATGGGGTCCCTGGGACTCCATTTTCAAAAATTCCTAGCGCCAACACTGGTATACATACTACAACATACAACTCAAGACTTGCAACGGAGGGTGAAGGGGCGAGCATCTGGCTCGAAACTGCCAGCCAGCTACGTTTTCCGTCATACCACGTGGGGTGAAGTGTCTGAGGCGTGGGATGGAGGGTGGGGTACGTGTGTGTGTGTGGTGTGTATTTTTCGTGAATGCATATGTGTGTCTGTTCCGCGACACTCTCGCAAACGCGATAGCACAGCCAGTCAGTCCAACAAAAGTCAACAAACAACAGGTGTATGTCCATGAGAGACAGGGAAGGAGGTTGTTTCGTCTGCACTGTTTTATGCACCGGAGGAATGACCCACCTTTGTGTTACGTACAGCTGCAAGATGTTTTCATGATTTGTATTAATAAATTGAGAAATCAAACTCTAAGAGTCTAAGTCTTTCGTATCCTTTTTGACAGCACTCGCATGTTTAAATTTAAAAGTTTAGAAATCGAATATTACATAATTTTCACATGAAACTAATCTGGCATGTGAGCAGGCTACTACTGTATGAACACATTTTGATCTAAGTTACACAAATCATTTTTATATTAGGGGTAATCAGAGTCACCTGCCTCCAAGATTTTGTGTATCATTGCAGCAAGTCTGCAACTATCTTTTCAAACAGGGTGCGGAACTACTTTAATTCCGGTCTATTTTGGCCATGCACAGCCATCCTGGGAAGAGGTCACCGAGAGACATGGCACTGGGAAATGAAACATCCATAGGTATTTTTTCCTCAAGTTGAGTGCATCGCATGACCTTGTAATGACCAACTGTTCTGCCTCCCCGTTTGTAACAAGACATCATGGATGCTTCAAGCATTGGCATTTGATTATGTCATCACCAGGAATAAGGACAGGTAGGATGCAAAAGTCGCTGAGGCCATGTGTGGTGCCCAATGCTGGACTGATGGCCTTATTGTGTCTAAGCACAAACACTGCATCCTGCCAGAAGAATGTAAAGAAGCTCAACGTCCTCAAGCTTAGAGCAGCTATGTTACAGAATAACTGCCCAATAATCTTGACGGAGGGCTACTAGACACACTCCAGTCTTCTGGCTGCTCAATGCAGATGAGACTCAATTGCTGACAGAGAAGACACAGATCTTGGAGAGATGGTTGAACACTGATGTGATATTCAAACCAGGCGCAATCAACGACATGTGGACATCAACTATGACCATGACAACCTCCCTAGAAAGGAAGAAGTCAGAAAGGCCATCAAGCAACTCTCCTGTGGTGAAGGACCAGGATCAGATTCAATCCCTGCTGAGGTGTACAAGGCAGGTGGGTCCAGCCATGATACAGAAACTGACAGAACTCAAGTCTGTGGAATGAAGGAAGGGTCCCAATACAGATATAGATGTGACCATTGTCCACATCTACAAGAGGAAAGAAAGGCTACCTCCAGGCCTGTGATAATCACAGTGGCCTCTCTCTCGTCGATCGCCAGGAAGATAAGTTTGAATTTAGATGATTCCAGTTTAGATTCCTTGTTCCAATTCTGGATCTCAACAATTCTCAATTACGATTCTTTTAAAAGGCAGAGTCAAAAATATGTATTTATTTTTAGATAATAACTTTACAATGCATTTCTCATGTGGCTATTTTCAAAGCAATCAATGTGATTAAAAGAACTGAAAATATGGGAAACATTTTGGATTTGAAAACTTAAAGCCACAAGAAAAAAACACTACATTAGTGTGAATGTAGTGTTGTTAAGGCGGCCGCCTTAACAACAAAGATCCACCGCCTAAACTAGTCTTAACAAGCTGCTCCGCTTAGTTCTGCCCCTGCCTCTGTCAGTACGTCTCTGCAGCACCCAGCATTGTTCCACCCACAGAACCATCTGATTGGTTACACGCAAAGCGGTAATAGCCTATCAGCAGTGCGTATTCAGAGCGCATGTAACAGCCAATCAGCAGTGCGTATTCAGAGCGCATGTAACAGCCAATCAGCAGTGCGTATTCAGAGCGCATGGAGTCAGTGCTCCTGCGGTGAGGTGAGCAGAAAGGTGTTTAGCAGGTAAGGCAGCGGACTCTACCCAAATTATACTAAACACCTCCCAGTCAACTACTAGTAAAATCACTATGAGCCCGTTGACGTTCTAGAAACATAAGCGGCATCTCAGCTCGCTCGCAGTCCTTGAGGTGAAGGCTAATTAGCTTTTAGCGTAACGTTAGCTCATTTTGCGGCGTGTGTGTGTTACGGACAGCAAAGCCCTGTCGGTCTGAGAGAAAGACAAGCATTATTGACCCACAGTTAACAACTAAGTTATTTCACTTTACCTTTTTCTGTGTTAATTGAGCTGTGTTGAAGCAGCAAAAAAACGACATTATGGCGAAGTTGGTAGAGTGGCCGTGCCAGCAATCGGAGGGTTGCTGGTTACTGGGGTTCAATCCCCACCTTCTACCATCCTAGTCACGTCCGTTGTGTCCTTGGGCAAGACACTTCACCCCTTGCTCCTGATGGCTGCTGGTTAGCGCCTTGCATGGCAGCTCCCGCCATCAGTGTGTGAATGTGTGTGTGAATGGGTGAATGTGGAAATACTGTCAAAGCGCTTTGAGTACCTTGAAGGTAGAAAAGCGCTATACAAGTATAACCCATTTATCATTTATCATTATGTTAAATAGTTTCCTGAAGCTGTCTCTGATAGTTGATATAATAATGTAACTGCATTATAAAGCCTACATGAACTCCATGGTGTTCAGGGATGAATAGTCTCTCCTATTGCTATTGTACTATTTTTTTCAGCTATAGTTACATTAATCATTAGTAATGTAGCAGCCTAGATTTGAATGGCAGGGTCCCTGCAATCACATGTTGATAAAAATATAACATTTACAAAATAAAAATCAACTACATGCTTCCCAAATGCATGATGAGTTAAACATATGTCAGCATGTAGCCCCACTTTTAACTCTTTTTTTTCAAACGCTTATTGCAAACGCTTACTTACTTGTATGTGGGGCTGTAATGGTACGTGTATTTGTATTGAACCGTTTCGGTACGGGGGGTTCGGTTCGGAGGTGTACCAAACAAGTTTCCACACGAACATATTAAGTAGCCGCCTCCGCTTCCTTCTGCCTCGGTCAGTACTCTACACAGCACCCAGCATTGTCCCACCGACACAACCATCTGATTGGTTACAAACAGAGCGGTAACAGCCAATCAGCAGTGCGTATTCAGAGCGGTAACAGCCAATCAGCAGTGCGTATTCAGAGCGCATGTAGTCAGTGCTTAGCGTTTAGCATGTAAGCATCAGGCTGCGAACTCTCCCCAAATTATAATAAACACCTCCCTGTCAACTACTAGTAACATCACTATGAGCCCGTTGACCTTCTAGAAATATAAAAGGCAGCTTAGCTCGCTCGCAGTCCTGGCTTGAGGTGAAGGCTAATTCGCTTTTAGCGTAACGTTAGCTCATTTTGCGGTGTGTGTGTGTGTGTGCGTGTTATGGACAGCAAAGCCCTGTCTGTCTGTCATTTCACTTTACCTTTTTCTGTGTTGATTGAGCTGTGTTGAAGCAGCAAAAAAGGACATTATGTTAAATAAAGAGTTTCTGTCTCTGATAGTTGATATAATAATGTAACTGCATCATTAAGCCTACATGAACTCCATGGTGTTCAGGGATGAATAGTCTCTCCTATTGCTATTGTGCTATTTTTTTCAGCTATAGTTACATTAATCATTAGTAATGAAGCAGCCTAGTTTTGAATGGCTGGGTCCCTGCTATCACATGTTGATAAAAATAGAACATTTACATAATAAAAATCAACTACAGGCTTCCCAAATGCTGTAATAAATTAAGCATGATGAGTTGACTTGAAACTGTTTAATGTTGCACTTTTTATATGTAGAAGAAAAGTTATGTAATTTTATTTAATCTGAGCAACAACTTGAGGCAGTTTAATGTTGATTAACGTTCAAGGTTCAAGGGTTTTATTCGTCACATGCAGAGTACACCACAGTGAAAGGCTTTTTTCAATGCTCTTCAGATATTGCATACAGTGGGATCCAAACACTAGTTGCTGAATCTAATACACTAAATACAAAAAAATACGGCAGAATTATTATAGTGTTCCCAATGTTAAAAGGATAAAGCCATTGTTTACAAATTTGGTAAATAAATAACCAAAAAATTTATATTTTGTTGTTTTCTTACTGTACCGAAAATGAACCGAACCGTGACCTCTAAACCGAGGTACGTACCGAACCGAAATTTTTGTGTACCGTTACACCCCTACAAGTAAGTCATTAATTTGACTCAGTAAGTCATTATTTTGACTTACTAATTAATAATGACTTACTAAGTCAAAATATTGACTTACTAAGTCATAATAATGACATACTTAGTATCTCAGGTAACTAGGACTGTTTTGTTTTTACTTTACGGTAAAAATATCGAGATATATATCGTATATCGCCATTCAGCAAAAAAAAACAAAAATTGTAGGATTCTTCACGCGACGAAGCCGGCCTACTTCACAACAGTCTGTAGTCTATTGCCCACCAGGCTGTGGTGGCAGCGACGAGGTGGAGACATAATGGCGACAGGCCGAGTTACACTGATCCTTACACCCACCAACCCCCTTCCCCGGTCTGTCATCCGGAGAGACACCACCTTAACTAACACATTTTCTGGGGGAAACACTGAACTGTATTGTTTTGTGTGGGTATTAAATAGACCTACTGTAGCTTATCCAAGGACAACATGTTTACTTGTATGTTCTGATTTTTTAAATTCTATGTATCATATTGTTGTTAAAATAAAGTTACAACAAAAGAGCTGTAATTTGTCAGCTTGTTAAGACATAATTTCCGGTGTTCACACAGCCCTCCTTTGCTTACGTCTTTGAAGCAATGTGCATGTCAAAAGTGATCTTTGCTTCAAAACGATTAGTTCCATCTCCAACATTAAAGTGAGTGTTGCTATCACTACAACACACAGGAAAACATGTGGGGAAGAGAATTTCTGGGTGTTGTTGATAAATAGCTTTCGTTTTGCATAGCAGAGTTTTAACTTGCACTTACAGATGTAGCGACAAACTGTAGTTTCGGACAGTGGTTTCCTGAAGTGTTCCTGAGCCAATGTGGTGATATCCTTTACACACTGATGTCGTTTTTTGATGCAGTACCACCTGAGAGATCGAAGGTCACGGGCATTCAATGTTGGTTTTCGGCTTTGCCGCTTACGTGCAGTGATTTGTCCAGATTCTCTGAACCTTTTGATGATATTATTATATGTTGTTCTTAAACTGTTTGACAATTTGCTCATGCTCATCCTTGTTGGTGAATGACTGAGCATTTCATGACACCCAATCATGAACCCACCTTTTCCCAATCAGACTGTTCACCAGTGGGATGTTCCAAATAAGTGTTTGATGAGCATTCCTCAACTTTATCAATCTTTTTTGCCACTTGTGCCAGCTTTTTTGAAACTTGTTGCAAGCCTCAAATTCCAAATGAGCTAATACTTGCAAAAAATAACAAAGTTTACTAGTACAAACGTTAAGTATCTTGTCTGTGCAGTGTATTCAATTGAACATAGGTTGAAAAGGTTGTATTCTGTTTTTATTTATGATTGACACAACGTGCCAACTTCACTGGTTTTGGGTTTTGTAGATAGATGCTGTTTTTTTTTTACTGTTTGTAGAGAAAATAAATATTATAAGAAAGTGGGCCAAAGAAAAGGCAAACTAAATATATACATACAGTGGGGGGGGGACCCCTCGAGGTAGTTGTAAGGTGTCCCCAGCTAAATGACAGATAGTTAACAGTGATGGACCCTTATTGAGTCCAATTGTGCACTCTCAGTTACTCGGTAGAGAAAATGAATAATATTATAAGGATGGGCCAAAGAAAAGGCAAACTAAATATATACATACAGTGGGGTGGGGAGACCCCTCGGGGTAGTTGTAGGGTGTCCCCAGCTAAATGACAGATTAATAGTAATGGACCCTTATTGGGTTCAATTGTGCACTCTCAGTTACATTAACATTGATATTACATAGATAGGGGATAGCTTCCTCTGTAGCTTAGATACATTTAATCGAGAGTAACTTGAAGCTTAGTGTACTACATTTTCCAAGTAGCTTGCTGATTGCCCATCACTGCTGATGAGGCTCACCCTGTTCATGTAATGACAGCTTGTATCCAGTTTGAAAGCCAGAAAGGAAGACGTAGCAATTCATCGATGACGGCAGAATTAAGGAGTTAATTTTCATTTATTGACTATCAGCCCAGGCCTACAATTGTATTACATTTTTATTGCCTCTGGACATCGAATTAAATGCTTTTTTAAGCCAGTTAAGGCAAATTATTTTCACAAAATACATTGCATTACTTTTTAGTGCTTTGTAATGACACGCAGAAACCCTGGCGTTTGTGTATTTGAGATACTAATAAATTCCAAATATTTGCAATTAAACCAAGGCAGAGAATTTTTTTAAAACAATCTTGCCTTTTTCCAAACTTGCTCCAAACGAGCCATTTGGAATTTGAGACGATTGTGTATGGATATATCCATACATTGTAGATGTTAACCTGAAGAGCTTTGCACAAGTTCTCAATTTTTATTAAGTTGTAGTCCAAAGTTGTAGTCAATAAATTCCTTATTTTTTTCGAGACTGGCTCGTAAATTCTCCACAATTGCCATTTCTAATACAAAGTAGCGTATAGTTCTAAGATATCTGTCAGTAGATTCGATGTGGAACCGCAAACAACTACAACATGATTGACTAGAGGGCCTCGACACGTAAATAAGACTGCCCACAAAAATGGCTGGAAGGTAGTCTGTAACACAATCTATGCAAAATATTGACAAAAGCATAGGGAAAATGTTTAATAAGAAATTATCGAGTTCGAGCCTATTATCGAATCCTCTTATCGAACCGATTCCTTATCGATTCTCTTATCGAGTCCACATAGGTTGTTGTATATGGAAAAAAACACACAATATTTGGTTTTAACAAAAGCTCACTTTTACTATATATATATAAATAAATAAAAAATCTAATAAATAAATAAATAAATATTGACTGTTACCCCCCTAAAAAAAAATAATTATTGACTGTTGTTGCCCAACGTATATTAAGTGGGATTTTTCAGAAAAACAAATATATACAGTAACACAAAAACAACCTGTCTCTGTGATCACTATAGGTATATAAATAATAATATAGTCCATCCATCCATTTTCTACCGCTTATTCCCTTCGGGGTCGCGGGGGGCGCTGGAGCCCATCTCAGCTACAATCGGGCGGAAGGCGGGGTACACCCTGGACAAGTCGCCACCTCATCGCAGGGCCAGCACAGATAGACAGACAACATTCACACTCACATTCACACACTAGGGCCAATTTAGTGTTGCCAATCAACCTATCCCCAGGTGCATGTCTTTGGAGGTGGGAGGAAGCCGGAGTACCCGGAGGGAACCCACGCAGTCACGGGGAGAACATGCAAACTCCACACAGAAAGATCCCGAGCCTGGGATTGAACCCCAGACTACTCAGCACCTTCGTATTGTGAGGCAGACGCACTAACCTTTCTTCCACCGTGCTGCCCATATATTATAATATAGTGTTAAATAAAATCAGTCCCTTGGGCACAAAACTGAAAATAATACAGATCTCCAAAAAGTGCACTTCTGCTGCTATTTGACATAACTGTTTGTTATGATGCTTTGACATTTTTGCACTTTATTTCTTTATATAAATAAAGTTGATTTGATTTGATTTGATTGAAAGAAAATTCTATGAAGAGAAAAGTTGTTTGCAAATGTGGTTACAATGCTAAAAAATGAAAAGTTAAAGCTAAGAAAATAAATACACTTTATTGAGTTAACATTATTTCTTTATAGGGGAAAATGTGATGTTATGAGCTAGGGAATATAACAACTACACTACCCAGCATACAACGGGAGTGACGAGCATGCGCGGTAGCCCCAAAAAGTGTTGTTGCACGTCGCCACCCGGCAGCTAAGAATGTGGTTATAGCACGCTGTGAAAGTAAACGTCAAGAACTCAGCAACACGCCTTGTCTGCATTATTTATAATTAGACAGACAACACATATACAGTGTGACTTTGTTTCGATTACAAGGAAAGAAAAACAAAAGTTAAAAAAGGGAGATGTTGTATATATATGTATGTGCTGCGGTTGCTTTAAGAACGTTGCGACAGCTGCCGTAAAGGAGGTGTGTTGCTATGTTTCCAGTTGATCGTAAAAGTGTTCGTCATGTGTTTGTACCCTGCTCAAATCTCTCAGTAAAGTTATTCATTGGATTATACCTTTTGTTTTGAACTTTATTAAACCTTGGAGCGCTTTTTCCGGTCCATTGTTTTTTCCTGCTTTCGCTATCTGCGCCTAATGACTGAGCTACGTGACGTCATTTCTTGTGATGTCCCACGGGGCATTTCTGGTCGGGACGGGATTCGTTCCCAGGGATTCGAATAAAGGACCAACTCTTTTCTTTACCATAGTGGTCTCGATAACGGGTACCGGTTCTCAAAAAGGGATTTGAGTCCGAGGACTCGGTTCTTTTCTTATCGAACAACCGGGAAAATCGGTTTCGAGTATCATCCCTACCAAAGCATCACCCATACATTTTATGTAGACCAAAATAAACAGTTTTAAATGTAGGAAAAAAAATCATTATGACTCCTTTAACACTCTCACAAGTCAGAGCCGGTGAATAAAGGAACAGGTCAGTGACATGGTGTTATAATGCGCTTTCAAAATTAAAGCAAAATAGCATATTTCTTTCCTCTGTTGTGTATCTTTTGGGTAGGACAAACGTTGTCCACACCGGATGCCATCTAAAAACAGCAGTGCGGTCTTAAACACCCGCCGAGACTCCATTGAGGAAGAGAGTGAAATGGAGAGAAATAAAGTGAAACAAAGTGAATGGCTGTTAATGTTAATAAAAATAATAACACTAATAATAATGTTAATAAGTGTGTTGTGGTGATGGAGCTGTGTCCACACACAATGGTCTCTGGCGGTGGGCGAGAGTTGCTCCACGCTGTCGTGGTTGTAAAAGTGCTTGATTTCATATGCAGCGGAGCCTGCTTTTAAATGTTAATATCGCCAACGATCACCCCCATTTAATCGTGGCAGCCAAAACTATGATTAATATTTGATGAATTGGTTGTGAAGCCCTAATAATCATTTGTACCTGTTTGGTTGTTGTCTGTCTATTGTGTCCATATTGTCTTTGTGTCGGTGTGTTAGTGTTTTTCTACCTGCCTTAGGGAAAAGGATGCAATTTAGCTTTTGTGCTAATTCCAGCATTAGGGCTGCAACTAACGACTATTTTGATGGTCAATTAGTCAACGATTATCTTAACGATTGGTCGACTAACCAGATAATAAAGCGTAAACATATTTAATGGCTCTAATTTTTCCATCGACTTCGAAATGCAGTTTAAGTTATTTTAGACATGTGATTACTAACAACAAAGATGACTAATTCATTCATAAATATGTATTTATACTATAACTGTGCTGATCATTCACCTGTTACAAAAATTAAAACTACTATTAAAATGTTGTCCTTTTAAAATAAAGGAAAGGCTAAGTGCTGACACAAAACTATTACCGGTAACCTTTTTTATGTATTTAAAAAACAGTTAAAATAGCAGCAATGAAAACAAACAACAAAACACAAAATCTAACTTCCTCAATGCTTTTCTTTTTGAGGAAGTTAGATTTTGTGTTTTGTTGTGTGTTTTCATTGCTGCTATTTTAACTGTAAACATTTTGTGATGTTTAAGAAGCTGCACACTGGTATATTGACCATTGATTAACTCTTGGCAACCTAAGCACTCTAATAGACTCAATGTGTAGAATTCTATATTTTATTAATTATTAAAATGTTGGCAAGGGCAGCACGGTGGAAGAGGGGTTAGTGCGTCTGCTTCACAATACGAAGGTCCTGAGTAGTAGTGAGTTCAATCCCGGCCTCGGGATCTTTCTGTGTGGAGTTTGCATGTCCTCCCCGTGACTGCGTGGGTTCCCTCCGGGTACTCCGGCTTCCTCCCACCTACAAAGACATGCACCTGGGGATAGGTTGATTGGCATCACTAAATTGGCCCTAGTGTGTGAATGTGAGTGTGAATGTTGTCTGTCTATCAGTGTTGGCCCTGCGATGAGGTGGCGACTTGTACAGGGTGCTTCTGCCCGATTGTAGCTGAGATCGGGGTCGCGTGGGGCGCTGTAGCCTAAGGGAATAAGCGGTAGAAAATGGATGGATGGATGGAAAATGTTGGCTATTTAATAGATTATATGTTTAATCTTATGGTACCTCTGCCTTGGTGCCTGTCAGTCTGTGTGTGTGTGTGTGCACGCGCTTGTGTGTGTTCCCTTGTTAAAGTGCCTTTTTTTCAGCATTGCAAAGTGACACTGCTTTAAAAAGTACTTGAATTGATGTAGACAAAGTTTAGTTGGCTGACTTTGGCTGAAATGAAAGTAATTTTTTACACAACTTTGTCTCACTCTCGTTAGCTAGCTAGCAAGGTAGAAGCTCACACTCTTACCAAGGTTGAGACTGCATCTTCCCTCCAAATGTCCGACATCAGGGCTCCGCTTTAAATGGTCGCGTATCACAAATGTACTGCCATAAAAACAAAGTCCGCTTTGCAAAATGAGCAAGGTATTCATGTTTTTAACAATAAGAGGAAGTATCCTCAAACTTTACATGTTATCACTGACATTGTTTTAGCGAGTGACCCACTTTCGCCTGGAAAAACATCAGTGATGACGTCACGACTATTGCGGACAAATAATTGTTGGCGACAAGTTTTATCGTCAAAATTTGTCGACAAATCGTGGCAACCCTATCCAGTATATTTATGTTGAAGCTTGTTTTGATGACACATTGATTAATATGTACTGTCCTAACTCAAATAAATTAAATCTAATCCATAAACTATATACCATTACTGGAAGAAATCTACCATATTAAACTGTTAAAGCTTTGCACGTCACAACGTCCAGCTCTACTCACCCAGCGAGGCTAGCATGTCGTGGAGGTCTTCCTTGTCAACAAAACCGTCACGGTTTTGGTCGATCATGTTGAAGGCCTCTTTGAACTCCTGGATTTGGGACTGGTCAAACATGGCGAAAACATTGGAGGTGGCGCGCTGGGGGCGCTTCTTGGTGGTCTTTCCCTTTGCCCTTTTGCTCGACATTTTGATGGATTTATACCTTTAAAAAATAGCGCATTTAACTACAGATATGAATACATGTATAAAAATGTAATGCACAAATATCTACTGGACTAGGGTCATGATAATATGTATGCCTACACCTCGTAGATACATCATTCCAAGCCTGTGAATCCTGAGCTATAAATGGACATGTTCCTTTTCTTTCTAGATCACTGCGTCACTGACGGAAGAAAAGCCAGTAATGCACGGACTGATGCCCTTATCTGGATGTTTAACACAGGAAAGGTTTTGATGCTACAACACAAGCGAAGACATGCTTGACAGGCAGTTTAAGCTCAGTTGCTAAAGTAATGACATCCATCCATCCATTTTCTACCACTTGTCCCTCTCATTTTGTCGATATAACTACAATGGATCAATTAGCTGTATATTGCTTATGACTACTGCTTAATAATTAACTTCACAATTACTTTATTTTGAACTTTGCAATGTTTTTTTTTAAAAACAAAAAAACAATTACTCTTAAACTGGAGCTTTCCAAAAACATGCCAATTATTCCGTTTAAGGAGCTTGGAGGGGAGGGGTCGCAAATGATGTTGATTTATATCAATCAACAAGACGATGCCTTAAAATATGTATTTTAAACGGCAAGTCATTTAAGGACTAAAACAAGCCTTTCATACCAACAACAACTAAACATTTATCTTGTTCTTATCTCGAACCTGGTTAGTCTTGACTCCGGAGAAGCAGTCTTTGCCACTAATATTACTATAAAGGACATGTATTAAATAATGCACAATAAAAAAAGGAATAATAACACCAACACGTTACTAACACGAATAATGGAACACCAGCTGACGTTACCTTTGAAGGAATTCAACAACATCATATTTGCGTTTTAGCACAATTCTTGTAGTCATGTCGTCAGTTTCTGTTTGAACATTTATATCGTTGCCCCGTTAGCTAGCGTTAGCTAAACTAACCGTCCGCGTTCAGTGTTTTGAAACCACTTAAAACACACACATTCTCGCTCGTCGTTCACGTTTAACGCCAATAATATCTCACATAAACGTGCCACGAATAGACGACAATAAGAGGCAAATACTTGCTTACCTCCGATAAGACGATAAGTTGGTGTTAAAAGCGTTTTTTCTTAACCACCGCCCTTCACTTCCTGCCTTCAAGTTAATGTCGTCAACTCGTTCGGGACAAACCAACTGAAAAAAAGGGAGGTCCTTATTTTGCAGCAACACAGTTTAAACCGTTATTAAGTATACATAACATGGTTCGAAATAGATAGAAAATATTTTAAGATAAATAGAAATTGAATACACGATTATGTGTCGAACCGGGCTTTTATTATTGACTAAAGAAGTACAGCTGAATGTTTTACCCTGAGACAAGTATATTTCCCAAATACGCCAACTGCGTTCCTGGATATGACCATTTATGGACAGGAGACATTCTACACGTTGTTATGCAATAAAACCAATAAAACATCACGCTCATCTTAGGGATGTTTGTTACTCAATTTTCATTGCTCAATTTAGAGTTATTGTCTAATGCATCCCGTTTAGGTTGATTTTATCCTGACATTGGGGTGATGGTATTGGTGAAATACACAATATCATCACAATAATAGTGACCGCAACAGGTGATACAACATGCTGGAACCTGGACTTAATATATAAAATAATATGCAGCTGAGATAGGCTCCAGCACCCCCCGCGATCCCGAAAGGGACAAGCGGTAGAAAATGGATGGATGGATTTTAAATTGGCACCGTAAGCCAGCTTTTTGTTTAGTGCAACTGGCCAAGGTAAACTTTTCTTTCTAGGCAGCAATTTCAGACAGTAATCCATATGCCTCAACTGGATTCAATGTCGCTTTATTGTGGGGTTAGCCCAAGCCTCCATGGGGCCCTAAGCAAAATTTGATTTTGGGGCCCTCTATTTCTGCCAATAATATTGATTGATCATTCACACACCTACTATAAACTCATTGCGGCTCTGGCAGTGTTGTTTACATTATCCTATTGTCAGCCTGGTATGTCTTTACAAATGACATATCATTTATAAAGATATGGGGGTGGCCCAGTTAAGAACATAAATAATACCAATGAATGAACGAATGATGTCCAGAGTGCCACATATGGTTCCTAATCTTAAAATGTAGAAAACATTCAGCTACAAGAGTGGCCTGGGGTTGAACAGTCCAAGTGATAAATCTTTGTATTTACAGTAAAAGTGTCATCTTGTCTCATCAGTCTTGTACATATTAGTCTTTAATTACTAGTTTATATTTTTAGTTAATTGTTCATATTTAATGTTTACTTTGTACAAAGAGAGCGCAGTCTACTGAAGTTAAATTCCATGTGTGTTAAACATAACTGGACAATAAAGCTGATTCTGATTCAATTTATTATTTTTGGTAACAAAAACCTGAAACAGCAATGTGCAAAAATGTTGACCTAAAATTGTGTTTTTGTACAATAATATATCTTTGATCATTTAGAAATCATCAGTCAGACTCGTACATGCAAAAAATAAAAAATAATAATTTTTTGTTAATTGCTTTTGGGGGCCCCCTGGTGGCCGCGGGGCCCTAAGCAAGCGCTTAGTACGCTTATGCCTTGGGCCGGCTCTGGGTTAGCCCATACTTGCCAACCTTGAGACCTCCGATTTCGGGAGGTGGGGGAGTGGGGGGAGGGGTTGGGGGGTGGGACGGGGGCGTGGTTAAGAGGGGAGGAGTATATTGACAGCTAGAATTCACCAAGTCAAGTATTTCATACATATATATATATATATATACATACATATACATATACATATATATATATACATATAGATATACATATATATATATAGGCTCCAGCGCCCCCCGCGACCCCAAAGGGAATAAGCGGTAGAAAATGGATGGATGGATGGATATATATATATATATATATATATATATATATATATATATATATATATATATATATATATATATATCCTCTCTGAGCTGCCACATTACCGTGGTAGAGGAGTTTGCGTGTCCCAATGATCCTAGGAGCTATGTTGTCCGGGGGTTTCTATGCCCCCTGGTAGGGTCTCCCAAGGCAAACTGGTCCTAGGTGAAGGATCAGACAAAGAGCAGCTCAAAGACCTCTATGAAGAACACAAACAAAGGACCCAGATTTCCCTCGCCCGGACGCGGGTCACCGGGGTCCCCCTCTGGAGCCAGGCCCGGAGGTGGGGCACGATGGCGAGCACCTGGTGGCCGGGCCTGTCCCCATGGGGCCCGGCCGGGCACAGCCCGAAGAGGCAACGTGGGTCCCCCCTGCAATGGGCTCACCACCCATAGCAGGGGCCATAGAGGTCGGGTGCAGTGTGAGCTGGGTGGCAGCCGAGGGCAGGGCACTTGGCGGTCCGATCCTCGGCTACATAAGCTGGCTCTTGGGACGTGGAACGTCACTTTGCTGGGGGGGAAGGAGCCTGAGCTAGTGCGGGAGGTGGAGAAGTTCCGGCTAGATATAGTCGGACTCACTTCGACGCACAGCAAGGGCTCTGGAACCACTTCTCTTGAGAGGGGCTGGACTCTCTTCCACTCTGGCGTTGCCGGCAGTGAGAGGCGACGGGCTGGGGTGGCAATTCTTGTTGCCCCTCGGCTTAAAGCCTGCACGTTGGAGTTCAACCCGGTGGACGAGAGTGTAGCTTCCCTCCGCCTTCGGGTGGGGGGACGGGTCCTGACTGTTGTTTGCGTTTACGCGCCAAACGGCAGCTCAGAGTACCCACCCTTTTTGGATTCACTCGAGGGAGTACTGGAGAGTGCTCCCCCGGGTGATTCCCTCGTTCTACTGGGGGCAGCGACAGTGAAACCTGGAGAGGTGTGATTGGGAAGAATGGCCGCCCGGATCTGAACCCGAGTGGTGTTCTGTTATTGGACTTTTGTGCTCGTCACAGATTGTCGATAACAAACACCATGTTCAAACATAAGGGTGTCCATATGTGCACTTGGCACCAGGACACCCTAGGCCGCAGTTCCATGATCGACTTTGTAATTGTGTCATCGGATTTGCGGTCTCATGTTTTGGACACTCGGGTGAAGAGAGGGGCGGAGCTTTCTACCGATCACCACCTGGTGGTGAGTTGGCTGCGATGGTGGGGGAGGATGCCGGACAGACCTGGCAGGCCCAAACGCATTGTGAGGGTTTGCTGGGAACGCCTGGCAGAGTCTCCTGTCAGAGAGAGTTTCAATTCCCACCTCCGGAAGAACTTTGAACATGTCACGAGGGAGGCGCTGGACATTGAGTCCGAGTGGACGATGTTCCGTACCTCTGTTGTCGAGGCCGCCGATTGGAGATGTGGCCGCAAGGTGGTTGGTGCCTGTCGTGGCGGTAATCCGAGAACCCGTTGGTGGACGCCGGCGGTGAGGGATGCCGTTAGGCTGAAGAAGGAGTCCTATCGGGTTCTTTTGGATCATGGGACTCCTGAGGCAGCAGACAGGTACTGACAGGCCAAGCGGTGTGCGGCTTCAGCGGTCGCGGAGGCAAAAACTCAGACATGGGACGAGTTCGGGGAGGCCATGGAAAAAGACTTCCGGACGGCTTCAAAGCAATTCTGGACCACCATCCACCGCCTCAGGAAGGGGAAGCAGTGCACTGTCAACACCGTGTATGGTGGGGATGGTGCTCTGCTGACCTCGACTGCGGATGTTGTGGATCGGTGGGGAGAATACTTCAAAGACCTCCTCAATCCTACCAGCACGTCTTCCTATTAGGAAGCAGGGCCTGGGGAATCTGTGGTGGGCTCTCCTATTTCTGGGGCTGAGGTTGCCGAGGTAGTTAAAAAGCTCCTCGGTGGCAAGGCCCCGGGGGTAGATGAGATCCGCCCGGAGTTCCTTAAGGCTCTGGATGTTGTGGGGCTGTCTTGGTTGACAAGACTCTGCAACATCGCGTGGACATCGGGGGCGGTACCTCTGGATTGGCAGACCGGGGTGGTGGTTCCTCTCTTTAAGAAGGGGAACCGGAAGGGTGTGTTCCAACTATCGCGGGATCACACTCCTCAGCCTTCCCGGTAAGGTCTATTCAGGTGTACTGGAGAGGAGGCTACGCCGGATAGTCGAACCTTGGATTCAGGAGGAACAGTGTGGTTTTCGTCCTGGTCGTGGAACTGTGGACAAGCTCTATACTCTCGACAGGGTCCTTGAGGGTGCATGGGAGTTTGCCCAACCAGTCTACATGTGCTTTGTGGACTTGGAGAAGGCATTCGACCGTGTACCCCGGAAAGTCCTGTGGGGAGTGCTCAGAGAGTATGGGGTAACGGACTATCTTATTGTGGCAGTTCGCTCCCTGTATAATCAGTGTCAGAGCTTGGTCCGCATTGCCGGCAGTAAGTCGGACACGTTTCCAGTGAGGGTTGGACTCCGCCAAGGCTGCCCTTTGTCACCGATTCTGTTCATAACCTTTATGGACAGAATTTCTAGGCGCAGTCAGGGCGTTGAGGGTATCTGGTTTGGTGGCTGCAGGATTAGGTCTCTGCTATTTGCAGATGATGTGGTCCTGATGGCTTCCTCCGGCCAAGATCTTCAGCTCTCACTGGATCGGTTCTCAGCCGAGTGTGAAGCGACTGGGATGGGAATCAGCACTTCCAAGTCCGAGTCCATGGTTCTCTCCCGGAAAAGGGTGGAGTGCCATCTCCGGGTTGGGGAGGAGATCTTGCCCCAAGTGGAGGAGTTCAAGTACCTTGGAGTCTTGTTCACGAGTGGGGGAAGAGTGGATCGTGAGATCGACAGGCGGATCGGTGCGGCGTCTTCAGTAATGCGGACGCTGTATCGATCCGTTGTGGTGAAGAAGGAGCTGAGCCGGAAGGCAAAGCTCTCGATTTACCGGTCGATCTACGTTCCCATCCTCACCTATGGTCATGAGCTTTGGGTCATGACCGAAAGGACAAGATCACGGGTACAAGCGGCCGAAATGAGTTTCCTCCGCCGAGTGGCGGGGCTCTCCCTTAGAGATAGGGTGAGAAGCTCTGTCATTCGGGGGGAGCTCAAAGTAAAGCCGCTGCTCCTCCACATCGAGAGGAGCCAGATGAGGTGGTTCGGGCGTCTGGTCAGGATGCCACCCGAACGCCTCCCAAGGAAGGTGTTTCGGCCACGGGGAAGACCCAGGACACGCTGGGACGACTATCTCTCCCGGCTGGCCTGGGAACGCCTCGGGATCCCCCGGGAGGAGCTGGACGAAGTGGCTGGGGAGAGGGAAGTCTGGGCTTCCCTGCTTAAGCTTCTGCCCCCGCGACCCGACCTCGGATGAAGATGGATGGATGGATGGATATATATATATATATATATATATATATATATATATATATATATATATATATACATATACATATATATATATATATATATATATATCCATCCATCCATCTTCATCCGAGGTCGGGTCGCGGTATATATATATATATATATATATATATATATATATATATATATATATATATATATATATATATACCGGGTTGCGATATATATATATATATATATATATATATATCTACATCCTGAAAATATGCAAACAAAACTGTGTTTAGATAATTGATACTTCAAACTTGTATAAATAAATATTAAGGAATATAATATAACTTGGCTTCTGAGAGCTTCAAAATGTAATGAATAAAATGCTAAAGTTGTTGATAAACCAGCAATTATTTTAATAATTAAATATGGTCATTTTAAATGAATTATTATGATAATTTAAAATTAATTATTTCCGATATGTTTATTTTAATGTATAATTCCATGGCTGGATGTAATAAGGAGTCAGAAAAAATACAAATAAAAGTACAATTAATTTTGATGTTTTTAGCAAAATATAGTAAAAATTTATTTAGTTTTTTTTTTTTTAAATGAATAAATATATTTATTTTTAGGTAAGATAAACATAATAATACAATCTATCTCTAGTCTGGATGTTTTAGTTCTTGTCACCCTGTTGTCCTCCCGTCATAAAAAAAAGGCTGTCCTCACTCAGGAGCTGGAGGCCACGCCCCCTCCAGCTCCGGCTGAAAATCGGGAGTTTTTCTGGAGAATATTTGTCCCGGGAGGTTTTCGGGGGAGGCGCTGAATTTCGTGAGTCTCCCGGAAAATTCGGGAGGGTTGGCAAGTATGGGTTAGCCCAGCGTTTCTCAAAGTGTGGGGCGCGCCCCACTGGTGGGGAATAGAGACATGACAGGTGGGGCGCGAGGAACGGGAGGAAATTTCACTTTAAATTTTTTTTTTAAATTATTATATTCTTAGATTATTTTTTTTACTATGCTTTCATTTTCTATACACACTGTAAATCACTTTGTGATTTACAGTGTCTGTGAAATCCGCTATATAAATAAATGGAAATTACCGGTACTTATTTTTACTGTAGGCTTTATATTTCTCGGTACGAGCGAAAGTTTGACAGACATAGCAACAGTAACTAATGGGGGCGGGGCTAAGCGGAACAAACTTTCGCGCGGATGGGTAGCAGGCTAATGTATGGATCACAATTACACAAATATATACATTTGTGACTCGCACCTCAAAGGTCGTCGAGCCAGAGCCAGCGCCTGCAGAGAAACAAAAATCTGACGGGCACACACTGTGTCATTCACCGGGAAGCACTAGCGTCAAGGCAGCTCAGCCCCGAACTCAATGAGGTTTTAACAGATGTTGTGAGCGCGGTAAATTTGATCAAAACACGACCACTGAAAGCGCGACTGTTCTCTACATTGTGTGAGGAAATGGGAGCTGATCATACAGCCGTGCTGTTTCACAGTGAAGCAAGGTGGCTCTCCTGGGGGAAAGTGCTGTCACTTGCCCTGTCTTGCCAAATGCATAGCTCCTCCTTTTTTTTGTTGCAAAGATTGCAAAGTGGCACTTTTATTGTATTTATTATTGAACTTGATGCAAGTTATTTGATTTATTATTGAAGTTGATGCAAGTTATAACACTTTTTTTGATTTATTATTGAACTTGATGCAAGTTATAACACTTTTTTTGATTTATTATTGAACTTGATGCAAGTTATAACACTTTTGTTTGATTTATTATTGAACTTGATGCAAGTTATAACACTTTTGTTTTATTTATTATTGAACTTGATGCAAGTTATTTGATTTATTATTGAACTTAATGCAAGTTATAACACTTTTATTTGATTTATTATTGAACTTGATGCAAGTTATAACACTTTTTTTTTATTGAACTTGATGCAAGTTATAACACTTTTGTTTTATTTATTATTGAACTTGATGCAAGTTATAACACTTTTTTTGATTTATTATTGAACGTGATGCAAGTTATAACACTTTTTGATTTATTATTGAACTTGATGCAAGTTATAACACTTTTTTTTATTTATTATTGAACTTGATGCAAGTTATAACACTTTTTTTGATTTATTATTGAACTTGATGCAAGTTATAACACTTTTTTTGATTTATTATTGAACATGATGCAAGTTATTTGATTTATTATTGAACTTGAT
This sequence comes from Nerophis lumbriciformis, assembly GCF_033978685.3. Classification (NCBI taxonomy): domain Eukaryota; kingdom Metazoa; phylum Chordata; class Actinopteri; order Syngnathiformes; family Syngnathidae; genus Nerophis; species Nerophis lumbriciformis. The sequence continues at coordinate 20,962,646 of NC_084554.2, read as the reverse complement.
GCAAGTTATAACACTTTTATTTGATTTAATATTGAACTTGATGCAAGTTATAACACTTTTTTTTTATTATTGAACTTGATGCAAGTTATAACACTTTTGTTTTATTTATTATTGAACTTGATGCAAGTTATAACACTTTTTTTGATTTATTATTGAACTTGATGCAAGTTATTTGATTTATTATTGAACTTGATGCAAGTTATAACACCTTTTTTGATTTATTATTGAACGTGATGCAAGTTATAACACTTTTTGATTTATTATTGAACTTGATGCAAGTTATAACACTTTTTTTTATTTATTATTGAACTTGATGCAAGTTATAACATTTTTTTTTATTTATTATTGAACTTGATGCAAGTTATAACAAGTATTTGATTTATTATTGAACTTGATGCAAGTTATAACACTTTTTTGATGTATTATTGAACGTGATGCAAGTTATAACACTTTTTTTTATTTATTATTGAACTTGATGCAAGTTATAACAGTTTTTTTGATTTATTATTGAACGTGATGCAAGTTATAACACTTTTTTTTATTTATTATTGAACTTGATGCAAGTTATACCACAGCTGCACAGTTATTTTATTTATTATTGAACTTAATGTTATTTTATGTTATTGAGTTTGAATGTATACAACTTGATGTTCAATACATTTGAAAATGTTAAAGCTTGGCATTAGCGCTCTGTTGGGGCGATGGGGGCAGGTGGGGCTTGAAAACTCCCCCTTGTCCAAAGTGGGGGATGACAAAAAAAGTTTGAGAATCACTGGGTTAGCCAGTCCTCCCTCTCACGTCTGCAGCTGGTGCAAAACGCAGCTGACCGCCTAAGCATGAGTAAAAGAGAACACATCTTACTCCTGTTTTAGAGCATCACTTCACTGGCTACCTATGCCTTTTAGAGTCAATTTTAAAATGACTTTATTTGATTTTAAATCTTTATATGGTCTTGCTCCGCCTTACCTCTCTGAGCCCCCCGCCTGGTCCTCCAGCTGCTCCTGGAGTTATCGAAATCAAAACAAGCTCAGAAGGGGCCAAAACGTTTCTGTTACGGCTCCCAAACTGTGGAAGGATCTCTCTCTTCATGTGAAACAGGCCCCATGAGAAACAGGCCCCTTCCTTGACAACTGCTGTATGTAGAAATGGCACCACTAAAGTGGCAGGTGGTTGCATCAGCTCTGTGATCTTTTATGTTCTTTGTATTCTTGAATGTTTCCCTCTTGTTTTCATATATTTTTACCTTAGTTTGGGGATGTTTTAAATCTGCACTGCAACTACATAAGTTCATAATTGTTGTATAGATAATTTCTTTATCCTATCCTATCTTAAAACCCACTTTTACTCACTGGCCTATGACCCGAAGTCATTGTTTTCAAATATTTTTTATTTGAACTTTTTATTTCTAAATATATATTTTACTTTGTTTTAAATTATCTGTGGAAGTGGGTTTTATGCCTTTGCTTTTATGCTTTCTTATATTTTACCTGTGTTTAGTGTACAGCCCTTTGTTTCTCAACTGTGCTTGTTTTTAAACGGCTCTATGAATAAAGTTGGTATGGTAACATAAGTAACTAAGTCAAATCTAATTTCAAGTTTAGTGTCACTAAAATTTGTTTTACTTTTTAAACTGTTTCCCTATACTCAGGGACTTTTCGTTGAAGAACTTGAAGTTGTTTTTTTTCAAATCTTTGGCTAGGGTTAGGCGTGTGTGTGTGTGTGTGTGTGTGTGTGTGTGTGTGTGTGTGTGTGTGTGTGTGTGTGTGTGTGTGTGTGTGTGTGTGTGTACATAAATACATAACGCAACGGAATTCTATTAGTACTATCATGTAGTGAGCTTGTTCCGTTAAAGGGAAACTGCACTTTTTTGGAATTTTGCCTATCGTTCACAATCATTATGAGAGACAAGAACACGTGTTTTTTGGGGTTTTTTTTGGGTGGGGGCTAGGGGGGAGTTTAAAGAATATAAATACGCTTGCAAGTTGCAGGTAATGGTAGTCACAGTTGTAGCCTTCAAAGCCCTCTAAAACAACTTCACAACTCTCCATCAACGTTTTACATACAGGCTGCAAGTATATATACAGTATATTGTAGTAACAGACACATTCATAATAATATGTCCATCCATCCATTTTCTACCGCTTGTCCCTTTTGGGGTCGCGGGCGGTGCTGGAGCCTATCTCATATGTAATATGTACAATATTTACCGTATTTTGGTCATTTTAAGCAAGACCGGAACTTATTTCTTCAAAACATGTATTTCCGTTTTCACAGTCGCTCACATCCGACTTCTGGCAACAAACGTGTGTTCCAACTTCCGGAAGCAAATGTGAGTGTTTCATAACTATGGCAGACTTGGTAATGGATGACAAAGATGACTATTTTTGGACAAATGAGGATTCATAACCTTATCTTTTTGAAACTGAATATACCGAGGATGAACTGCTGCTTATAAAAGTGAGCACAAAGTGAGGCTGAAACGTTGGAGCAGACGGAAGCTGAGAGAATGACTTTACGGTGCAAATGTGCAACTTGGAGCCAAGCTATACTGACATATATGGATTGCTTACCCAAAATCAACTGGAAACGTCCCCGGCCAGCTGGACCAAACGCAAAACTGTCCATCGAGTGAGTCACTTTAATATTGATCATGATACACACAGCACGCCATGCGTGTTATTACAACTGCAGTACATACGCTGTTGAGCTAGCTGTGTAAAAACAAAATTGTGGGCTAATACTTTACAGATACTGTAATATAGTTGTTCATGTTTTTCAGTCAGTACAGATTGGTGTCCTATTGCATTGTGTTGTGCATTACAAACTCAAAAGTAATTCAGATGCTGACGCAAGAAGCTAGCGTACCTCTTGGCGTAGCTAGCTTACGGCTCATGCCTTAGCATGCCGTCGCAAGGCAATGTGTTACTACGCTAGATATTCAGTTCCTCAGAGTTCGCTCTTACAATAACAATGTCGCTTCTACAGCTTGGTTATCATACAGGTTATGGAACGTGAATGAAGTATTGTTGGCGGTTTTGTGAATTACAGGGAGAATGGATTGATCCTATTAGCTGCATTGCTAGCCACCTAGAACAAGCTGATTATTACAAATTAGAATGCAAAAAAAAACCTTTTGCCTTCTTGCCTCTCATAAAGATTGTGAATGATAAGCAAAATTTCAAAAAAGGGCAGTTCCCTTTTAACAATAATAACAATGTGTGATAACTTTGCATCCAAATACCTAATTGAGTGAGTGCACTGGGCCTCCTAAATGCACAGGCTTACCTGGTCTGTTGATGGCGTAATACAATGATTGGTGTTCATAGCTGTTAATCACAGACAGCTCTGTTTGGTGTGGCGATTGTGTACTCTCTTTCTAGGCTGCGGTGTATTTTACTACTGCTCCAAGCGGGACGCAAACCCAGGTCGCCGGTGTGACAGGCAAGGGTGCTTGACTGATGAGCTTAAAGCACAGGAAATTGCTCAGATCTCCAGCACTATTCTTGAAGTTGACTGGCCTCCACACTCACACAGGCGTGCATGCGCCCTTCTTTTGCAAGGGAGATGTATTTATAAAGGACATTTTTTTATACTGGTCGATTTTTTTGCATTGTTGCTGTTCTGTTGAGTAAAATCATAATTACATTTTTCTAAATGTGTTTTCGGAGTGAGGGGGGGCAGGGGGTTTGACATCCGGGGGTGGGGGTTTGAGGTTTGGGTGGGGCCCCTTGAACCTATTTAGCCCCAGGGCCCCCCCTTAGGTTAAGGCGGTCATGTGAGTAGATATAAATATTTGAAATTGTTTTGTGTATCAACTGTCAGAAATAAAGCCCTAAAATCATTGCAGCTGTTTTTAATTGGTTTAGTACTTTAACAAAGTAGTGGTGAATATATTTCGACCCATTAGTTTTCGTGTGCATATTTTTGTCATGATATCTACACTGTGCATTGTTGTTGCATTCTTCACAACCAAGCAGTTATTTACTTTCACAAATGAGAGTGAAACCTGAGCATGTGGCGAAGGACAGCGGGACAATGAGGCTGCCATGGTTTGTTTGTGACGCAAGTAACAATAGCAGTGGCTAAAGTTAGAAACCTTTCCGGTGACGTTGTTTGCGCTGCTGGGATTTACTGGCAAGAACATCGTAACATCACATGTTCATTTAGACAGCAGATTTTAGTTGAAGACAATTTTTGACAACAATGATTCTGATCTACTCAAGGTTTGTGTGTATTAAAACGTGCATATTTGATGGCACACACAACTGATCTACTAAGTTTGTTTGCTGAGGACTGTGTATGTTAAACAATTGTTAGATAATTGATTTAATTTATTTGTCTTCATGTATATGCAAAATATATGCTGACCCCGCCCGAATGCAGCTGATATAGGCTCCAGCAAACCTCCGCGACCCGAAAGGGGCAAGCGGTAGAAAATGGATGGATGGATAGATTTTTAGAACACACAATGCTGTGAGGAGTAGATTCAAATACAGTCATTTAGCGCTCACATTGTAAGTCAATCAACCTGAGAGTGTTTTTGCATCTACATTTAGCACGTTTGGAAGGTACTTCCAAACTGGCACAGTTACGCACAGTTGGCTGTGAGAAAGGAGACTGTGCTGCAATGACACACATTGAAGAGAGAATCCTATATCTGTGTGCTTGTCAACATATTTGTATTGTCATACATTAAAATATTTGAATTTTTTTTTTCATCAATATCATTTTAGAATTTTGTAGCTGCTTGATGACTTAAAGAGGAACTGCACTTTTTTTTGGAATTTTGTCTAACGTTCACAATTATTTTGAAATACTCTTTTTTTTAATTGCAAATATTAAATAAATGCGATCAAAAGACGCTCTATTACGCCTATAAAGCCCTTAGAAAAACATCCAAACACCTCTATCAAGGTTCAATATACACACTATAAGTATATATGTAATGTAGTAACAGGCACATCTATAATAACATTTAATACTTACGTATTTTGATAATTTTAAGTATACCCGGCGTATTAATTTAAAAAACGCATCATGACGTTCTTTTTTTTTTTCGTCATTAGATAGGCTCCAGCACCCCCTGCGACCCCGAAAGGGATAAGCGGTAGACAATGGGTGGGTGGATGGATCACTGATTACTACTCACTGCAGACTTTATGAGAGCCAACAAACATAATAAAACAACACTTACTGTACAATATCTGCTGTCATAGGATGCAGACTGCTAGGATGTTCATATATTCCTGTTTAGATGAAGAATGACTCATAATCCTCGCGAAGAAAAGTATTTTTATGTCGTCCGGCAAAGTGTACTTATTTGTCGGAATTTGTCCTCGTCCTTCTACCTTCTAGGTGAGAGGCATGATTTACGATCTTATATAAAGTTTGACAAGCAAAAAAACGAGGAAGCAGCTGATCATTCGATCATACTAACATTGGTATGATCGACGTTTGTCTGCGTAGCGCTTATAATATCACTAATACTTGGTTAATATTCCAAGTCACGAAATATAAATTGAGTATATTTGACGTTTTTGTTAATTGCAATTTATGGGCAGAATAGAGGACCATCCATTGGCTCCGCTATAAGCGAACAATTATTTACGATTATTTGCAAGTTAGAAGGCATTAAAAAATAAATTTGTCGTCATGTCTTTCATGTTGATTGTAAACGATAGGCAAAATTCCCCAAAAAGTGCACTTCCCCCTCAAGGGGCGCATTGGAGCCTGCTGGCCTTGTTTTAAAGATCATTTGTTTTTTCATGTAAGAGATATAATATTATATCTCATAGCAGTGTCACATATATGCTACTATTTTTATTTCATTATTTTGTTTTGTCTTGTTGTCCAATATATTATTTATTCTCATTGAAGAGAAAGGTGCAGTTTTTGTGTGCTTCTCGGTATACATACATATTAATATACAGACATACATACATTCATACATACATTATATACATACACATATACATTTATACATGCATACGTACATACATAAATACATACACACGTGCACACACACGTACATGTACACATTCGGTTCCTCCCTCTGTCTTCTTTTTTCTTCTTTCTATGTCCTCCCGTTTGCAGTAAACAATACAAATTTTTAAAAAACACAAAAAATGTAACAAGAGAAGTATCCCACAGTTCTATTTTGTAAACTAAATCTGTACAGCAGATTTGATCATCTCGATCAACAATATTATTTGACAAGACAGGTTAAAAATAAATTAATAAATAGAAACAGTGGAGCAACATTGTATTTAATCTAATACACATTATCTAGACCAGTGATTCTCAAACTGTGGTACGTGTACTACTAGTGGTATGCGGGCTTCATCGAGTGGTACACCAAATAATCACTTGATTAAAGTACAGTGTTACTGTTCAAACTGTGTGTAATGTTACAGTGGCTGAAATATAAAATATACTTGTTAAATTAAACCTCTGTCTTGTTTTCAATAAATACTTAGGCATACAACGCTACTGTATTTTAATGTTGGTCATTATGGTGGTACTTGGAGAGTTAAGTGTTTTCTTAGGGGGTACTTGGTGGAAAAAGTTTGAGAACCACAGGTCTAGACCACAAGGAAGTGACTTAAATTGTCAGCCTTTAGAATGTTTTCTTAACATCATTCTTTGCAAGTCGAAACCAATTTATGTACTCTTTATCAAAGAAGACTTATTGTAAAGTTGTTAAGGAAGTTGACTTGCTTATCAATCATCAAACATACCCCCCCACACTCTCAGCTATATTTATCTCCACCCTCGCCATAAATGGCTGTGACTGCTGCTCGGACATTCTGGCCGGGCCCCGTGTTATTTTTGCTGTGTGTACACAGTCCTGAACCTACCTACCAACCTACCTGCTTGGCTGTTAAACGTTTTGGTTGTGGAGTCTGAGCACTTTTTCCCTGAAAGTTGACAAACTAACACTCTGAGGTCGAAGTGGGTAAGTGGCAGCTGCAGAAATAAGAGGTAAGAAATGTATTTGGGGTATTTCCACGCATCATGAGAGACGTTGCCTGATTGCCTGCTTATGATGTCATGTTGTTTGGTTCTAGTAAAGGTTGTTGCTACTATTTCGCCTGCACTGTGCTAAATTAACAGTACATGTTCAACTTAAAAAGAACATGTTGACAAATGCAGAAATCTAACAAACATTCGCGAATGAAAGCCAAATATGCTCTTGAACACGAACTCACCAGACGGAAAATCAAGTAGACAAGAAGGAGGATACACTCGTGCATCATGTACCAGAAGCAACACCGCCACTATGACCGTGGCTACCGCTACCAGTCTGGCAGCAGATACACTACTGGAGCTAGCAGCAGCAGCAGCAGGGGGTAAGAAAAGGAGGCCCAGATGAAGGATAACAGACTTTGTTGTCCCCCTAATATCCTCATTGAGCTCACTCCCGTCCTTCATCCTCACAAATGGATGATTCACTCTCTCTTCTCTGAGGTTTGGCTTCACCTTCCATTCCACTAACCGTCTCACATGTGAGGAATGCTGCCTTCATGATCATCCAATAAGTTTTTTGCTTCCAATTTGAGCACGATAACCTCTCGCAATGCTGCATGTGTTTTGTTAAGTCATGTTTTAATGGCTAGGCTGCAAAGGACTCTTCACCTGTGCAACAATGTGCTGAAAAGCAAAGAAAGACGTCTTAATAACACACTTGATCCTTAAAGGATAGTTTTGCAGCATTTGACAACTCCAGCAATCCAATCTGCTGCAGGACATCTTTAAATATACTTGCTTGGAGCGTGTGAACATCTCAGAGGACTTAGGGTTTGTTAGCGACATCTGATCTTTGCCTGGCACTCCACCAACCAGACACCCAAACCAACGTTAACCTTGCAGCAATGATGCAACCAACCAGCTGCTCCATAACAATGTGTTTCTGTTGCAAATACTGTATTTGAGACAAAGAATGATAGCTTTTATTTTTGTAGAAAGTGAAGTGCTTAATCGATGTCAAAACACGGAAAATGAGGTTAGCTCCTCTCACACCAATGTTGGTGTGAGAGGATTAGATATGCCTGAGACGTATCTAATCATTTGGATGCCCAAGGTAATCCTTGTCATTGAGGCCATGCAGATAACAAAAACAACATGATTATTTATAATTACCGTATTTTTCGGACCGTTGGGCGCACCGTATTATACTGTAAGGCGCGATGAGTGGGTCTTTTCAGGCATATTTTCATACAAAAGGCGGACTGACTATAAGGCGCATTAAAAGGTGTCATACTATGATTATTTTTCCCGACATTTAAAACACTTCTGGTGGTCTACATACTCTTTGGTCAAAATGTTGCATAGATTATGTTTATGCCGCTATCCTACCCTCTCCTTAGGATGCGCCGTTTTGTGAGCTGCCTTATTATTATGTCCCTTCACTTCGACGGCATCTTCTCAGCATCTTTGTAGTACCGGTAGTTTTTGGCGCTTCCATAGCGAGTCTACTGACAGATATAAGTTAGAACTGTACGCTACTTTTTTATCAGAAATGGCAACAGCGAAGGATGAATGCCTCACAACAATAGGATAGAGAAAAAGAAGGCGCTTATCGATTGGCACAGACTTTAAATTTGGGACTTATGCAGGTCCCAAACACACAACAGCAGGTACCAATAGGTAAGAAAAGTTGGTTTTGCATGATAGGGCGAAACAAAACTAGATAATTTCTCCTAATAGGTGCCATTTTGGGATCCTTCCTCATAATAATACAAGTATGTTGAAGCCCAGTGCTCCGACAATCCATCAAGCGGTGCAGCTTCGTAGCTTACCAAAGTCGTACAAAAAAATTGTGACAGGTTTTTGAGCACCGTGTGTAATGTTTTATATTCTCAATGAAACGTCAAAATGTTGGTGTTGCTTGCTAGCGTCATTTAATGAACAGGCATCAACTTGCAGTCCACGCATATCTCTTATGACTGCCATCTACTGGTCACATTTATTACACCATGTACAGAATAAAATTGTTTTGAGGTTAGTAAGCACAACCAGAATTAATCCGTACGTTGGGTTATAAGGCGTGTTCTGCCCTCACTATATGTGTTGATGTTCCAATAAAGTTCCAAAGCAGATGAATCCTTTTAGGCTCTTTATTATTGTTGATCTTGCTTTGTCTTCTTTATATAAACTTTACTTGCTTTTTTAGTTTGTCTTGTACTTTACTTTACTCTTGCACTTTACTTAAAAAACTGAAATATACACATTGACAAATGTATAAGCTATGTGATTCAAACAACATACTGAAATGTACAAACCCCGTTTCTATATGAGTTGAGAAATTGTGTTAGATGTAAATATAAACGGAATACAATGATTTGCAAATAATTTTCAACCCATATTCAGTTGAATATGCTACAAAGACAACATATTTGATGTTCAAACTGATAAACATTTTTTTTGTGCAAAAAACCATTAACGTTTGTAATACACAATAGGTATGTAAATATTAGCTTTACACAAAGATGCAATGCTATCATCAAACAAATACTTCTGAGTGTTGAAAATGTTGATGGTAGAAATATATGATTGGCAGCCATTCTAAGTCAATCAATCAATCAATCAATCAATGTTTTTTTATATAGCCCTAAATCACAAGTGTCTCAAAGGGCTGCACAAACCACAACGACATCCGTGGTACAGAGCCCACATAAGGGCAAGGAAAAACTCACAACCCAGTGGGACGTCGATGTGAATGACTATGAGAAACCTTGGAGGACAGGTTAATCAGTTTACGTCCATACTTATCTTTTCCAAGGTTTTTAAGAGTGAACACATCTTGTTTGCTTCTCAATTGTCTCATAAACTGACGTCTTGAAATCGTCAACCCGGAAGTGCCTAAACAAATCAAGCGTAGTAACTTCCTATCGCCGCAGGGTGTCAGTAAGAGTCTACAATCAAATGGGCATAACAATGAGAAAATGAAAAAAAATTAAGTGGGCCTTGGTAGTCCAAAAAATACGGTAATAGGAACATGAATCAACGTTTGCTCTGACAGTAGTGACTGTTGTGTTCATCACATAAATTCTGTCAGTGAGAAAATGTTGACACTTTGGGTAGTTTTCATAAAAACGATTTCTCTTCTTAGGTAACTCTGCTTCAGCTTTGTAAAAACCTCTCATAACTTCGCCAAACAATTGGTTTTGGTCTGTTTTTCGGGAATCATGTGCAGTAGTATGTAATATTCAGTCCATTGCGTGAGAATGGAGGGGAAGACTGTTAAAAGCGATTGAGATTGATTAAGCATTTTTATGTACAAAACCCAGAACCAGTGAAGTTGGCATGTTGTGTAAATAAAAACAGAATACAATGAATTGCAAATCCTTTTCAACTTATATTCTATTGAATACACTGCAAAGACAAGATATTTAATGTTTGAACTGAGAAACATATTTTTTTTTTGCAAATAATCATTAACTTAGAATGTAATGGCAGCAACACATTGCAAAAGAGTTGGCACAAGGGCATTTTTACCACTGTGTTACATCGCCTTTACTTTGAACAACACTCAGTAAGTTTGTTGTCAAATTTTACGCTTCATAATGCGCCACACATTTTCAATTGGAGACAGGTCTGGACTACAGGCAGACCAGTCTAGTACCTGCACTCTTTTACTATGAAGCCACGCTGTTGTAACACGTACAGAATGTGTCTTGGGATTGTCATGCTGAAATAAGCAGGGGCGTCCATGAAAAATACGTTGCTTGGATGGTAACATATGTTGCTACAAAACCTGCATGTACCTTTCAGCATTAATGGTGCCTTCACAGATGTGTAAGTTACCCATGCCTTGGGCACTAATACACCTTCATACCATCACAGATGCTGGCTTTTGAACTTTGCGCTTATAACAGTCTGGATGGTTCTTTTCCTCTTTGGTCTGGAGGACACGGCGTCCACAGTTTCCAAAAACAATTTGAAATGTGGACTTGTCAGACCACAGAACACGTTTGGACTGATGTCCATCTTAGATTAGCTCGGGCCCAGCGAAGCCGGCGAGGTTGCTGGGTGTTGTTGATAAATGGTTTTTGCTTTGCATAGTAGAGTTTGAACTTGCACTTACAGATGTAGCGACGAACTGTAGTTACTGACAGTGGTTTTCTGAAGTGTTCCTGAGCCCATGTGGTGGTATCCTTTTCACACTGCATTGCCGCCTACGTGCAGTGATTTCTCCAGATTCTCTGAACCTTTAGATTATATTACGGACGGATGGTGAAATCCCTAAATTCCTTGCAATAGCTTGTTGAGAAATATTGTTCTTAAACTGTTGGACAATTTGCTCATGCATTTGTTCACAAAGTGGTGACCCTCACCCCATCCTTGTTTGTGAATGATTGAGCATTTCATGGAAGCTGCTTTTATACCCAATCATGACACCCACCTGTTCCCAATTAGCCTGGCCACCTGTGGGATGTTCTAAATAAGTGTTTGATGAGCATTCCTCAAATTCCTTAGTCTTTTTTGCCACTTGTGCTAGCTTTTTCAAAACATGTTGCATGTATCAAATTCCAAATGAGCTAATATTTGCAAAATAACAAAGTTTACCAGTTTGAACATTGAGTATCTTGTCTTTGCAGTGTATTCAATTGAATAAATTGAAAAGGATTTGCAAATCATTGTATTCTGTTTTTATTTACGATTTACAAAACGTGCCAACTTCACTGGCTTTGGGTTTTGTATTTTAAAGCGCCCAATTTAAGAAAAATAATAATTGTTTTAAATAAAAGAAAGTTCTATTATGTGTTTTATGAGAATGTTTGGGGCACCTGGAAATCTCGGGGCCCTGGGCAACTGCCTGTGTTTGCCAAATGGTTTTTTAAAGCTTCAAGCGGAGGGGGAGGAGCTCTTGACATAAATAAAGCAGTGATATAAATTCTGATAAAAACTATTTTTTAATGCAGAGTCTGAATTGATTGGTGAGTGTATAGGTGCACATAATGTTACCGAGTGAATCGCTATAATGTTTATGAAATTTGTGTCTGGAAAAAAATAGCGGCAATACCTCAAGATATATATTTTAACAGTGTACATTTTCAAAATACAAATTATGATACTTTAGGAGAGAAAGGGGCATTGTTTCATTTGCAATCTAGGAACATCTTGCAGGCTGTCTCAAAAAATGGGTTATAAAAGTGACTGTGGAGCAAAATTTACGAACATTTTACAGCAAAGCATATCCAATACATATTATGTGGGATGAGGTGGCAACTTATCCTAGAGTGTACGCCGCCTTCCGCCCGAATGCAGCTGAGGTAGGCTCCAGCACCCCCGCGACCCCGAACGGAACAAACGGTAGAAAATGGATGGATGGATGGATTATGTGGACCACAAGGAAATGTTTTAAATGTAGAATACAATCTCGACAGGTCCCCTTTAAACATGTTTCGTGACAGTTAGAAATTATACTTGGACAATTCGTTCACACAGTCTTGTAAATAATATGAAGTGGACCAATTAAAGTATTCTCGGTGGCTAAAACTGCAATTGATACTGATCAGTATCTGTGGTTCTGTGTGTCATTTTCATCATTGACATTATTAAACCTTGGCTAATCAATGTAATTAGAATAAATCATTTTAAAAATGTAGCAACATGAAACATTTTCTATACCTACTTTGTGCACGAACAAAAGTTGTTCAACCAGCAATTTCTTTTTTTATACAGTAAAGTTTGTACAAAAATATCATAACTTTATCAAAATGTAAAGATGGACATTCCATTTTAGCTAACCATACACAATGGTCCAAACAATGCTGATAAGTATTACACCTTAAAACAACAATTATATCCTAAAATACTGCACTACTGTACCAACTGCAGTTTCTTTATAGTTTTTGGCCTTGAAAGTTTGAGGTAACAAATTAACAGAGAGCAATAATTGGAATCTTGGATGCATAACTTGTACTTACTCCGATTCTATGTTTCTGTCTCAGAATCGATTGGTCGTCACAGTCCGGACTGGACAAGACTCAAGTGAGTCCTTTGCTCAAAAGAGACAGGCCAGCTTACTTGGCTGTGGACAAAGAAAACTACATCATCGGCTACGTCATTCCTGTCTTCAGGAGCAGGTAACAACAAAATGTTTGGTTATTAATATTTCTCACAACTCATTTTGGTCTTGCCTTGCACGTTTGGTATTTCTATGCCAGTCAAGAGTTTGCTGCTGGATATTCCAACACGAAGGAAGCAAGACTAAGGAACACTTCTGCATACATGGAGCACAGAAATCTGTTTACCAGCGGCCTGGAAATGGAGAGGTCGGAGCAGATCTCCAGAAGGGATACTATGCGCCAGTCAGCCGAGCGCATCTCATTGAACAAAACAGTAAGTTGGAAAATCTGAAAATCTCCTTTTTGTCTTTGTACAGCGTCTTTAAGTCTCGATGAAAGCGCTATATAAAGTTAATGAATTATTAATTATTTTATATCTTTAAACCCTAAGGTTAGGTGTGAGAAACTGCAAAACATGTATTATTCTAATCAACATTACCTTTCACAATATAATAATAATGACATCCAATACAAGAACTACAGAACAAGATCTTGTATTTTTGTCTTTTCGCAGTTTTAAGTTACATGACAAGAGCAAAACATTAAAAACACACACTAACTTTACATTCAAAGTAGTATTTATTTACACACAAGAAACACACTCTACAAATAGATCTGGTGTAACTTTAAATGTGCTAAATTATTACACTAAATTGGCCCTAGTGTATGAATGTGAGTGGGAATGTTGTCTCTTTATCTGTGTTGGCCCTGCGATGAGATGGCGACTTGTCCAGGGTGCAGCTGGAATAAGCTCCAGCACCTCCCCAAAAGGGACACACGGTAGAAAATGGATGGATGGATGGATAGTATTTATTTTCACAACAATAACACAGACTTCTATTATATATAGTATAACATTAGATGTGCCAAATTAGTATTTATTTACACGCTAGAAACACACACTATAAATACACAAGAGTATACCATTACATGTGTCAAATTCGTATTTATTTACACACTAGAAACACACATACAACTCACTAGAGGGGGCGTGGTTAAGATGCGCAAGCAGTAGTTTGCCTCTGCGGTAACACCGGTGAAAACTTTAAGATTTAATTCAAATTCTGCTTTTTTTTTTAAATTAAAACTGACAACGCTTGGCCAACTATATGCATGCCTATCACTCTGGGTGAGTTATACTCTATCAATACATAGATAACAACAATCATGCCCAAGACACGAAGAGGGAAGCAATCAGAGTCACCTGTGGCCGTAAACGAGCTCGAGGCTGGCGCTGAGATGGCGTCATCAACTTTGGAGAAGTTGCTGGATAAGATACTCGAGTCTATCAACAAACGTTTTGACATGCTGGAGGAAAAAGCTTGAGACTCTTACAAGCAAGCAGGCGGCATTGACCAACAGAGTGGAGGACATGCAGCAGCAAGGTTCCGAACATGCGCGCCGCATCGAAGCGCTCGAACAAAAACTGACTGAAACGCAGAAGAGCAATGAGAAATTGGCTGCTAAAATAGACGAATTGGAAGGGCGCTCAAGACGTAATAACGTAAAAATAGTAGGGATACCAGAGCAAGAAGAAAAGGGAAGACTTACGGATTTCGTTGCGGACCTGATACCAAAGTTGTCTGGAGCGAGTAACTTCTCCATGCCAGTGGTGGTGGACCGTGCGCACCGTGTCCCGTTTGCTCGCTATGCTGACGGCAATCGCCCCAGGAGCATCATCGCAAGAATACACTTCTACCAGGACAAGGAGCTACTTCTTAGACTGAGCCGCGGCCAGGAGCTGATCTACAACGGCCTGCGCGTCTTCCTGTTTCCAGACTACACTGCCGAGGTGACAGCGCAAAGACAGGCCTTTCGAGAGGTAATGAACATGCTGCGGGAGAAGGAAATCAAGTTTATGCTACGTTTTCCAGCTCGCCTGCATGTGGAGTACAACGACCAGGTAAAGGAGTTTACCTCTCCTACATATACAGACTAAGACCTTCATTATAAAACATCTTAGTGGCTAATCATCAGTAACGGCTCTACCACACAAGGCTTATGATAAGCATAAAGCAGAAATACACTTTTTCACTGAGGTTTATTTCACCGGAGGACGCAGGAGAAAAAAAACAAAAAACACTTCGCTGCCGAGCAGTGAACGCAACTACTAGCATGCGCCCTGCGCCTGAAGATGGGGGTGGGGGACTTTTGGACTGGGGAATCGACCAACACGACGTCGTATGGATAACATCACAATGGAGATTTCACTCCAAAACATTGAACTACACACGATTGGGACAGAGGGAGGGGGGAACAATGGGGTGTGAGTGTGTGAATCTGAGCATGAATGTGGAGGAGAGAGGTGCACAATCATATTTCAACTTGCCAATTACTAAGGTGTTTTTTTTCACGTAAAGATAAAATACAACAACTTTAATGTCAACTTGTAAAAAAAAAAATACACTAGTTTCATGGAATGTCAGGGGCTTAGCCAAAAATATTAAAGCAGGAAGGTTTTTTCACACTTAAATTCATTAAAAGCAGATGTCAAGGTCAAGAAACACATCTCTGTAAAGACAACCAACACAAACTTAAAGCTCGCTGGATATCTCAGGTTTATCATGCACCCTTTACTTCACAAGCTAGAGGTGTAGCCATTTTATTTCATAAAAATGTGCCTTTCATACTTACATAAAAAATAATTGACCCTAACGGAAGATTTATTTTATTAAATGGTCATAATACATCCTACCCAGTAACTTTTTTAAATATCTATGGACCAAACACCGATGACTCAAACTTTTATCATAGAGTCTTTGGTCTACTTCCTGATGATAGCTCCTCTCATATCTACATTGGTGGTGATTTTAACTGCCTTTTGGATCCCGCTTTAGATAGATTGTCAACTAAATCTCATGTAATTGCTAACTCAACTAAAACCATTAATAATCTTATGAGATCAAGAAATATCATAAACATTTGGAGAACAAAACATCCTAATAAAAGGGAGTATTCATTTTACTTCGCTGTACACAATTCTTACACAAGAATCTATTACTTTTTAGTGGAAGCCTCTGCTCTCTCCAATGTCAGTAATCCTGAGTACCACAGTAGAGTCATCTCAGATCACAGGCCTGTGAGTCTGCAGATCCAAATTGTTCTCCTTAAAACCAAACAAAAATGGAGATTTAATCCACAATTATTATTATATGAAGATTTTAAAGAGTATATGAACAAGATTATCCAAGAGTTTATTGAGGTGAATGATAACGGAGAGGTCTCAGACTCTACATTGTGGGAAGCCCTTAAAGCTACTGTGAGAGGATATATCATTTCATTTGAAAGCTCAAAACAAAGAGATGTAAGAAAAAGGCATAAAGAATTGGAAAAATAAATTAAAGAAATCGAAGAAATTCATATAAATTCTCTTTTGCAGTCTGACTACAATAAGATGCTGAAACTGAAAAATTAATACAATTCTCTTCTTCACAGGGAAGTATCTAAACTCTTACTGAAAAATAAACAAAAACATTTTGAAATATCTGATAAATCACAAACACTTCTGTCTAGACAGCTCAAAGCAGAACAAGCTAAAGCTGCTATCCACAAAATATGCTCAAAAACAGGTGAAACATGTACAGATTTACAGGTGATCAACAATGTCTTTAAAGACTTTTATTCAGAATTATATAAATCTTGTACAGCTACATCGGTTAATGATTTAAATGATTTTTTTACTCCATTAAACCTACCTCAACTGAGTCCAAATCATCAGAATTCTTTAAACAATACTATTTCAACTGAAGAACTGCTAAAAGCGCTGAAATCTTTCTCCGTGAAGAAAAGCCCTGGTCCAGATGGATTTGGTGCGGAGTTTTATCAAGCTTTTAGTGAAATACTGTCCCCTATTATACTAAGAATGTTAAATGACTCTTTCGTAAACAATAAACTTCCAAGCTCCTTGTATGAAGCTCATATATGTATAATACCAAAAAAGGGGAAAAATCCACTTGATCCAGCCAATTATAGACCTATCTCCCCGCTCAATCTAGACCATAAGATTCTAACTAAGGTACTCGCAACAAGGTTAAGCAACCAGACCTTCTTTTGGCAATGTACGGAGATTATTGAACTTGTTGTACTCGGACTGCATAGGAAACAAAAAGGCAGCCGTCCTGACTCTGGATGCTCATAAAGCTTTTGATTCAATTGAGTGGGCTTATCTATTTCATGTTCTCAATTTATTTGGGTTGGGAGAAAATTTTATAAAATCGGTTTAAATAGTTTATTTTGCACCAAAATTATATGTCGTAACTAATAATGTAATATCGGATAGTTTTGAATTGCATCGCCCTTACCTTCCAATTTGGCCCTAGAACCACTGGCTATTGGTCTAAGAATGAACTCTAATATTAAAGGCTTTTCAGTGGGCACATCAGAGAGTCTCATCTCACTTTATGCAGATGATGTACTTTTACACTTACTGAGCCAGAAATTGCATTACCACTTCTTTTAGAATATGTAGACTCTTTTGGAAGAATATCTGGTTATAAAATAAACTGGTCCAAAAGCGAGCTTATGTTCCTAGAAGATAATGTTAAGATCAGTCAAAACCCAGTTAAAGTTGCAGAAAACTATATATCTCGGCTTAAAGGGGAACATTATCACCAGACCAATGTAAGCATCAATATATACCTTGATGTTGCAGAAAAAAGACCATATATTTTTTTAACCGATTTCCGAACTCTAAATGGGTGAATTTTGGCGAATTAAACGCCTTTCTATTATTCGCTCTCGGAGCGATGACGTCACAACGCGACGTCACATTGGGAAGCAATCCGCCATTTTCTCAAACACCGAGTCAAATCAGCTCTGTAATTTTCCGTTTTTTCGACTGTTTTCCGTACCTTGGAGACATCATGCCTCGTCGGTGTGTTGTCGGAGGGTGTAACAACACGAACAGGGACGGATTCAAGTTGCACCAGTGGCCCAAAGATGCGAAAGTGGCAAGAAATTGGACGTTTGTTCCGCACACTTTACCGACGAAAGCTATGCTATGACAGAGATGGCAAGAATGTGTGGATATCCTGCGACACTCAAAGCAGATGCATTTCCAACGATAAAGTCAAAGAAATCTGCCGCCAGACCCCCATTGAATCTGCCGGAGTGTGTGAGCAATTCAGGGACAAAGGACCTCGGTAGCACGGCAAGCAATGGCGGCAGTTTGTTTCCGCAGACGAGCTAGCTAAACCCCCTGGATGTCTTGGCTCACACCGTCCCTTATGCCACCGAAGATGATCAAGAGAAGAATATCGACCCCAGCTTCCCTGGCCTGCTGACATCAACTCCAAAACTGGACAGATCAGCTTTCAGGAAAAGAGAGCAGATGAGGGTATGTCTACAGAATATATTAATTGATGAAAATTGGGCTGTCTGCACTCTCAAAGTGCATGTTGTTGCCAAATGTATTTCATATGCTGTAAACCTAGTTCATAGTTGTTAGTTTCCTTTAATGCCAAACAAACACTTACCAATCGTTGGTTAGAAGGCGATCGCCGAATTCGTCGTCGCTTTCTCCCGTGTCGCTGGCTGTCGTGTCGTTTTCGTTGGTTTCGCTTGCATACGGTTCAAACCGATATGGCTCAATAGCTTCAGCTTCTTCAAATTCGTTTTCGCTACCTGCCTCCACACTACAACCATCCGTTTCAATACATGCGTAATCTGTTGAATCGCTTAAGCCGCTGAAATCCGAGTCTGAATCCGAGCTAATGTCGCTATAGCTTGCTGTTCTATGCGCCATGTTTGTTTGTGTTGGCATCACTATGTGACGTCACAGGAAAATGGACGGGTGTATATAACGATGGTTAAAATCAGGCTCTTTGAAGCTTATTTTAGGGATATTGCGTGATGGGTAAAATTTTGGAAAAAACTTCGAAAAATAAAATAAGCCACTGGGAACTGATTTTTAATGGTTTTAACCATTCTGAAATTGTGATAATGTTCCCCTTTAAAAATATCTAAAAATTATTAATCATTACTAAAATTGAACTTTACTGAAGCTTTTGAGAAATTAAAAGTGTGTATAGAGTTTGACCCTACTTCTCTCTAAGCAGGTAGAGTGAATGCTATCAAAATGATTACCCTGCCAAAATTTACCTATCTTTTTCAAAATTGACCAATTCTAATTCCTGCAGATTTTTTCCAAAAACTTGAATCTTTAGTTCTAGATTTTGTTTGGGGATATAAAAAACGCAGAATATCTAAAAAGCACTTATTCAGATCTACAAAAGGAAGAGGGACTGGGTCTTTCAATGTTCAAAAATTATTATTGGGCATCAAATCTGAACTCATTGACCTATTGGAAGATGGGGTTCCCAAAGAATGAATCACTTAATTGTGCTCCCTTGTGGATGAAATTGGAACTGCAGTCATTAGTTAAACCTTAGTTAAACCTTTTTACTAAACCAGTCTCTTCTATTAAATCAACAAGCCATAGTGTAGTAGTAAGACATTCTATCAAAATTATTTCTCAAATTAAAAAACAATTGAATATTTCCAATGTAACTATGTATTCACCAATGTGTCACAATCATGCATTTATTCCATCGATAACAGACAGAACATTTTTTAACATGTACTTAAATGGAATTAAATACATAAAAGACATGTATGTTGAGGACAGTCTTGCGTCATTTGAGCAATTGCGAATCAAATTCAATTTGTCCCAATTCAGTTGGTTTTGCTATTTGCAGGCAAAAAAATTTATCAAAGAAAACATTTCAAAGTCTCAGCTGGTAAATGAAAAACACCCTCTCTTAGAATTACTGAATTTATCACCCACAAGTAAAAAGCTTATCACCAAATTTGCCAGCTGCTTCATTATGCCCATGACATCAGAAGACGGTGTTAAAAGAGCATGGGAACAGGAACTAAGAACAACAATACCCAAACAGCAATGGGAGCGGACACTCTCTCAAATTCACAACTGCTCAATTAACAGCAGACTTAGGCTCATACAGTTTAAAGTGATTCATCGTTTTTACTACTCCAAAGTCTTATTACACAAATGTTATTCTGATACATCTCCACTTTGTGATAAATGTAAATCTACTGAAGGATCACTGTCTCATTTGTTTTGGGAGTGTCCAATTATTCAATCATTTTGGTCCAGCATTTTCTTTTTTTACTCGGGGGTATATCAGAGAAAACTTGTCCCTGACAGGGATATAATCTTGTTTGGGTGGTCTTCAGAAACACAAAAACTTCCAAAATATGCTGCTCGGGACGGTTTTGGCCAAAAGACTCATTCTCAAAGACTGGAAAAGCCCATCTGCACCCAACTTCAGGAACTGGCTAAATGAACTTGTGAATGTAATGACTCTTAAAAAAATAAGATTTATAAACTCTGCAAGTATGACTAATTGGGAACTAACCTGGAAACCTTTACTGACATATATTGAATCATAACTTAGACATTTAAGGAAAAAAGAAAAAAACAAGAAAAAGGAAAAAAAAACAAAAAAAACTGCCATCTTTTTTGTAGTTGTATTCCTTTTTTAATATCTTTATTATTTTCTGTATTGATCCTACACTATTGTTTTTTTTGTTTGTTTTTTTGTTTTTTTGTTACTTCTGATATGGCTTTGCCACGGTTTACTTGCTTATATATTTTTATTTTTTTGTGAGTTTTTATTTTGTATTGTTTTGAATCTGATCAACCTTTGAGATTTTCCTTTTCTTTTTTAAGTGTGAACGGTGGAGAGGTCCTCGAGAGGTGATCTTGGGATCACTTCCTGAGGATCCTTGATGCCGAGGAATGCTCATCCATCTTGCTATGGTCTGGATAGCCTGCTGATTCTGAGCCAGAGCGGGATGGATGGATATATATACAATATCTGGGTATTTTTTCTAATAATGTCTATACTGTAAACCTTGATTTGTTAAAGTTTAAGTGCGTTAAGTTTTTGTGTGCCTGGCGATTCTTTCCGTTGAGGACATCAAAGTTTTCTACCTTTTTTTTAAATTAATTTATTAATTAATTTGTATTTCCATCCTATTCCCTTTGGGGTTGCGGGCAATTTCAAAGATGAGGGCAGCCGTTCAAGGTACTCAGAAGATGCACGTCATGATTCATAGGATGGGCACGGCCCTCAGACTGTGGCGATTTCTGAACTAACACTTTGTTCAAATGCATGAAACAAAGAAAAACGCAATTACAAAACCCAAAACCAGTGAAGTTGGCACGTTGTGTAAATCGTAAATAAAAACAGAATACAATGATTTGCAAATTCTTTTCAACTTATATTTGACTGAATAGACTGCAAAGACAAGATATTTAATGTTGGAACTGAGAAAATGATTTCTTTTTTTTTTTGCAATTAATCATTAACTTAGAATTATCGGCAGCAACACTTTGCAAAAGAGTTGGCACAGGTGCATTTTTACCACTGTGTTACATCGCCTTTCCTCTTACCAACACTCAGTAAACCTTTAGGAACTGAGGAGACCAATTTTTGAAGCTTTCCAGGTGGAATTCTTTCCCATTCTTGCTTGATGTACAGCTTAAGTTGTTCAACAGTCCGGGGTCTCCGTTCGTATTTTACGCTTCATAATGCGCCACACATTTTCAATGGGAGACAAGTCTGGACTACTGGCAGTCCAGTCTAGTACCCTCACTCTTTTACTACGAAGCCACGCTGTTGTAACACGTACAGAACAGTGACGTGCGGTGAGGTTCATGGCTGGTGAGGCACTGACTTCATCACAGTCAGATTTACAAACATATGAACCCTAAAGAGTATCTTATTCACCATTTGATTGGCAGCAGTTAACGGGTTATGTTTAAAAGCTCATACCAGCATTCTTCCCTGCTTGGCACTCAGCATCAAGGGTTGGAATTGGGGGTTAAATCACCAAAAATTATTCCCGGGCGCGGTGCCGCTGCTGCCCACTGCTCCCCTCACCTCCCAGGGGGTGATCAAGGGGATGGGTCGAATGCAGAGGACAAATGTCATTACACCTAGTGTGTGTGTGACAATCATTGGTACTTTAACTTAACTTTAAATTTACACATACAAACTGTAGCACACAAAAAAGCACATTTAATAAAACATTTTTTATTATGGTCTTACCTTTACTTATAAATTAAGTCCATGCGCCGCTGTTGTGCTGGATTAATGCACCCCCTGACGGGAGTGTTATATCAACTAAAGCCCTCACTTAAACTTTCCATGTGCAAGATTGAATCTATTTAAAAAAGTGTAACCGAGGGTTTATAAATGTCGCCTATACTGTATGAAACTACAAAATAACAAACACGGAGGCTCCAGTTTACACGAGGACCACTTTATTTACCTTCTTTCAAAAACCTCCGCTCCACTCCAACGTGTCATCACTTTCGCTCTTAGCGCCTTCAAAATAAGAGTTCAAGGCATATACTGTATAACAGCGCATAACAGGAACTTAACATCACAAAGAGGGAAGCCCATAAAATAGGTTACAAAAGTTATTTAATAAGAAGCCAAAAAGTGCAAAAACAATAATGTTCGTGTTGGAGGAGTTGTGAATTAGGTACACCCGCAGACTGCAGGTGTACCTAATGTTGTGGCCCTTCAGTCATTCACAACTCTTCCAACACGAACATTATTGTTTTTGCACTTTTTGGCTTCTTATGAAATAACTTTTTTAAATAGATTCAATCTTGCACGTGGAAAGTTTAAGTGTGGGCTTTAGTTGATATAACACTCCCGTCAGGGGTTGCATTCTACGGCAGGGGTGCAGGATTACTGCGAGCCTCAGCCAGTGCTTCTTTTGCAGCCGTTTTATGATCGCTCAGCACAAGAAATATGTTACACACGTACAAAATACACTGTACATTATATACCTCAGCTAACTAAACTATGGAAATGTATAATATAGTTCATATAGCAATACGGTCTCACTGCACAGCAGGCCAGCAGTTAGCCGAGTCCGCAATCCAATGTGAGGCACAACTGAGTGACGTGCCTCAACTGGCTGCTGTTCACCGCACCGTCTCTTCTCAGTATTTGAACGGCAAATGTGAAAATTCAGCGATTTTAAATAAAAATAATATAAAACTGGTGAAGTTAAATGGAAAATAACTTTATAGGATAATCACTGGATACATATAACAATTTAATAAAATTTTTTTCATTTTACATTTTTTTTCTTTCCATGATGGCAGGTGAGGCCCCGCCTCACCTGCCTCTAGTGACTGCACGTCACTGGTGCAGAATGTGGCTTGACATTGTCTTGCTAAAATAAGCAGGGGCGTCCATGAAAAAGACCATGTTGGATGGCAACATATGTTTCTCCAAAACCTGTATGTACCTTTCAGCACCAATTCACAGATGTGTAAGTCAGTGTTTTTCAACCTTTTTTGAACCAAGGCACATTTTTTTCATTGAAAAAATGCGGAGGCACACCACCAGCAGAAAACATGAAAAAATGAAACTTAGTAGCCGATATTGACAATAAAAAGTGTTGGATATGAATTCAAACCATAACCAACCATGCATCATTATAGCTCTTGTCTCAAAGTACTGTCACGACCTGTCACATGACGCCGCGACTTATTTGAGTTTTTTAGTGTCTTCCTGTCTGTAGTGTTTTAGTTCATGTCTTGCGCTCCTATTTTGGTGGCTTTTCCTCTTTTATTGGTATTTTCCTGTAGCAGTTTCATGTCTTCCTTGAACGCTATTCCCCGCACCTGCTTTGTTTTCGCAATCAAGACTATTTAAGTTGTACGGACGCTATCCTTCTTTGTGGGGACATTGTTGATTGTCATGTCATGTACGTGATATACTTTGTGGACGTCGTCTACTCCACACGCTGTAAGTCTTTGCTGTCATCCAGCATTCTGTTTTTGTTTACTCTGCAGCCAGTTCAGTTTTAGTTTCGTTTTGCATAGCCATCCCTAAGCTTCAATGCCTTTTCTTAGCGGCACTCGCCTTTTGTTTATTTTTGGTTTAAGTGTTAGATACCTTTTTACCTACACGCTTTCCATCCACATATTGTGATCACGACAAACCATGTTCCCGATATCTACAATGCAATTAGCTACTTGCTGCCACCTACTGATATGGAAGAGTATTACACGGTTATTATGCCGAGCTCTAGACAGCACAGACACTCAATAACGGCACATTTGCAGAATATAGTTACTGGTTTGCAAAAAATATTTTTAACCCAATTAGGTGAAATTACATAATCTCCCACAGCACACCAGTCAATATCTCACGGTACAGTAGTGTGCCGCGGCACAGTGGTTGAACAACACTGGTGTAAGTTACCCATGCCTTGGGCACTAATACACTCCCATACCATCACAGGTGCTGGCTTTTGAACTTTGCGCCTAGAACAGTCCTAATGGTTCTTTTCCTCTTTGGTCCGGAAGACACAACGTCCACAGTTTCCAAAAACAATTTGAAATGTGGACTCGTCAGACCACAGAACACTTTTCCACTTTGCATCCGTCCATTTCAGATGAGCTCGGGCCCAGCGAAGCTGGCAGTGTTTCTGGGTGTTATTGATAATTGGCTTTCGCTTTGCATAGTAGAGTTAGTAGCGACAAACTGTAGTTACTAACAGTGGTTTTCCGAAGTGTTCCTGAGCCCATGTGGTGATATCCTTTACACAGGGATGTCGCTTTTTGATGCAGTACCGCCTGAGGGATCGAAGGTCACAGGCATTCAATGTTGGTTTTCTCCAGATTCTCTGATCCTTTTGATGATATTACAGACAGTCAATGGTGAAATCCCCGGCCGACCTGTCGGACAAGCCTGTAAATGTGTGTTGGTCATGTAGTCTTTTTGTTATTTTTGTTTTTGTGATGTGTAATGTCCATTGTTCAAATGTACGGCAGTGAAAATGAATTTCCCCAAGGGGACCAATAAATCTAAATCTAATCTATCTAATCTAAAAGTGCTGACCCTCGCTCCATCCTTGTTTGTGAATGACTGAGCATTTCATGGAAGCTGCTTTTATGCCCAATCATGGTACCCACCTGTTCCCAATTAGCCTGTTCACCTGTGGGATGTTCTAAATAAGTGTTTGATGAGCATTCCTTTTTTGCCACTTGTGCCAGCTTTTTTGAAACACGTTGAAGGCATCAAATTCCAAATGAGCTAATATTTGCAATGAATAACGTTTCTCAATTCGAACGTTGAGTATCTTGTCTTTGCAGTGTATTCAATTGAATATAGGATGAAAATGATTTGCAAATCATTGTATTCTGTTTTTATTTGCAATTTACACAACGTGCCAACTTCACTGGTTTTGGGTTTTGTACAAACGATGAGATTAATTGGATATTACAGTGATTTGCTTTGCTGCCTATAATACAAAGCATACATACCTTTATAATACAGTTTATTGACCTACATGGGGTTGTTCTTAGCATCTTTAATACACAAATTGTACAAACGTGGCTCTCACATTATATTGTCAATTTTGTTTCCATACGGTCCCAAAAATTAACTGAACTGATTTTCCTTCGTTATGTTTTTTTGTCAGTGAATATATGAAGTGGGTCTTACATTTTATTTATTATGGTCTTGAAAGCATTTTAAATTTGAGGTGTTGAATGACTACCAAATAACTAATACTAATACTGTCCTTTCCTTCGATTGACCAATAAGTTCAGAGATATTAAGAATATATATTATTATCTCTAACTTCTTAGAGTCTTTCTTAAGTTATCATTATGAATAACTTTTACTTTGCTCTACTGCAGTTGTCTTTTTGTTGTGCGGCTGTATGACATAGTGCCTCCGTACCTTTAGATCCATGAGCATGGAGACCACTTTAAGCGCATGAATGAAGACAGCCTGCTGCACGCTCCCGAGTTTGTCATCAAGCCTCGCTCTCACACCGTGTGGGAAAAGCAGTGCGTGCGCCTACATTGTACCGTGAGCGGATGGCCTGACCCAAGGGTCGTCTGGTAGGTTCTCAAAGGCCGTCAATTTGTCTCAACATTATAACACAGAAATATCTTCAAACACTGTTCCTCTTCCTCCGACAAGGTACAAAAACAATGTGGCAATTGACCCCCTGACCAATGGTGGAAAGTACAACATTGAGAGCAAATACAGCGTGCACTCACTGGAGATCAACAGGTAGGAGGAATCTCCTGTCCCAAACATGCAAAATATGCAAAAGTTGCCACACCATTTATCAATTAGTTAATATCTTGGTTCCCTGACTGTTAATAAATATTAAGCCCTTACAGGATTTTGCAATGTCGCAATTGTGCCAATTCACCCAAATTCAACCACCCTACAACTTGTTGAACGTTGTCCACAGCCAGCAACTTACACACACATGTTCGTCAATCAGTCATTTGTCATACCTAATTTGTCTTTGAGTGGCGCTCGATGTAGAATCAAAACTTATGTTTGTTTCTTGTGCAGACAAAGCAAGACCAATAATGTGTAACAAAAGATCAACTCTTTGTTGATCAAACGACACAATTGCATTTACATGTTAAAGATGTGTGATGATAATCTCTCATCAGCTCTCATTTACCAACAGAAATTAGCGCTGTATATTGTTCTGAGCAGTTTACAAATGTTTTTAATGTGAGGGAGTAAATGCGTTGAAACACAAATGAATGCTTGCGATGCACTAACAATTTTCAAGTGTAAAACAAATACGGTGAATGTCTGAAACTTGGGGACAAGGGAGCAGACACCGGACAATAAAGAAGTCCTTTAATGGGGTTTCTTTATTATTTTATTTATTGTCATTTTGTTTATTCTTTATAGATATTATTTATAATGAATTAAAACAGTACCGTAATTTGACAATGAGTATGTACTTTTAGTCCCATCTAGTGTCTACTTAAAAAATCCTGAAATCCTGTGTTTTTTTATGTTAATGTTACAGCATTGATAATAAATTAATAAAATCACAAATTGATTCAATGTTATTTGAAAAAAAAAGTCTCAAAACATCACAACTTTTGCCGCAACTTTTGTAGCCTGTGAAATCTTGGAGGGACTGACTAAAATACCTGTATCTAGTATCACATGACATCACCTGTGGTGTCTATTTATTCCTGGCCGGCATGACAAATGGTGACTTTCAGGCTTGCAGGGGTGAAGCATGTAAAAGTTAGAGTTGCACACATAACTTTTAATGATAAATTAGTAAGTTATAATTGTTCTCTTTCAGGTGCGATTTTGATGACACAGCCCAGTATCGAGTATCTGCCATGAATTCCAAGGGGGAGTTGTCTGCTTTCGCTTCAATTGTTGTAAAGAGTATGTGACAACCTGAAACAAAAACACTTCCAGAAACATGTCGCTTTGATGCCATCATGATTAGAAACCTTTAGTGAGGCATGGAGTACAAATGACATCAATTTAAATCTTGTTGCAAGTTGTCCCAACACAAATACTGTAAGGCAAGGGCTCTTAACCTTTTTGACCTCAGGGCCCACATTTACCACTACAGAGAGGCCTGGGGCCTAGTCAAATATTAACATCAAATTAATAATCTTACTCTTGATTTCGCATTCAAAAATTATATCTAACCTACCTACAGTTTAACAAGATAAACCTTGTGAATCCATGAACCATGAAACCAGAGGTAGGTACCCCAAAAAATTATTAAGAAAAATGTTTCCATACAATTACGCGGTGCTAAAATAAATTCTAACTGAATTAATCATAATAATAATAATAATAATAATAATAATAATAATGTTTTCCTTCAATAAATTATCAACATTTAAGTGCAAATGAAAATACAGCTTAACCACTTAAGTGATCATTTTTGCGCTTCAAATTTGACTCGAGTACCAGACTTCTTCTGCTTGCTTGATGTTGTCATTACTGCCACACGTGGTGGAAAAGTGTATTACAACAGAGTACTGCTACGGCCCATACGGACCTCAGCGGAGAAACATACTTTTTGGCGCTCGGGCCTATAGTTAAGAAACACCGCAGGAAGTGACCCCCATTACAAAAAAATGTCATACTTTTTTTGTGTGAAATTATTTTTATCCTATTTGACTAGAACTTGAATTTAAATAGATGCATGTTTTGGACTAAACACATTTATGGGGAAAAGTAATTGTTTTAGTGCAAAATAACTTTAACATTATTAAAATTGATCAGACCTTCCTACCAAACTTCCATTTCTGACAAGACCACACAAAATGAGGCCCCTTATTTATCGCGGAGCCCTACGCACAGCTTGTGATCTGCATTTAGGGAGGGGCGGCCCTGCAAATAAGCATAGCGAGTGTCCATGGTAACTGCTTCTGCTCCTCACACAGGGTTCAAAGGTGAAGTTGACGAGTCCCTGCCTGCTCCAAGACGTACGTATTATTTATTTACAGTTCTCATTATTTCTGTAAAAGCTCTTCTTAATGTGTATTATATAAGCAAAACACGAAATATCTATTCATGCTAATTCAGCCTCTGATCTGATGAGAACCAAGACCTGATCTGTATACTATACCTGTGTAGTATATTAACTTCAGATTCGGCCTTTTCCAATAAAAATTCAGGAACTTTAAGTTCCCGGAACCTTTAGTTCCAGGAACTATAGGTTCCTGTAGACTTGTGTGGTTTGTGTTTCCACCGCATTTTACAGTTCAGGGTAGTTTCTACAAATCAGGCTGATGACATATGGATGAGTGGTACAGTATATTTCTACATTGATGCCATTCAGTAAACAGACAATAATAGGTCAGATTTATTTTACTAAAATGTAAGTAAATAAAATACGAAACAGTAAGTCAGGGTTTTGTCCACAGTCTCCAACAGTCAGAACATCTTCCCCTCTGTAAATGATAAATTCATGAGAGTCAGATAAGTCCTTAAGATCTATTTCAGCTGTAAATAACAATATATAAATAATAAATGTCAATGTTTATCTCATGGCGACAAAGTGAGAACATCTTTAAAGTTTTAAGTTTTAAAGATTTAAAGTTAGCTTGTTAGCATTAGCATTCAGTCACTTGTGTTGAGGCTATTAACTACACTAATGGCCTGTCGTTGACTGTTACAAACAAAGTAAATTGAGAATATTTGATGTGTTCCACTTGTTTTTTGCCTCCTCTATTTCACATGTATCCTTGTTTATTACCTTTATTGTTTATTGAATGGATCCCCATTAGCTGACGCCAAGGCGATTGCTAGTCTTCCTGGGGTCCATATAGGACCATACAAAATTAAAATACAAAGAATACATGCGTTACCAAACATTATACAATAGAAAAATACAACATAAGATAAAAAAGCTAGTTAAAACCAGTATTAAAAATTCACGTCATGTGGACAGCTGCAATAGGTCTATCTTCAAAGCTGTCTTGAATGACAATTTACTTTGTGAGAGATTGTGAGATGGCAACCCATTCCAGAATGATATAAATCCATACATGACTGTATGTTTGAGGAGATTGGTCCTGGGAGCAGGAAGTGGCAAATAGCCATTGCTGGCATTCCTAGTGTCATGAATATGTGTGTTAGTGGATTTTAAAAACTGTATGTAAAAGTAATCTGGTGATTGATCTAAAATGATAGTTCTAAAGAACATAAGGAGACTACAATACATATTTTGTTCAACAGACAACTAGGACAGGCGTGAATGCATAAATGAAATATTAGTGCGCAAAGAACAGTTAAGTACCAGTCTAGCCGCTCTGTTCTGAACAAGTTGCAGTTTGTTCAGCTCAGACTTAGTCGTAGCGGACCATATTATTGGACAGTAATGAAGATGACAGAAAACCAAGGACTGTATGACTTGATCCATTGTTGAGGATGTCAAGAAGGTGGAGCACTTCCTGACCATGGCTAAACCTCTTCCCATTTTCATTAAAATACCATCAATATGATCGGACCATGACAGGTGACTGTCTAATAGCACAACAAGCAGTTTTGCTTTTTTGACCTGCTCAATAGGTATGTCTGACATTGAAATATGAAGCTGAGGGTCATCAACAAGCATATGCCTGGATCCAAAAAGAATGCTTTTTGTTTTGTCAATATTCACAACAAGTTTACTATCATTTACCCAGCGTGACACTCTCTCCAGGTCCTGATTTAAGTTATTTTCTCGGCCATTTAAGGTAGAGGCAGTACTGTACAGAGTTGTGTCATCTGCATACATAACCATATTGGTGTTTGTTGTAACACAGGGAAGATCATTAATAAAAATAATAAAAAGTAGAGGACCTAAGCAGCTTCCTTGAGGCACGCCACAGTAATTGTACTTGCGTTCAGATAGTCTACCATTAAAAGACACTCTCTGTGATCTTCCTGATAGATAGCTCAACATCCAAGAAAGACATACTATTAAAAACATATTTTCTCAGTTTGTTAAGCTAACAACGAATAGTCCTAGTGAGCAATACTGAATATTAAATAAACCTGTGTATAACAGAGGCCAGACAGATGCCCGGGCTTTTAGCTTAGTAGTTAGCACACTCGTCTCTCTTGCGGACGACTCAGGTGCGAGTCCCAGTCGGTACAGAAGAGCAGGGACCAAACCAGGCGGGTTACAGTAGTGCCGTGCGACCCGTTGCATCAGACAACGCAGAGGAAAAAAACACTGGTTACACATGGTGCCGTGACCCTGATGAGAGTGCGATTTAGAAGGGTGAGTGTAACAAAGGCCAGGCAGTGTGGCTGGGCCAAGTGTACATTGGTAAACCTCATTCCCTAACAACCTCAAAAGCAATGCTGGCTGTTGGGTTGATAGCTCAGGCTTTTAGCTCAGTAGTTAGCACACTCGTCAATCATGCGGACGACCTAGGTTTGAGTCTAGTGTGGAACAGAAGAGCAGGAACCGTAACTGGCGGGTTACTTTGGTGCCGTGCAACCCGTTGCATCACACAAAGCAGAGGAAGATAACACAGGTTACACTGTAATTACTATTAAGAGTCCGGCCACTTCTTCTAGCCACTTCTTCTAGCTTCGCATATTGAAATGAAACTTGTAAAAATGCATAAAAACATTAAACTGCATACTAGCTTAAACACTACTGCTAAGTAAAACACTGCAAAATTGTTCCACTAACCAGCCTTCTTCAACACACAAAAGTTCCCGCAACTCAAAATATTTTACTGTTTTTCTTTCTTTCTGTTGTCAAATATATTGTTGTAGAAGTACACAACATATAAAAAATAAACAACTTGTTCCTGGCAGCTTTTGTATAGGAACGCAAAGTTCCTATACCCAGCTCACAACGGGTGCGTTGTGAGTTGGGCGGCAGCCGAAGGCAGGACACTTGGCGGTCCGATCCTCGGCTACATAAGCTAGCTCTTGGGACGTAGAATGTCACCTCGCTGGGGGGGAAGGAGCCTGAGCAAGTGCGCTAGGTGGAGAAGTTACAGCTGGATATAGTCGGACTCACTTTGACGCACAGCAAGGGCTCTGGAACCAGTTCTCTCAAGAGGGGCTGTACTCTCTTCCACACTGGCGTTGCACGCAGTGAGAGGCGACAAGCTATGGTAGCAATTCTTGTTGCCCCCCCGGCTCAAAGCCTGCACTTTGGAGTTCGAACCAGTGGACGAGAGGGTAGATTCCCTCCGCCTTCGGGTGGGGGACGGGTCCTGACTGTTCAGAGTACCCAGCCTTTTAGGATACACTCGAGGGAGTACTGGAAAGTGCTCCCCCGGGTGATTCCCTTGTCCTACTAGGGGACTTCAACGCTCATGTTGGCAACGACAGTGAAACATCGAGAGGCGTGATTGGGAAGAATGGCCACCCGGATCAGAACCCGAGTGGTGTTTTGTTATTGGACTTTTGTGCTCGTCACAGATTGTCCATAACAAACACCATGTTCAAACATAAGGGTGTCCATATGTGCACTTGGCACCAGGACACCCTAGGCCGCAGTTCCATGATCGACTTTGTAGTTGTGTCATCGGATTTGCGGCCTCATGTTTTGGACACTCGGGTGAAGAGAGGGGCGGAGCTTTCTATCGATCACCACCTTGTGGTGAGTTGGCTGCGATGGTGGGGCAGGATGCCGGACAGACCTGGCAGGCCCAAACACATTGTGAGGGTCTGCTGGGAATGTCTGCAGAGTCTCCTGTCAGAGAGAGTTTCAATTCCCACCTCCGGAAGAACTTTCAACATGTCACGAGGGAGGTGCTGGACATTGAGTTCGAGTGGACGATGTTCCGCACCTCTATTGTCGAGGCGGCTGATTGGAGCTGTGGCCGCAAGGTAGTTGGTGCCTGTCGTGGCGGTAATCCTAAAACCCGTTGGTAGACACTGGCGGTGAGGGATGCCGTCAAGCTGAAAAAGGAGTCCTATTGGGTTCTTTTGGTTCATAGGACTCCGGAGGCAGCGGACAGGTACCGACAGGCCAAGCGGTGTGCGGCTTCAGCGGTCGCGAAGGCAAAAACTTGGACATGGTAGGAGTTTGAGGAAGCCATGGAAAACGACTTAGAAGCGATTCTGGACCACCATCCACAACCTCAGGAAGGGGAAGCAGTGCACTGTCAACACCATGTATGGTGAGAATGGTGTTCTGCTGACCTCGACTGCGGATGTTGTGGATCGGTGGAGGGAATACTTCGAAGACCTCCTCAATCCCACCAACACATCTTCCTATGAGGAAGAAGTGCCTGGAGAATCTGTGGTGGACTCTCCTATTTCTGGGGCTGAGGTTGCTGAGGTAGTTAAAAAGCTCCTCGTTGGCAAGGCCCCGGGGGTGGATGAGATCCGCCCGGAGTTCCTTAAAGCTCTGGATGCTCTGGGGCTGTCTTGGTTGACAAGACTCTGCAGCATCGCGTGGACATCGGGGGCGGTACCTCTGGATTGGCAGACCGAGGTAATGGTTCCTCTCTTTAAGAAGGGGAACCGATCCAACTATCGTGGGATCACACTCCTCAGCCTTCCCAGTAAGGTCTATTCAGGTGTACTGGAGAGGAGGCTACGCCAGATAGCCGAACCTCGGATTCAGGAGGAACAGTGTGGTTTTCGTCCTGGTCGTGGAACTGTGGGCCAGCTCTATACTTTCGGCAGGGTCCTTGAGGGTGCATGGGAGTTTGCCCAACCATTCTACATGTGCTTTGTGGACTTGGAGAAGGCATTCGACCGTGTCCCTCGGAAAGTCCTGTGGGGTGTGCTCAGAGAGTATGGGGAATTGGACTGTCTGATTGTGGCGGTCCGCTCCCTGTATGATCGGTGTCAGAGCTTGGTCCGTATTGCCGGCAGTAAGTTGGACACGTTTCTAGTGAGGTTTGGACTGCGCCTAGGCTGCCCTTTGTCACTGATTCTGTTCATAACTTTTATGGACAGAATTTCCAGGCGTAGTCAGGGCGTTGAGGGGACCTGGTTTGGTGGCTGCAGGATTAGGTCTCTGCTTTTTGTAGATGATGTTTTCCTGATGGCTTCATCTGGCCAGGATCTTCAGCTCTCACTGGATCGGTTCGCAGCCGAGTGTGAAGCAACTGGGATGAGAATCAGCACCTCCAAGTCCGAGTCCATGGTTCTCACCCGGAAAAGGGTGGAGTGCCATCTCCGGGTTGGGGAGGAGACCCTGCCCCAAGTGGAGGAGTTTAAGTACCTCGGGGTCTTGTTCACGAGTGAGGGAAGAGTGGATTGTGAGATCGACAGGCGGATCGGTGATGCGTCTTCAGTAATGCGGACGCTGTATCGATCCGATGTGGTGAAAAAGGAGCTGAGCCGGAAGGCAAAGCTCTCAATTTACCGGTCGATCTACGTTCCCATCCTCACCTATGGTCATGAGCTTTGGGTTACGACCGAAAAGACAATATCATGGGTACAAGCAGCTGAAATGAGTGGCGGGGCTCTCCCTTAGAGATAGAGTGAGAAGCTCTGCCATCCGGGGGGAGCTCAAAGTAAAACCGCTGCTCCTCCACATCGAGAGGAGCCAGATGAGGTGGTTCGGGCATCTGGTCAGGATGCCACCCGAACACCTCCCTAGGGAGGTGTTTAGGGCACGTCCGACCGGTAGGAGGCCACGGGTAAGACCCAGGACACGTTGGGAAGACTATGTCTCCCGGCTGGCCTGGGTACGCCTCGGGATCCCCCGGGAAGAGCTGGACGAAGTGGCTGGGGAGAGGAGAGTCTGGGCTTCCCTGCTTAGGCTGCTGCCCCCGCGACCCGACCTCGGATAAGCGGAAGAAGATGGATGGATGGATGGATATTACTAAATTAATACATTAGCAAGTCAGATGATCGATTGTGATATTTGTATTTGACTGCTCGTTTGTTTGTTTGATGCTGCAGGGAGAAGTGCTAAAGGTAAATTAGTCAGTGTTTTGTTTTGTTTAACCTCACACAAGTCGAGAGTGTGCATCGTCACGTTTTTTAATTGTAGTATATGCACTTTCAATTGACATACATGTGCTAACAGTTTGGAAAATAATTTTTTTTTTCAAGTTGACTTCCACAAGGTTTTCTTTGGTTTGTTGTGTTTAGTCTTTAGTTCCTCTAGCATAATTGAGTTGCTTTATGTGTCACATCTTGCTGACTTTGCACCACAAGACATTAACATAGTCGTTGTTTCCAAGTCATTGTTGAATGTAATTTCCAAAACACCTGCTGTTGTGTTCATATGCAGATGGTCCAGTGTCTGAGTATGGCATCACCTTCCAAACTCACATTGCTGATACGTTTGGTGTGTCATTTGGGAGGGAGGGTGAGACCATGAGTCTGGGATGTGCGGTCGTCATCTACCCCGCCTTGCCCCGCTACCAACCTGAGGTGCAGTGGTTTAGAGACGGTAAGTTTCATGGAGTACACTTATTTTTTGACATTCATTCCAAACAGAGTTGTGACATCTCCTCCAGATGTCCTACTCGGTCCGACCAAGTGGACACACATGCAGTGGAGTGGAGACCGAGCCACGTTGACTCTCACACACCTGAACAAAGAGGATGAAGGACTTTACACCTTGCGGGTCACCACCAAGTCTGGATATGAAACATATTCTGCTTACGTCTTTGTGAGAGGTCAGCTTCTTAAAATCTGAAGTGTTGTGACCTGAAATGTGTGTGGTGAGAGGGGGGAGGTTGTCATCAAAATGACATACATATACTGTATGTATGTATGTATGTATGTATGTATGTGTATATATATATATATATATATATATATATATATATATATATATGTATATATATATATATACTGTATATCTCGCATTTATATGTATATATATATATATATGCGAGATATACAGTATATATATATATATATATATGTATATATATATATATATATATACGTATATATATATTTATACACACATATATATATATATATATATATATATATATATCGGGATGGGAAGGGGGGGTGTCATCAAAATTTTGTTTAATCGATGTGATCTGATTAACCCTAAATATTGCTACTAAACAGAAACAATTTAAAGCTGCTCTTCTGATTAATTCAATTAAATAGAAGGTTTTATTTTATACAGTATATTCTACAGAAACAAGCGGGGTTAATTTTGTTCTTTCTGTATGTCCAAGACGCTGATGCTGAAGTGCAAGGCGCACCAGGGGCCCCCCTCGATGTTGGCTGTTTGGATGCCAATAAGGACTACATCATTGTCACCTGGAAGCAGCCAGCGGTTGATGGGGGCAACTCTATCCTTGGTTACTTTGTGGACAGGTTAGACATTAAATTACATTTCTAAAATGTTGTTTCTGTGGAAACTCTAATCTGACTCTGTGTCCTCCATTGTCAAATAGAAATTTGATGGAAATGACAAACCGTACTGAGGATACCTTGAGTGAAAATATATTCAAACATCCTTTAAATGCAAGGCTTCACGATAAATTGTACAAGTGGTAATTGTGGTAATTAAATATGTGCAGATGTGAAGTTGGAACCAACCACTGGATCCAGTGCAACGACACTCCTGTCAAGTTTTCTCGATTTCCTGTCACCGGATTGGTGGAGGGCCGGTCTTATATCTTCCGTGTGCGCGCTGTCAACAAAAGCGGAATGAGTCATCCGTCCCGTGTGTCTGAACCCGTGGCCGCCATGGACCCTGCTGACCGAGCCCGTATGAGAGGTATTACGGTTTGGACATTTCTAGTGCGGTAATATTTGAGACTTTCAAAGAGCAGTTGATGGACAAACTCTACATCTTATTGTCAGGTACCTCTGCTCCTTGGACTGGTCAAATCATTGTCACAGAAGAAGAACCTGCAGGTTACAAGATCCCAATTTTCAACTTCTGAAAAAAAAGTCAGGTTTATTTGACCTTTACTTGTGATTTCTAATGAAACTTTTGGCAGAGGGTATTGTACCTGGCAGACCTCGCGACCTGCAGGTGACAGAAGCAACCAAGAACTATGTGGTGCTCAGCTGGAGGCCACCTGGTGAGAAAGGCCTGGAGGGTGTCATGTACTATGTGGAGAAGGTAATTGAGCATGTTTACTTGCAATAAAAAGCTAAACGGTACAGTCCAGTTCTGTCCAGCTCACTTTGGTATGTCATATTCAAAACGGCTCAAAAGTAACTAGTCTTTCCACTCAGGGGTGTGGAGGTGTGATGTTCATAGCTTTGAAAATAGTGTTACAACTTGTGACAGTGTACATAACTGAATTCTCTTAAGAAAGAGAAAGTGGTATAGTACAGTCCAATGTACTTAACATGAAATTATAATCCGAGGTCATCCTTTCTTGTTGCATCGAAATGACAGTGGGTCTAGCACCGCCCTTCAGGAACCCTATTGGTAAGGTAGATGGTGTACAGTACAGATGAAATCTGGTCACATGGGTTTGGTACCATAGGAAATGATGGCACCCTTTGAACGCAGGGAATATCCAAAATCCTCTACGGCCTTTGTTATTGACCATTTCTACTCCTTTAGTGTGTGTCCGGCACAGACACCTGGCAGAGGGTGAACACAGAGATCCCAGTCAAGTCACCTCGTTTTGCTCTGTTCGACCTCGCTGAGGGGAACTCCTATTGCTTCCGTGTCCGCTGCTGCAACTCTGCTGGCGTCGGTGAGCCGTCAGACCCCACTGAGGCCACGACGGTTGGAGACAAGCTGGGTCAGCGGACTCCCAAAAACACAATTATGTTTAACAGCCTACAATGACAGCTGTGACATATGAGCAATATGTTTGAATTTGTAGACATCCCCGCTGCTCCAAGCAAAGTTGTTCCTACAAGAAACACAGACACGTCAGTCGTAGTATCCTGGGAAGCATCCCTAGATGCTAAAGAGTTGGTGGGCTACTACATTGAAGCTAGCGTTGTGGGTAGCAACTCCTGGGAGCCCTGCAACAACAAACCTGTCAATGTAACCAGGTAAACTTTCATAATTTTTTTTTCAATGTACAGTATCTTGTTGTCTAAGTTCTAGACTTCTCTGTAGGTTCATCTGCCATGGATTGATGACAGGAGAGACGTACGTGTTCAGGGTGAGGGCTGTAAATGCCGCAGGACTCAGTCACTTTTCTAAGGAATCAGAAGCTGTAGAGGTGAAGGCTGCAATTGGTGAGGAAAAAAAGCAATTGTTGGAACATCTTTCATGGCATTTAGAATACAAATTGTATAAATCATATACATTCTGCAAAAGAAGTGGGTGTAGTTTCCAGTGAAGACAAGCTAATGATCATATTTGTATAAATATACCTTCCTATAGTTTCCAAACAAAGTAATATTTTCTAATCTTAATTAGAATCTCTGTACACATGCTTGCTAAAAATTCCAAATGTATTATTTGAAGCAATTAGGATATTTATATAAGGGATGTAGCATCTGATCACCTTTGTCTGTTTGAGCCATCTTCACTTTCACACTGTTCTCTACCATGGTTGTTAGTCTTGTGTGATCTGTCCACCAACATCCACCCTACCTCTCAGCACACCTCTCTCTGCACAGCCTGAGGCGGGGACAGGGTCAGGACTTGTACACTTCCTCTAATTTGGGTCAGTGCGATCCAACTCAGTGGTCGTTACAAACCAGCCCAAGAATCACATCCCAACATCCTTCCCTTCCTCTCCCCTCACATCTCCCTCACCTGTCTTGGGTGTAATGCCTTGTCAGCATCCCCAGCCCGTGTTCAAGGTACCAACAAACAGGTCCCACCAAACCCCAACTACTATTTCCAAGGCAACTAACCTTGCTCTGTTTTACTTGCATTGCTTGAATATTTGAGATTTGTGGCTTTCAAGACAATACATTTGGAGTCTGATCTACTAAATAGTACTAAATAGTGTGTACAAAGTATACAATTGTGTGTACTATTAGTGGTTGTGTTGCGTATGATCTACTAAGACTGTGTACAATTTATAACAAGTACAAAAGCATTTTTAAATGAGTATTTTGTGTGTACTACCTGCTGTCAGTATAGAGACACACATTTACTGCACATCCATGACATCATGCTCCAACTTGTGTTGTTTTGTTATGTTGAACATGCATCACACAAATATAATCTGCACCACATTTTGTGGGCTAAATAGAAGACAATTCTGTACAACAGAATCTATTTTTAGCACGTCAAGGTGCGCTCTGGGAGACGTTGCGTTAGTGCCAAAAACACCGGAATGATCCAAAGGCAAGAAAATACATGGTACAATAATTGTTTTCATATAATTTCCTATATGAATAACATATATTCAATATATATTATAATAAAATATATTCATATGAAACAAAACTAATGTCATTCAAAAAATGCAAACAGAAACCAAAACAAATCTGCTGGCTCCAATCGGCACCTTAAAAAGGACAATTGATTACTTTAATCTAATTTTAGCACACTTGCTTGTGGTACGAATAATATCTATTATATATGCTTTGGCTAGTAATGTTGCAATGTTGCTGTTCTTCAGCAGCAGTTAAGCGGCTAATCCAACTTAATACTAGTCAATGTTGACAAAACACAAATAAACACTGGAGTATTTGTTTTAGAAATCTCACAGCAGGCGGGATGGTATGAAACAAGAAGGAATGACACTGGAGGCTGCAGCCAACAGCCTTAGTACAGCAGAGAGGCAGGAGGCTGGCAGAGAGCATATACTAGAATGCCCACATACGTACGTCCGTCAATCTGGTTAAAAAAAGACTGTAAAAAAAAAAGTGTTCAGATGCATCTGAAACTGCTGTACGCTCAGTTCAAATGTACCTTATGATTTGATGCTTTGGCATTTTTTAACACAAGTGTCCAACATTGTAACAACATTTATAAGTCAAAAAAGTACAAAATTATCTTTAGTCCCCTTTAATTCATAAAGCAGGTATAAAATGTAATCGCTAAATAGATGTGTCCAATGCTTTTATTTGACGTACAAATATGTTGACAAATATGCTTTCATATGTCATTGCATCAATGTCCTCTTTTCTCACGGCCATTTTTGCCTTAATGTGCAAGTTTGCGCGTACATTCCAAGCGTTCTAAATATAGATGCAAAAACAGTGGCTGCAAGACAGTTTAAGGTTTGTTTAATCACACTGTGAATGCTGAATGAGTATGTTTGCATCTCCTCCTCCCAGCATTGTGTTTTGTAATAATCGGCATATATTCTGCATATACATGAAGACAAACAAACTAATTGGTATATGAACTAGAAGTAGAAGATGAAGTAGCCTATCTTTGTGTGCTCTCAAGTTTTTACGTAATTCAATACACACATGCACACCTTTAGTATCTCAGCCTAAATGTGTATATATATATATACCAAAAACTGTTCTAAACACGATGAATACAGATTAATTAATTACTAAGCGCTCAGAAATACGGACTTGCAATGACTTTTCAAAATGTGGTTAGAATTACTCAGTGGCCTAGAGTGTCCGCCCTGAGATCGGTAGGTTGTGAGTTCAAACCCCGGCCGAGTCATACCAAAGACTATAAAATGGGACACATTACCTCCCTGCTTGGCACTCAGGATCAAGGGTTGGAATTGGAGTTAAATTACCAAAAATGATTCCTGGGCGTGGCCACCGCTGCTGCCCACTGCTCCCCTCACCTCCCAGGGGGTGAACAAGGGGATGGGTCAAATGCAAAGGACAAATTTCACCACACCTAGTGTGTGTTGTCAATCATTGGTACTTAACTTTAACTTTAAACAATTTCATCTATTTTGTAGTCAGTCTTAAAAAGCAATCTTCATACATTTGATGCCATTTTTGCACGAGGTAACGTTGATTTAATACATTTGCAATGTGACTAAAGTTTGGCTGCATGTTCTCATCATGTCCTCACATGGATGTCACCTTTCGGCCATCTTGTCTTCATCTTTTCTTTCCAGTCAGATGAAGACATATTTTCTGCTTATTTATTGATCCATTGTTTTAGTCATTGTAAACTCTGCTTATGTGACTCGCATCTGTTTGTCCTAAAAAAAGCTTCTCTTGATTTTCTCTGCTAACTCCTGTAGGGGGCGGCATCCCTCATGGTGTGTTGCCGGAGATGGGGCCGGGGGGTAAAGCAGGCCAACTAACCCTGCACAGGCCACGCTGGATGGGCACGCATGACACTGTCCAGCTCTCCCCTGACACAATGCAATTGAGCAAAGCTCAGACTGACCCCGAGCACGGGCAGGGGCAGGCCCAGGTGGTAAACTCGGGCCCCTCACACCCCGCAGAGACAAACAACCAGCGGGCATTAAGTGTGTCTCAGGCCCACAATGTGGTGAACGATCAGCTCTCACAGTCTGCGCCGGGCTCACTTTGTGAAGCACTTACTGACACAGAAGCACAATTAGGCTCCAATCACGCTGTAAAAACAGCCGAGAGGTCGGAGACTGAGCAGACATGTGAGTTGTCAGTAGATGCTTCTGCTAACCAGGAGCACACTCAGGGGCCCCACTCAGAGTCAGCAGGTGAGCACTGCCTTAGGACGGAGGTAGAAAAACAAACTTCATTGTCATACACATTTTTAAACCTAAAACATGTACTCGAGGTGACATCAAATAAACAGTAGGTGGCGTTCTCCTCACAGGTAAGTAACTGATTGAATGACACAGCAGACAGCCAAGCTCAGATGTTCTGACGAGTTGTGCATCCCTTTGCTATTCCACATGCGTAGAACACAGAGACCATGTTTAAATCTTGTAATAATGGTAATAATTATGGAAGTATTATTGTAGCTAAATTATTTGCAAACACGTATCTCAATCTGTGCATGTGTACGTATACTAATTTGTGTCTTTATAATGATTTCTCTATGGGTAAAAAAAAAATCTCAGTCCGTATTTCGATCGGTGTGTGAATAAGTGTGTGTAAAAAAAAAAAAGTGTGTGTCTAAAGCAAGAACCCTCGATAGGCTGTCTATTTACAAGTGACTTTTGCTACTTTTCTGCCGTGGAATATTTCTGTGTGTGTATTCAGATTTGTGTGCGTGTAATACAATCTGTGTGTGTGTATCTGTATTTGTGTGTGTATTACTTTATGTGCGTCAATTGAAGGACGGAAAGGATGGAGGAAACTTATTTCAGCCGTCATGTCGTGACATTATTGATAGCTTATTTGAAAACAAAAATACTTCTGACCACTAAGTTACTTCTAAAACATGAACTTTTACTTACAGCAAGTGATGGAAAGTCCATTATTCTTGGCTTCAATGCCAATAGGAGTGCAAGTGGCTGCAAGGTAGTGTTGTCCCGATACCAATATTTTGGTACCGGTACCAAAATTGTGTCGATACTTTTCAATACTTTTCTAAATAAAGAGTACCACAAAAACTTGCATTACTGGATTTATTTTAACAAAAAATCTTACGGTACATTAGACATATGTTTCTTATTGCAAGTTTGTCCTTGAATAAGATAGTGAACATACATGACAACTTGTCTTTTATTAGTAAGTACACAAACAAAGGCTCCTAATTTAGTCTGCTGACGTATGCAGTAACATATTGTGTCATTGTCCATTCTATTATTTTGTCAACATTATTAAGGACAAGTGGTAGAAAATGAATTATTAATCTACTAGTTCATTTACTGCTAATAACTGCTTACTTTCTCTTTTAACATGTTCTATCTACACTTCTGTTAAAATGTAATAATTTATTCTTCTGTTGTTTGAATGCTTTACATTAGTTTTGGATGATACCACAAATTTGGGTATCAATCCGATACCAAGTCGTTACAGGATCATACATTGGTCATATTCAAAGTCCTCATGTGTCCAGGGACATATTTCCTGAGTATATAAACATAATATAAATTTGAAAAAACACGAAAGAAGATGTTGTGATGCCAAAAAATATTGACGTAATCATAGTAGTATCGACGAGATACGCTCCTGTACTTGGTATCATTACAGTGGATGTTCGGCGTAGATCCCCCAATGGCGTTTGTTTACATTTTGACGCCGGTGAGCTACGGTGTGTAGTGAAGCATGTTTAGCGATTCCTTGTTCTGCAGGGATGATACTTGTAAGAAACTCACTTTATTTGTCGCAGTGGAGGCGTGGATTAGTGATTTAGAAGTAGCTAAAACACTGCTGACTGCGGCTCGACTTTAGCCGCTAGCTAGTTAGCCATGTCTTAAAGCACCTGATCCGGTGGGCGTTTCAGTGTTATAGCTTCACCTTTATCGTTAGTTTTTTAGCCAAAATGTGTCCGTTCAGCCTTTTCAGTCCGCACACATTTTCTGTTTGTAAGTACTCCGTGATTGTGCGCTACCAAACATGCTCCTCTGCTCGTAAACCAGCAATGACACAACGTGACGACTACGGGGGACCGGTACGTTTCAGAGGCGGTATAGTACCGAATATGATTTATAAGTATCGCAGTACTATACTAATACCGGTATACCGTACAACCCTACTGCAAGGTGCCGACTCGTGTTAAGTATAAGTAAAGAAAAGTTGAAGCTGCAGGCAAAACTTTGTACACGTTCGAATCGCTGCACGCACACACAGATCTACCACGACAGAAGTGTAGCAAAAGTCACATG
Organism: Nerophis lumbriciformis; assembly: GCF_033978685.3. Lineage (NCBI taxonomy): Eukaryota > Metazoa > Chordata > Actinopteri > Syngnathiformes > Syngnathidae > Nerophis > Nerophis lumbriciformis. The sequence goes on along the minus strand of NC_084554.2, from coordinate 20,919,749 downwards.
TAAAAGACAGCCAATCGAGTGTTCCTGTTTCACACAGATCTGAATACAGACACACACAATGTAATACACTCACTCACACATCTGGATACGCACACACACATCTGACTGAATACGCACACACAAATCTTCCACGGCAAAAGTGTAGCAAAAGTCACGTTTAAAAGACAGCCAATTGAGGGTTCTTGCTTTACACAATTCTGAATACGGACACGTTTTTTTTTACACACACACACAGATCAAAATACAGAGACAGATTTTTTTTTTTGCTGACAGACAAATTAGCATGAGAACACACACTGATTACCACACACACAGATTGAGATACAGACACACACATTAGTACCAGACACGTGAATTGGATTACACACGCACAGATAGAGATACATGTTTGCAAATAATTTTTGCTACAATAATACCTCCATAATAATCTAATCATGAATGTATATGTTGATTTTTCACATCTTTACACAAATATCACAACCCAATACATTACAAACTTCACATTTTAAAAGATGTCATGTAAAATATGCATATCAAACGACAAAACACACTAATACAGTAATCTTGTTTTTCATGTCTAATTGGTTACATGTTCAACTGTGGTAAAAACGATTTGGCGAAGTAGGAATTATTATTCATGAATCAAATATTTTCATAGTCAGTGCTTAAAAAACTGTTTATAACCTTCTAAATACAATTTGTTAACATTGTTAGAGCTCTGTACATCTAAAATAACACCCATATAGTCAACCTTACACTCCTTTTATCCAACATACAAGCTTTGAGTGCGTCCTCTCACTCGGAACTGGGCTAAAATAACCACATGCCTAGTTTCTTCTGCCAAAATTTGGTCAACCTGATCGTCAGGGTAGTTTATATAAATCAGACTGATGGCATATGGAAGTGGTATAGTATACAATATTCTATGTAAATAAACGGACAACATTAGGTCATATTTTCGTTACTAAAGTGTAAGTAAATAAAATTCAAAGCAATGATAAACAAAATATATGACTAATATCCTGGAATTTACATAAAAAGTCAGTCTTTTGTCCACAGTGTACAACAGTCAAAAAGTGGTCCTCTCAGTAAATGAGGATTTAATGAGGCTCAGGTGATTCCTTTTGGTCCATTTCTGCTGTAAATAACAATATAAAAATTTCAAAAAATGTCAGTGTTTATCTCAGTGCGACAACATGAACACATCGGATTTAGCTTTAGCCTACTAGCATTAGCATTCGGTTCAGTCAGGTTGAGACAAACAACTCCACAAATGGAGGTCACTGAATATTTTTAGAGCATGTAACAAAGTAAATTGTGAATATTTGATGTGATTTACCTTTGTTCTACTCGTCCTTCATTTCACATTTATCTTCAAACTAGGAGGGGTTGCCGCTTCAAAGTCCGGCTGAATTATATTCCTCTGTAAATATATGTAAAATAAAGGTTTAAAAAAAGGAGCTTAGTCAGTCCTTTATACTTAAAGCACTGATTGGTACATTTAGTCACACAATTATTATGCTTTGACTTGAAATTCTGATCAAAATTGTCCAAAGATGTATGCACCAAAAAGTGTTAAGGATTTTTGCATTCAATTAACAAGCATTTTTGTTTTGAAAAATTGTAACTCTTACATTTTTTGTTTACACTAAAGAGTCATTGCTTTAGGAGACTTTTTAAACTTTTATTTAATATGATATATTTGTAAGAACTACAACTGATAAATGATAATGGTGGATAATTGGGAGATTTGGAATTCTAGAAATTAAAAACAATAATAATGTACACTGAACCGGGTTTTAGATTTTGTGAACAGTTCCAGCAATAAAATACAGTGTATTATTATTATCTATTGTGATCACTACAACATAAAAATAGAAACTGCTGTACTGTAAGACATAAAAGACATAAAAAAGACTTCATTTAGGCTAACAATATGCAGAATTTACCTCAAAAAAGAAAAAGAGAACAAAAAATCTCAACAGAGTCAAGCTGCAAAATTTGAAGCGAAGGACCACAAGTTTTCTTTACTGTAACTATTCTATTTTTATGAAAGATTTAATTATAAGGATTGCAGAGTTTGACGGTTAAAACATTTAAAACAAGTTTCCTTACCATTACTTGTTCATGTGTTAATTTTTTTTGATATTATATCATTATATATGTATGTACTATTATTTCTTATACCATATTATTAAAAATTTGCTATCAATTCTTATATGATTATATATATTTACTATTATTTATATATATATCAATATATCAGTATATATAAACCGATGCAGGGTCTGCATAGCTCCTCAGAACACCATCTTTCCACAACCTTCAGGTGAGCTTGAAAACTTGACAAACCACCACAAAGATGTCAGATTATCACCAACCAAGAATGAGGCTTTGTGCAACTAGCGCATCAAACTCTAATCTTTTTGTACAAATCTAACTTTAACTAACAGCACAGTATTATCAATTTCCCTGACCTGGCATCTAAGCAATTACCAATGTTGTTTTGGCTGCCTGAATTAGATAAATTATGAATAGTTTTCAATTAAATGGATTACTGAAATTGACGAGAAAAAAATGAAATTTAGCATAAAGACTATCAACAATAGAAAACGTTTAGTCTGCTTTTGTCCATCAGAAGTTAGTTTTGAAATGTTGATTTACCAAATAAATGTGTTGTTCTTTGTTAGGACAGAACGTTTAAGCATTTTAGCATAATGCTTACCAACTCCTCAATTTATTCTTCAAAAGCTGTTCAAATATGTGTTTAATAAGAACAAAACTTATTTCTATAGTTACATATTGTGGTTAAAACAACGTTTTTAAGTACTTGCAGCCTTTACAACATAGTTTTGAAATTCACTTCAGTTAGCTTTAAGAATGAAATGTGTCCCTTTTAGTGAGCTTTAGTTAGCCATGCATTCAGGGTTCATTGGAGTTGTCTGTCATCTCAGCGTCCCCTGCTCCACCTTTTGGCATCAGTGTACTGGAGTGTGTACGTGACTCAATGGTGCTCGCCTGGAAACAGCCGGCCTTCGTGGGCGGGGCTGACATCAGTGGATACTTTGTGGATTACCGCGAAATCATCGACGGAGTGCCGGGCAAGTGGCATGAGGCTAACATTAGGGCAATCAGCGAAAGGGCCTACAGAGTGAGTCTTCTTTGTTTTTCCCAGCATGATGTTCACAGAAGCTAAGATTATTCTCATGTCTGTAGGTGACGGACCTGAAGGAGAACAGAAAGTATCAGTTTCAGGTTCGAGCAGCCAATATTGCAGGTGTTGGCATTCCGTCACTTCCCAGCGACACGTTCCTGTGTGAGGAGTGGACTATTGCTGTTCCAGGTGCACTTTTAGCAGCTCTCAGGGGATTTATTTCAACCTTCAGCCTTTAAAACATGATCTGGAATTTCAGTATTCCAATATTTTGTCTGTTTTTTCATGCTAGGACCTCCTCATGATCTAGAACTCAGAGAGGTGCGACGTGACTCCATGACTTTGCTATGGAAACCACCAGTTTATCAAGGTCGAGATCCGGTCAATGGCTTTTACGTCGATATAAAGGAAGCTGAAGCTCCAGAGGAAGCTTGGAGAGGAATCAACACCAAGGCTACAGAGAACACCTTTTTCAAGGTCACTGTGAAGGTGGTCACAATTTTAAAAACATGCTTATTCTTCTTGTTGTACTGCAGGTCAAGAATCTGAAGGAGGGAGAGACGTACATTTTCCGTGTGCGAGCACAGAACCAAGCTGGTGTAGGAAAGACTTCTGACATCTCAGAGAGGGTCCAAGCTCTGACCAAGCCAGGTAGGAGGTATATGGACAGTTGATAAACTACTAAAAATTCTCAATATTTCTAGTAAATAATCTCGATATTTCTAATGAATAATCGCAATAGTACTCGGCAGAGGTGGGACCAAGTCATTGTTTTGCAAGTCACAAGTAAGTCTCAAGTCTTTGCCCTCGAGTCCGAGTCAAGTCCCGAGTCAAGACAGGCAAGCCCCGAGTCAAGTCCAAAGTCAAGACTGGAAAGTCTCAAGTCAAGTCCTAAGTCCTGCATTTTGAGTTTCGAGTCCTTTCAAGTCCTTTTAACCACAGACTAATATATTAACACAGATTGTGTATGCTTTTCAAACGCTGTATTTATTTATTAAAACAAGTGCATTTTAAATTGCAGGAAAGAAAATTGTGCTGACATTGCACTTCATAATAGCACTATTAACCAGTCATTTTAAACATTAACTCATTCCTTTACAGAACAAACACATTGAAAAATAAAGTGCAAATGTACTTATTTGTACAAAAGTGTTAACATTGAAAAAACATGACATATACGTGAACATAACAAAAAAGTTGTACTTTTTATATGTCAGGGCCCTATGCTGCATTGCATTTGCAAAAGACCAAATTAGCCAAGAGTCTGTCAGTCATTTGTGCACGATGGGGGCGTAGTATGATGCCACCATGGCTGAAAACTCGCTCCACTGGAGCACTGGAGGCAGGCACTGCCAAGACTCTCATGGCCACTCGTAACAGTGAAGGAAGAGTCTTCATGTTCAATGCCCAGAACAAAAGGGGGGAGAGAGTTTTTTTGGGTTGGTGCACTACTTGTAAGTGTATCTTGTGTTTTTTATGTTGATTTAATTAAAAAAAGAAAAAAATATATATATATATTTCTTGTGCGGCCCGATACCAATCGATCCACGGACCAGTAGCGGGCCGCGGCCCGGTGGTTGGGGACCACTGAGGTAAACAACCAACAGTATGTCAGAAAGCTAGCTAAAACGGTACACTTATTCATAATATAGTATACATTTTAACTGACCTTTATTTTACTATTTTTGTCTTTTTTTAGGTGGCTAAAATATGCGGTGCTGCTGACCGCCGTCTAACGTTACGTGTGATATATTGACTAACGTAACCCTGCTTAAAAAAAAATCACTGAACAAAAAGTATGAATAAGGTAGTGAACTGCAACAGATTCCCGTGTTTGCAATAACGTTATAACGTTAGCAGTGAGTTTACAGCCTCACTGATTTAACTACACAGCAAATAAAAGTCACGTTACTTAGCCAATAAACGTTATCTTACATTCAAAACTTACCGTTCTTTGTGCAACTTCAAATGCCGGACGAAGTTGGAAGTTGTTGCCTCTCCATCAGTCATTTTCGAACCGCATGTGTTGCATACTGCAAACCGTTTTGTGTTGACCACCTCGTAATTTTTATACCCAAACGAAATTATTTTAGGTATCATTTTTTGTTCACTGGCGTGTGGTTTGGACATGTCTTCTTCGTTGGTTGTCCTGCAATTTGATTGGATGAATGCTGTGTGATGAAAACAAAGTAGATCTAATTTGATTGGCTGTTGTACTGAGACCACACCAGCTGACACACGCAACGCTGATAGACAAGTACACAATGAAAAATACGGAGCGCTCCCGAATAACTTTTTCATCTTTGGGTTTTGGGGAAAGTAGCAAGTCATGTCAATTCAAAAGGCTCAAGTACAAGTGAAGTCACAAGTCATTGATGTTAAAGTCTAAGTCGAGTTGCAAGTCTTTTTACATTTTGTCAAGTCGAGTCTAAAGTCATCAAATTCATGACTCGAGTCTGACTCGAGTCCAAGTCATGTGACTCGAGTCCACACCTCTGGTACTCGGTAATATATTTAATATTTCTAGTGAATATTCTCAATAATCCCAGTGAAAAATCTCAATATGAGCAGTGAATAATGTCAATATTTGTAGTGAATAATGTCAATAGATCTAGTAAATAATCCCATTATTTATAGCGCATAATCTCAATATTTAAAGTGAATAATCACAATATTCCTTGTGAAAAATCTAAATATTTCAAGGTAATAATCATATTTTTTGTAAAAAATCTTAATATTCCTAGCAGATAATCATATATTTGTAGTGAATAATTTGAATAGTCCTAGTGAATAACCCCAATATTTCTAGTGAATAATCTAAATATTCCAAGTGAAAAAAATCTCAATATTTCCTGTGAAAAATCTCAATATTCTTAGTGAATAATCTCAATATTTCCAGTGAATAATTTCAATATTCTTAGTGAATAAAATCAATATGTCTAATAAATAATCTCAATATTTCTAAGGAAAAATCTAAATATTTCTGGTAAAAAAAAAAAAGAAATCCAATCTTTCTAGTGGAAAATCTCAATGTTGTAGTGAATAATGTCTATATTTTTTGCCTTCCTGTGGCTTCCAGGCACCAAGGAAATAGTTGTGGATGTTGATGATGATGGCAACATCTCCCTAAACTTTGAATGCAGCAACATGACCCCTGACTCAAAATTCTTGTGGTCTAAAAATTATGAGGATATCCCCGACTATTCACGCATGACTGTGGAGACCAAAGGAAACAAGTGAGATGATATTTGAAAGACACTTTGTGCTTAATCACTCATTGATGAAATTATTTCAGGTCAAAGGTGACTTTCAGATGTCCCGGAGAGGAAGACATTGGCATTTATTCATGTCTTGTCAGTAACACTGACGGTGCGTCATCCAGCTACACTATCTCAGAGGAAGGTGAGTTTTAAAGTAAAGAACGTCTCTTTTAAAAAACAGCATTCTTCAAAGCTGTGCTGTCAACATTCATAACCTCTGAAGATGTTAAAACTGGTCAATGTTAAAGACAATGGTATGAAACATGTTCCAAAAATCTCTTTCATTTTCAGAGATGAAGAGACTGCTGGAGATCAGCCATGATCACAAGTTCCCAAGTAAGTCCACAAAACATTTCTGCTGTTTTTAGGTGTTCAGGCGGTCCTCAGGTTTCCAACAAATTCTAATCCTAGATTGTGATAATCAAGTCCAGTTTTACAGAAACTTTGGAGGAAGTCAGAAGTTCTACCCAATCAACACTTAATTTACTCATGCTGTACACAGAACACGTTAAAACATTTGTATTACCCAGTCAGTGGTGGGTCGTGTGTTTCCCACATAGGCCTTCAGTGATGTCCGACTTCAATGATTACCTCTCAAAATACCATAATTTACGCACCACATGACCATTGTTGGATAAATACTATACAGAAACACATTTACACACTACTGTGAATTGAATCACTTCAACAGTGTAGAAAACGGACTATTTTCTGACGCATTTAAAAATAAACTCGCATCAGCAATTAAAACATATCTTATGTGGTACTTTCAAAATTAAAATTGTAAAAAAAACATATAAAACGTGAAAAAATAGAGAAATGTAATATTTGAACTCACAATTTGTAGCACCCATTCAACGCCGTATAAGCCAGTGGTACCGCTCATAGCCGGTTGATTTGAGTGGAAGTGGCGGGCATTTCCCCATTTCATCGCCGGGACAGCTGAGCTAGATTCTGAGGTTTGCCGACGTCGTCTCACAAGACGTAGTTTCTCTTGAAATATCCTTCTTGAAAATGGTCTTGCAAATATATATCTGCCAACTAATCAACGTTTTGTTCTCCTTCTTTGTGGGTTCAAAAAGTGAGTATATGTGATTTCTCTGCTAGCCAGGTATGGCTACGGTGAAACACTTCCTGCTTCATTAAATTGTAACTTGTAATTGGATACTCACTTTGGAGTGACACGTGAGTATCCAATCACAGTCTCATTAACGTCAGGCTACCTAGATAGGCTACTGTCAACAACTTGTGATCTGATTGGCTATCACAACTGTCTATCAACTGTATGTGTTCTGTTCGTTTACACTATGTTGATTCAGAAGGCTACGGCCAAATTCATAAAGCTCTGGCAACAAGCCAGCCTGACATGAAGATAATATATCTTTATATATCTATGGAAAGTAAATTAAAAATAAAATTAACTTTGATTAATTTATAATCATTATTTATGTGCGGCCAGCAGAGAAGGCGTGATTGCGGATATAATTTAATAAATTAATCTGCTAACGGTGTGGCTCTGCTGATCTGCATAGCACCGCCGCGGCTCAAACCAGTGAGTATCCAATCACAGGACGCCTAAATGTCACGTTCAACGTGAGGCCAGCTAGAAGGCCTTACTGACAACAACTTGTGATCTGATTGGCTATCGCAATTATCTATCAACTGTATGTGCCCTTCACTTACGTGCACAGACTTCCGCCTTGTTGATTCTGAAGGCCCCGGGCAGATTTCGTACAGCATGGCAACATAAGCTAGCTGAATTCTGATTATATAAAAACTCTAACCTAAAAACAACAGCAATGGAAGGAGCATAATATGACATGAAGAGAATATGAATACTTTTTGATATTTAGGGAAAGTAAATAAAAAAATACTTTTATTTTTAATTATGATCATGATTTCTGGTTATGTTAGGCCAGCAGAGAAGGCCTTGATGGCCCTGACGGCCCACCACTGGTATGACCTCCTGATGTAAACGGCTCCTCAGATACTGTTTCTTCACCTGGATGCTATGTACTCAGCCATGCATTCATCTTTAGTAACTCTCGATCCCAAAATCCATCCATCCATCCATTTTCTACTGCCCAACCCTCTCAGGGTCTCGGGGGTGGGCTGGAGACAGCTGCATTCGGGCGAAAGGCAGGGTACACCCTAGAAAAGTCGCCACATCATTGCAGATAGACAACACAGATAGACAACATTTACACTCACATTCACACACTAGGGCCAATTTAGTGTTGCCAATCAACCTATACAAAACATAAAGTTGAACGTCTCACTGACAAAAGTACACAAAACAAAATGAAAAGCTATGAGCAATAATGCTAACACTGGTTTGGAGAGGAAGTCACTACACAGGACATATGATGACCAGGCAAAGACTAGACAGCTAACTGAGAACTAGATACACAGGCTAGACAAATAAATACACCTGCACTAGACACAAGAGGAAGGTGATTGAAAAAACAAAGGTCAAGGCAAGACATAGGTGCAACTCAGGACACAAAGAAACACTTGGGGAACAGAACACAAGACAACCAGAAACAGATCATACCAGTACCCTCCCCCAAAGGAAAAGATTCCAGATGTCCCAAAGTCCACAAACAAGAAAATGACAAACTTTAAAAAAAACAAAAAACACACAAACTTGGCCTACCACAAACTGCTAAAGTGCTAACCCTCTTGAGAAGTCAGGCGGCCATCCAGAGCAACGAAGCCAGCGGAGTAGAGACCGCTCAGGGTACTTGGTCAATGAAAGACCAAAAGTAATATGCAAATGTATACTACATGTATCACATCATTATTGCAGCCCTTTGAGGCACTTGTGATTAAGGGTCATACCATTACACTTTGATTGACTGATTGATAATTATTGCTCTTACTGGCTTCTAAGAGAACAGCAGTCGATTAGCACACTGCAACATAGCAACTCAAGCATGAAGAAGGAAGGCAGAAAGGAAGGAAGGAAGGCCTTTGTTGTCATCGCACGAGTACAACCCACTTCGCTTCAAAAGTTCATTTTGTTCATATCAAAGTTCATATAATTTCTTCTTTAGAAAAGCAAAATTAAGTTTTTCATTCACTTATGGAAGCATGTTTGTAAACCATGAAATCTCGTCATTAAACATTATAAAACTGTTCTAAGTTATTCTTTCTCTCATCTTTTAGCTATTCCCCTCAAGTCAGATCTGGCAGTGGAGATGCTGGAAAAGGGCAGAGTTCGCTTTTGGCTGCAGGCTGACAAGATATCGGCCAACGCCAAAGTCGATTACATTTTCAACGACAATGTTGTGTCTCAGGGCGAGGTCAGCCAGCAACAAACACCACTTTTCATTCTTCTCAGATCTTCATGTTCCCTTCTGTTGGCATCTGGCAGAAATACAAGATGAACTTTGACAAGAACACCGGTGTGATTGAAATGATCATGGAGTCTCTGACACCAGCAGATGAAGGAACCTTCACCTTTCAGATGCAAGATGGGAAAGCAACCAACCAGTCCAGCCTGGTACTGATAGGAGACGGTAGGTCCAGTCAGACCGACTTCGAATTAGACCTAGTTAGCGATTGGAGGTTAGAATTTCACCACTACAACTGGTGGCAAACAATATTTGTTTTGGATTCCAGTGTTCAAGGATCTGCAGAAGGAATCTGAGTTCCAGAGGAAAGAATGGTCCAGAAAACAAGGTGTTTATCTCGACTTTTGCACTGAAATCTCCATGAGTTTCGTTTACCTTTTTGACCACCATGTTGGTTCCAGGTCCTCACTTTATTGAATATTTGGGTTACGAGGTGACACCAGAATGTTGTGTTGTACTGAAGTGCAAGGTAAGACTTAGCTTCATTCAGATTCTTTAAAACATTGTGTTGTAATAATCCTACAGTCTACTGTGCTGCATTCAAGGTGGGAAACATAAAAAAGGACACCTCAGCTCTCTGGTATAAAGACGGCCGCGAGATTAAGGCAGATGAAAATCTGGGCTTTACAGAAGGAGTACTGAAACTGGAAATAGCTCAGGTATGGATTCAAGTTTTTAAATATCTTACTTGGGCTTGTGTTGTCGTCATGGAAACATGCTGCGAATATAACAAACATTTCAATTCAGTGTTGAAATCTATATTTACTTGTTTGATGGCTCTTTTGCCTTGTGTCCAACGTGTTTCAAAAAATTAATCTGCCCTCCTGAATACAAAGCAAATTAATATTGATAGCATCATTTATCATCTACGTTTATAACAAGAAACATTGTGACGGCTGTCTGACAGATTTCGAAGAAGGATGCTGGCGTGTATGAGATTGTTTTGAAGGACGACAGAGGAAAGGACACTTCAGCGTTAAGTCTGACCGACCAAGGTGACCTGCTGTTTGAATAATTGATTCTTCCAATAGCCAAATTCCACGTCATGTTTTTTTTAAATTCCTACTGGTGTATTAGTTTTCGGAGCTGCCAACTCTTTTGGATTCTGCGGGAGACATTTGGAAATGCTGACTGATGTTTTGAAATTTTGCTTTGTAGTTTTGTGGATTTAAAATGAAAAGAGGCAATATACTGTAAATATAACAAAGTTCTATAGGAAGGAATAAATACTACTAAATGTGTTTAAGATTGCGATCGATGCGTCAATGAAGACAACCCCCAAAAATGTTGCGTTGGCTAGCTCTGTATGTTGAGTGCATAGAATGCAGATAGTTTACTGAATCAGTGACTAGCTAGCTCAGCACCATGATATTTATAGATGATAAGCATAAGGATACCATGAACGACACAAAGGTGATCCAGGGCTTTTTAAGGTATGTTCATGTACAATACAATACCACTAGGTTATTTGACTAGTGGCCAAATCCGACCTGTTAAATATGGTAGTGTTATTGTAGCAAAATTATTCGCAAATGTGTATCTCAATCTGTGCGTGTGTAATCCAAATCACGTGTGCGTGTTATAATGTGTGTCTGTATATCAATCTGTGTGTGTGTATTTAGATCCGTGTGTGTGTTTTAAGTTGTCTGTCCGTATTATGAGTTGTCTGTGTGTAAATGACTCCTGTGTAAGAGTTGTCTGTCTGTTCAGCAATTTGAACGTGTAAAAGGATTTGTTTGTAACTCCTCCTCGCCTTTCCTTATATTCCTGACGAGTCGGCGCCTAGGCTTTACCTTGTTAACGGTAAAGCCTAGAACAATGGACTTTTTATCACTTGCTGTAAATAAAAGTCCAGATTTTAGCAGTAACTTCGTTGTCAGAAGTATTTTTGTATTCACGTAAGTGATCATGTAATGACATTGGTGGCGGAACATAAATAAATAAAAATAAATGTGAAAAACCTGCAAGATGGCCGTAAGATGTAATGTATTTGCACTTTTTGTCCTACAAGTATACAAAAATAGTGTTGCTATATAATAGATCTATCCATCCATCCATCCATCTTCTTCCGCTTATCCGAGGTCGGGTTGCGGGGGCAGCAGCCTAAGCAGGGAAGCCCAGACTTCCCTCTCCCCAGCCATTTCGTCCAGTTCCTCCCGGGGGATTCCGAGGCGTTCCCAGGCCAGCCGGGAGAGATAGTCTTCCCAACGTGTCCTGGGTCTTCTCCGTGGCCTCCTACCGGTCGGACGTGCCCGAAACACCTCCCTAGGGAGGCGTTCGGGTGGCATCCTGACCAGATGCCCGAACCACCTCATCTGGCTCCTCTCGATGTGGAGGAGCAGCGGCTTTAGTTTGAGCTCCTCCTGGATGACAGAGCTTCTCACCCTATCTCTAAGGGAGAGCCGCGCCACCCGGCGGAGGAAGCTCATTTCGGCCATAACCGAAAGCTCATGACCATAGGTGAGGATGGGAACGTAGATCGACCGGTAAATTGAGAGCTTTGCCTTACGGCTCAGCTCCTTCTTCACCACAACGGATCGATACAGCGTCCGCATTACTGAAGACGCCTCACGATCCACTCTTCCCTGACTCGTGAACAAGAGTCCGAGGTACTTGAACTCCTCCACTTGGGGCAAGATCTCCTCCCCAACCCGGACATGGCACTCCACCCTTTCTGGGCGAGAACCATGGACTCGGACTTGGAGGTGCTGATTCCCATCCCAGTCGCTTCACACTCGGCTGCGAACGGATCCAGTGGGAGCTGAAGATCTTGGCCAGATGAAGCCATCAGGACCACATCATCTGCCAAAAGCAGAGACCTAATCCTGCAGCCACTAAACCAGATACCCTCAACGCCCTGACTGCGCCTAGAAATGTCCATAAAGTTATGAACAGAATCGGTGACAAAGGGCAGCCTTAGCGGAGTCCAACCCTCACTGGAAACGGGTCCGACTTACTGCCGGCAATGCGGACCAAGTTCTGACACAGATCATACTTAATCAGACAGTCCGTTACCTCATACTCTTTGAGCCCTCCCCACAGGACTTCCCGGGGCACACGGTCGAATGCCTTCTCCAAGTCCACAAAGCACATGTAGACTGGTTGGGCAAACTCCCATGCACCCTAAAGCAGTGTTTTTCAACCTTTTTTGAGCCAAGGCACATTTAATGCTTTGAAAAAATCCGGAGGCACACCACCAGCAGAAATAGTTAAAAACGAAACTCAGTTGACAGTAAAAAGTCGTTGTCGCAATTGTCGGATATGAATTCAAACCATAACCATAACCAACCATTCATAACTATAGTCACGACCTGTCACATCCCGCCGTGATTTATTTTGAGTTTTTCTGTGTTTTCCTGTGTGTAGTGTTTTAGTTCTTGTCTTGCGTTCCTATTTTGGTGTTGATTGTCATGTCATGTACAAATGTACTTTGTGGACGCCGTCTGCTCCACACTAGGGCTGCAACAACTAATCGATTAAATCGATTAAAATTGATTATAAAAATAGTTGGCGATTAATTTAGTCATCGATTCGTTGGATCTATGCTATGCGCATGCGCAGAGGCTATTTTATTTTATTTAATTTTTTAATTTTTTTATAAACCTTTATTTATAAACTGCAACATTTACAAACAGCTGAGAAACAATAATCAAAATAAGTATGGTGCCAGTATGCTGTTTTTTTCCCAATAAAATACTGGAAAAGATAGAAATGTAGTTTGTCTCTTTTATCCGATTATTAATCGATTAATCGAAGTAATAATCGACAGATAAATCGATTATCAAATTAGTTGTTAGTTGCAGCCCTACTCCACACGCTGTAAGTTTTTGCTGTCGTCCAGCATTCTGTTTTTGTTTACTTTGTAGCCAGTTCAGTTTTAGTTTCATTCTGCATAGCCTTCCCTAAGCTTCAATGCCTTTTCTTAGGGGCACTCACCTTTTGTTTATTTTTGGTTTAAGCATTAGATACCTTTTTACCTGCACACTGCCTCCCGCTGTTTCCGACATCTACAAAGCAATTAGCTACCTGCTGCCACCTACTGATATGGAAGAGTATTACACGGTTACTCTGCCGAGCTCTAGACAGCACCGACACTCAACAACAACACATCATTTGCAGACTATAATTACCGCTATGCAAAAAATATTTTTAACCTAAATAGGTGAAATTAGATCATCTCCCACGGCACACCAGACTGTATCTCACGGTAGTGTGCCGCGCCACAGTGGTTGAAAAACACTGCCCTAAAGGACCCTGCCGAGAGTATAGAGTTGGTCCGCAGTTCCACGAACAGGACGAAAACCACACTGTTCCTCCTGAATCCGAGGTTCGACTATCCGGCGTAGCCTCCTCTCCGGTTCCCCTTTTTAAAGAGAGGAACCACCACCCCAGTCTGCCAATCCAGAGGTACCGTCCCCGATGTCCACGCGATGTTGCAGAGTCTTGTCAACCAAGACAGCCCCACAACATCCAGAGCCTTAAGGAACTCCGGGCGGGTCTCATCCACCCCCGGGGCCTTGCCACCGAGGAGCTTTTTAACTACCTCGACAACCTCAGCCCCAGAAATAGGAGCGCCCACCACAGATGTCCCAGGCACTGTTTCCTCATAGGAAGACGTTGTTGGTAGGATTGAGGTCTTCGAAGTATTCCCTCCACCGATCCACAACATCCGCAGTCGAGGTCAGCAGAACACCATCCCCACCATACACAGTGTTGACATTGCACTGCTTCCCCTTCCTGAGGCGGCGGATGGTGGTCCAGAATCGCTTCGAAGCCGTCTGGAAGTCGTTTTCCATGGCTTCCCCGAACTCCTCCCATGTCTGAGTTTTTGCCTCTGCGACCGCTGAAGCCGCACACCGCTTGGCCTTTCGGTACCTGTCTGCTGCCTCCGGAGTCCTATGAGCCAAAAGAACCCGATAGGACTCTTTCTTCAGCTTGACGGCATCCCTCACCGCTGGTATCCACCGGCGGGTTCTAGGATTACCGCCACGACAGGCACCAACCACCTTGCGGCTACAGCTGCAATCGACCGCCTCGACAATAGAGGTACGGAACATTGTCCACTCGGACTCAATGTCCAGCGCCTCCCTCGTGACATGTTCAAAGTTCTTCCGGAGGCGGGAATTGAAACTCTCTCTGACAAGAGACTCTGCTAGGTGTTCCCAGCAGACCCTCACAATGCGTTTGGGCCTGCCAGGTCTGTCCGGCATCCTTCCCCACCATCGCAGCCAACTCACCACCAGGTGGTGATCGGTAGAAAGCTCCGCCCCTCTCTTTAAAGACACTCGGGTGACATGAGACCGCAAATCCGATGACACAACTACAAAGTCGATCATGGAACTGCGGCCTGGGGTGTCCTGGTGCCAAGTGCACATATGGACACCCTTAAGTTTGAACATGGTGTTCGTTATGGACAATCTGTGACGAGCACAAAAGTCCAATAACAAAACACCACTCGGGTTCAGATCCGGGTGGCCATTCTTCCCAATCACGCCTCTCCAGGTTTCACTGTTGTTGCCAATCTGAGCGTTGTAGGCCCCCAGTAGAATGAAGGAATCACCCGGGGGAGCACTCTCAAGTACTCCCTCGAGTGAATACAAAAAGGGTGGGTACTCTGAGGTGCCGTTAGGCGCGTAAGCGTAAACAACAGTCAGGACCCGTCCCCCCACCCGAAGGCAGAGGGAAGCTACCCTCTCGTCCACTGGGTTGAACTCCAACGTGCAGGCTCTGAGCCGGGGGGAAACAAGAATTGCCATCCCAGCCCGTCGCCTCTCACTGCTGGCAACGCCAGAGTGGAAGAGAGCCCAGCCCCTCTCGAGAGAACTGGTTCCAGAGCCCTTGCTGTACGTCGAAGTGAGTCCGACTATATCTAGCCAGAACTTCTCCACCTCGCGCACCAGCTCAGGCTCCTTCCCCCCCAGCGAGGTGACGTTCCACGTCCCAAGAGCTAGCTTATGTAGCCGAGGATTGGACCGCCAAGTGCCCTGCCTTCGGCTGCTGCCCAGCTCACATTGCACCCACCCGACCTCTATAGCCCCTGCTATGGGTGGTGAGTCCATTGGAGGGGGGACCCACGTTGCCTCTTCAGGCGCTCGCCATCGTGCCCCACCTTCAGGCCTGGCTTCAGAAGGGGGCCCCGGTGACCCGCGTCCGGGCGAGGGAAATCTGGGTCCTTCGTTTCTATTTTTCATAGAGGTCTTCGAGCTGCTCTTTGTCTGATCCCTCACCTAGGACCAGTTTGTCTTGGGACACTCTACCAGGGGGCATAAAGACAACATAGCTCCGAGGATCATTGGGACACGCCATCTCCTCTACCACAATAAGGTTGCAGCTCAGAGAGGAGATGATAGATCTAGTCTTACACATATCAGAGAACACATCTCAACTGTTTGAAAGTTTGGCAATGAAATATGACAGCGCTGCAGTGTCTTTGTCTTTTGCCATTTTTGACAAGGGAGCATAAGCAGCTGATTCTGGAAGGCATCAGGCAGTGTATGTGTGATGTTGCTAGAGATGGTGTACTGTAACTGTGGCATCTAACTTGCCTGTTGAACACCCACTCTGCAAATAGGGGAAAAGCAAATATATTATTATATTTATTAGATGCTGATTATTATTATACTCATCTGACTGACACACACACAGTGACACACTGACCCTAATGTTCCTCTTCTAAAAACAAAACAAGTTGCAGTGATTTTGCTTGGATTTGTTTTAAACATTAAGTTTTAACAGTAAGGTAAAGTAGCAGCAGTCATTAACAGCACAAAACATATGAACAGAAGTATATTTTGCTCTGCTGCAGTATGCGTCAAGTGCACACACTACTCGCTCTCATCGTTAGCGCCCAATAACAAGTAACTTTAAGTAACACTTGAAGTGTAACCATAAGACATACTTGCCAACCTTGAGACCTCCGATTTCGGGAGGTGGGGGGGGGAGGCGTGATCGGGGGTGGGTCAGGGGTGTGGGGGCGTGGTTAAGAGGGGAGGAGTATATTTACAGCTAGAATTCACCAAGTCAAGTATTTCATATATATATATATATATATATATATATATATATATATGTATATATATGTATGTATGTATGTATGTATGTATATATATATATATATATATATATGTATATATATGTATGTATGTATGTATGTATGTATGTATATATATATATGTATATATAAGAAATACTTGACTCTCAGTGAATTCTAGCTATATATATATATATATATATATTTATTTTATTATATTATTTATATATATATATATATATATATATATATATATATAAAATAAATACTTGAATTTTTAAGTGAATTCTAGCTGTATATATATACATTTATTTTATTATATTATATATATATATATATATATATATATATATATATAAATAAAAGAAATACTTGAATTTCAGTGTTCATTTACTTACACATATACACACACATAACACTCATCTACTCATTGTTGTAGCACAGCCTTTGAAGGAGCATAGGTGTGGGCAGCATCTGTGAAATTTAATTTGCAGGAAAGGAGTGAGTTAAGGGTTGAATTGTCCATCCTTGTTCTATTCTCTGTCACTATTTTCTAACCATGCTGAACACCCTCTCTGATGATGCATTGCTGTGTGGCACGCACAAAAGTGCTTTCATCAAATGCACTAGAGTCTGGTATCTTCCATTTCTCCCTTGCATGGACCAAAACCGGTCAATCGTTGCTTCCTGAGGAAGATCTTCACTGCCAAGCAATGTTCCCTCTGATTCATGTGTCTGAGCAAACACAAAAACTCCCTGAGCATTCAGTGGAGCACTTGTGAGCAACATCACACGTGGAAATACCAGCAGCACACCTGTCTCAAACCAATCCTTTTTAATAACACTCAAATGAGAGGAGTTATTTTCATGAGATTATTTTGTAATATTAGTGATTTTGCCCACTTGTAATGAAAATAAAAGAAATCTTGTTTTTCATAAGCTATGGATTAGTTTTGTACAATATGTCTGGGTGGGGGTCCTGCTTTGGAAATCATTTGTACCCCTTTCAGAGATCACATTTAGTTCCCCTTAAACATCCTCATGTTGCACAATGAAATGTAAGCATAGGATGAAGTGTGCATTCCTGTCACTTTCTCTAGTAACAACATTCCATTATTAATATCAATAAATTAACATTAATAATAAATGACAGTAGAATAAGCACACGTATGACTGAGGAGTCACAGTGTAACTTTGTGTGGTGTTTGAGTTGTCCGGCTTTTTGTGTGGCCATAAACGCACCAGTGGCTTAGTGGTATGCGTGTTGGTGACAGATGACAAGTTGGTTTGTACGGCAGAAAATGACTAGTTTTTCGAGATAGAAGTTTTTTACTCGTGTTTTTGGTGTGGTTATGGCCGAATATAAACAGTTTTGCTCAATAAAGTGATCGATAAAATTCCTGTCCTCGAAGCATCTCGATAGACGTTACAATAATTGAACGGTGTTCAATTGAACGGTGTTCAATTGAACGGTGTTGACGAGCACCGTTACGGCCGCTTGTTTTCACTGTCACTCAGTTACATTGCAAAATTACGCACAATAAATGTGTTTATTTTGTTTAGAATTCAGATGGGATTTGATTTGGTGCGCGGCATATATTTACTGTGCGCACAGGACGTTTGAGCAGTGCGCAATTGCGCAGGCACGCACCTTAGAGGGAACGTTGTGCCAAGCACTTGGTAGTCCACTACTTCTTCCCGGAGGCTATCCAGTTCCAATCGCAGCTGCGGCTTGGAACCTACAAGCGTATTTCTTCATCTTACTCGTCGTCGGCCTCGCCACGGCTGTATCTTCCTCGTTCTTCTGCTTGTCTCCTTGTTGTGTGCGCAGTTGTGCACTGCACTCTCTAAAAGCCGTAGATGTTATAACGTGATTGGGCAGCACGCTGTTTATATTGTGGGAAAGCGGACGTGAAAACAGGCTGTCGACACGTCACTCAGGTCCGCATGGAGCTGGAGGGGGCGTGGCCTCCAGCTCCGGCTGAAAATCGGGAGATTTTCGGGAGAATATTTGTCCCGGGAGGTTTTCGGGAGAGGCACTGAATTTCGGGAGTCTCCCGGAAAATTTGTGAGGGTTGGCAAGTATGCCATAAGAACTTTTGACAACGATGACATGTTAATTTTCAAACACTTTCCATCATGCATTCAGCTACAAGTTGACCTACCTTGCACTCAATGTGTAGTTGTGGATGGTGGTTCCGGAGTTGGCTCAACATGTTTGAAGTGTCGCCTCCTTTTCCTGCATTTTCTGGTGATGGGCTGACTATCCTGAATTATTTTACCCTCAGCACGCTTTACGAATCCAAAATACGTCCAGACTTCAGATTTAGTCCGTTTACTAAGAGGGCAACATCTCAAGAACTAGGTCCTTGTGTTGTTTTCTGCCATTGCAGACAGTGTTAGTGCGCATGTGCCCTCTTTGGAGGCGCCGTTGCTGCGGCGTTTCCAGAAAGTGAGCAATGTCCCTCAGTTCATTAATAAATGATGGTTTGTCGATAATTGAAAAATTATACGTTATTACTAACCGTTCTGAATTTTACCGCGGTTTATCATTATTTACATCCCTTAATACTTCCATAGTTAAAGACGTTAAATTGGTACACAAGTGCAGTCCAAAGCTTTGACAAGTAATGGTTTTTTTTGCGAGTCGGAAAAACGGCGCATTACTCTTGTCCTACAGATTGAAGTAGTTGGTCCTAAGAATAAGTAGTCCACTGTCACATAATGGATCTTTGACTAGCGTAAACTTAATAACCTTATTTCTGATTGTTAACCATTTTCCATTCATATCGTGCAGTTAGATGTAAGGAGCTTGGGGGTAGAATCTACTGCATCATCACCAAATGTTGGTAGCTCTGGAGTTGGCGATTACTAAACAAAATAATATGTTAGTAATGTAATAAAATATTGGCAACATGTGTGTTACCTGCTAGCACGTTTGCCGCATACTAGCCACAATACCTAGCTGAAGATAAGTTAAAACGCTAATAAACATTACCCAGCTGAAGCTAGCACTAAGCTAAAACGCCAATACACGTTACTTAGTGTAGCAAGCACTAAGCTGAAACACGAATAGATGTTCTGTTGCTGAAGCTAGCACTAAGCTAAAATGCTAACAGATGTTAACTGGCTGTAGCTAGCACTAAGCAAAAACGGTAATAAATGTTACCTGGCTGAAGCTAGCATTAAGCAGTACACCTTCCTTTGATTTGTATTGAGTCTGAAGTTTTAATTGTGTACTTTGACAAACGTTGCTGTGTTAAGTTTGCTTATTGTCTTGAACATTGTGCTCATTGTTTTCTTCAAGGTTTCAAAGACCTGATGAATGAAGTGTTTGACTATATCGGTGAGTTGTAAACATTTCACACCTACTTTTGTCAAGTTTGTTCCACCTAAATTAGGCAATTGAATGGACGCTTGTTGACTTTGCAGCTAACTCTTCCACACCGTTGAAGATCACGAGCACAGAGGAAGGCATTCGCATCTATACCTTTGTCAGCTACTACAACGACCTGCTGCCAGTCACATGGCATTACAAGTGTGTTCAACCCATTTACGTTTTCAAAATAATGAAAACATACTCTGGTTCAAATATACAAAACTAAACTCGGGTTTGTGCCTCAACAGGGATTCACCAATTAAATTCAGTGACCGCCTCAAGAGCGGCGTGGTGGGCGAGCAGTTGTGGTTGCAAATCTCAGAGCCCACTGAGAAGGACATGGGAAAGTACGCCATTGAGTTCAGCGACAGCAAGGGAGGCCTAAGGCGGACCGTGGAGCTGTCAGGTCAAGGTTAGGGAGAATTCAACTTCCCTATTTGCTGCTGAATGTCATTTCTCTCAAAATGTGTTTGTGCTCTGCAGCATATGAAGATGCCTTAGCAGAATTCAAGAGACTCAAGTGAGTTAAAAGCTGATTTACTGTCACATTGTTTTGACTGCAAAATCTATTTCTGATCATTTCACACCTGAATTGATTTGTTGATTCTCTCCTTCAGAGCGACTGCTGTTGCAGAAAAACGTATGTTTTGTTTATCCATGTTGTTGGCATGCATGTGTGTGTCTGCATGGAATTACAAATATGAGATAGCAATACAAAGTATAGAAATATGGAATAGGATTGGGTGAATCAATGTTGCTGAGGCCTGAGTGGAGCAGACCTGATCAGTGCAGTAGTACAGGTGAGTACTGGTACAAGTGTACTAATGAAAAAATCCTATACATGTGTTCATATATACTTTGTATATATGTTTTCTTGATTCTCAGAAATGATTGTGAACGATAGGCAAAATTTCAAAAAAAAAAGTGCAGTTCTCCTTTAACTGGTTCAAGTCCTATCTCGATCCCAGGTAGTTGGTTGGAATTTGTGTGTCTCTGACCAAATGGCTATGCCTGAAGTAATTCACCGAGGTCAAATCTGGGACCCCAATTGTTCAACTGATACATGCTGCCAATATGTCCATTCATTTAGTCCGTCAATAGTCTCTCTCATTTCATCAGTCCATTAAAGCACCCAACCCTAACCCATAATACATCTTCAACAGTGTCTTGTTCCTTACTTTGACCATGACTCTAATGACTCTGAACACTTTCTGGACATTCCAACTGTGGAACATGTAACGCCTGGAGCATAATGCCTTCCTGCAAGCTTCAACTTTGATTGTTCTCAAATATTTGACACTTGATTTATTCTCAACACGTTTCTTTGCCTTCTATTTTATTATATATTTTTTTTAAATTATATTATATGCCTATCATATATTTGACTTTCACATCTTTACCATTTCATGTGTGCTGTTTCCTCTAAAAGACTTTTCCAATGATTGATGTATTTTTGTCCATTTAGCACAGCATTTCTCAAAGTGTGGGGCGCGCCCCACTGGTGGGGAATAGAGACATGACAGGTGGGGCGCGAGGAACGGGAGGACATTTCACTTTCATTATTTTTTTTTAAATTATATTCTTAGATTTTTTTTTTTTTACTATGCTTTCATTTTCTATACACACTGTAAATCACTTTGTGATTCTGTCTGTGGAATCCGCTATATAAATAAATGCAAATTACTTATTTTTCCTGTAGGCTTTAAATGTCTCATTAGGAGCGAAAGTTTGACAGACATAGCAACAGTAACTAATGGGGGCGGTGCTAAGCGGATCAAACTTTCGCACGGATGGGTAGCAGGCTAATGTGTGAACCACAATTACACAAAATGGATACATTTGTGACTGGCACCTCAAAGGTCGTCGAGCCAGAGCCAGAGCCAGCGCCTGCAGAAAAACAAAAATCTGACGGGCCTAATCAACCATAAAGACAACCGAAAAGAAAATATGATGAAGGGTATCTTAATGCTCTTGGACTCACGGCAGCGGTGGTGGAGGCAGAGAGACCCCTGTGTGTTCTGTGTCTAAAAGCGCTAGCAGCAGACAGCATGAGACCCAACAAATTAAAGAGACACCTCGAGACCACACACCCCAATCACGTCAATAAGCCACTTGATTTCTTTCAAATAAAACTGACAGAGTACCGTCAACAGGAGAAGCGCCTGGTAAAAGCTACATCAGTAAACAGTAACGCTCAAATGGCTTCATATAGAGTTGCATACAGAATTGCACAATGCAAAAAAACATGTTATGTCCTCGGTTTCACCTATGTGCTTATTTAGGTGTCTTAATTTAATAATAATCAGGCAACACGTTTCAACTCAATGCCTCGGATCGCTCCCGTTTATTAACAACTTCGAGAGTCCAAACTCTCCCTCCCTCCCGTGACGTCACACACTGAACACATGCTACGGTGGCTCGGACATGACAAAACAGTACATGACACCTCACACAATTGCTGAGCAGCTCATTCTCCCCGCTGCAATAGACATGGTGTCAGTCATGCTTGACGAGACAAGCGCAGCAAAATTAAAAGCTGTCCCACTGTCAAACGACACAGTTGCGAGACGTATATGCGACATTGCAAGTGATATTGAGGAACAACTCGTCGACACATTAAAAGAAAGTCGTTTTGCTTTACAAGTGGACGAAGCTACTGACAGCAATACTGTTCATCGCATACGTCCGCTTTGTGAATGGCGAGTCACTGCGAGGATTTGCTGTTTTGCAAATACATCAAAAATAGAGCCACTGCTGATGAGCTGTTCAAGATAATGGACAGTTTCATCAAAGAACACGACCTTTAAATGTGAAAACTGTGTGGGCTTTTGCTGTGATGGCGCACAGACCATGGCAGGGTCAAGAAACGGGCTGCAGGCTCTAATAAAGAGGGTTGCGCCAAATGCACATTGGACACACTGTGTCATTCACCGGGAAGCACTTGCGTCAAGGCAGCTCAGCCCCCGGACTCAATGAGGTTTTAACAAATGTTGTGAGCGCGGTAAATTTGATCAAAACACGACCACTGAAAGCGCGGCTGTTCTCTGCACTGTGTGAGGAAATGGGAGCTGATCATACAGCGGTGCTGTTTCACAGTGAAGCAAGGTGGCTCTCCTGGGGCAAAGTGCTGTCACTTGCCCTGACTTGCCAAATGCATAGCTCCTCCTTTTTTGTTGTTGCAAAGATTGCAAAGTGGCACTTTTATTTTATTTATTATTGAACTTGATGCAAGTTATAATACTTTTTTTGATTTATTATTGAACTTGATGCTAGTTATAACACTTTTGTTTTATTTATTATTGAACTTGATGCAAGTTATTTTATTTATTATTGAACTTGATGCAAGTTATACCACAGCTGCACAGTTATTTTATTTATTATTGAACTTGATGTTATGTTATGTTATTGAGTTTGAATGTATACAACTTGATGTTACTTGATGTTCAATAAATTTGAAAATGTTAAGCTTGGCATTAGCGTTCTGTTGGGGCGATGGGGGCAGGTGGGGCTTGAAAACTCCCCCTTGTCCAAAGTGGGGGATGACAAAAAAAGTTTGAGAACCACTGATTTAGCATGAGAACAAGAAGCTTTCTAATAAATGTGCACACCTTGATATGAACTGTTTATCTACTTCTGCCACATCCTTGCTCATGCTTATGTGCAAAAATCATTCTAATTGAAATTGTACTAATTCATAAATCATGATTTTGCATATTTTTAAAGATTTGCAGGGAGTGTATTGTTTCTCTGTTGACAAAGATAGTGTGTTTGTTGTTTAATTTAGATCGCGCTCGAGTGGCAGGAGGCCTCCCAGATGTGGTCACCATCCAGGAGGGCAAGGTAGTGGATAAACAATTCTTCGAATCGTTCCATTGTAGACTGTAGCTCGTGTTTTAATGTTGATTTCCTTCAGGCCCTCCAGCTCACCTGCAATATTTCGGGCGACCCTCTCCCGGAGGTGACCTGGCTAAAGAATGAGAAGGAGCTGACATCGGACGAGCACTGCATCCTCAAGTTAGATTCGGGCAAGTTTGCTAGCTTCACCATCACAGGTGTGAGCACGTTGGACACGGGCAAGTACAGCATCCTGGTGAAGAACAAGTACGGAACGGAGAGCGCAGACTTTACCGTAAGTGTTTTCATCCCAGAAGAGGTGGGTGGCAAGAAAAAATAAGCCAGTGCTCAAAATGTGACTGAGAAAAAAAGGTTTTGTAGAAGTGTTTTGTGAAGAAAATTACTCTAAAGGTTGCTGAACGACAAAATTAACACTAGAAACATAGAACCTCTTTCAAAGCAACAATCCTGAACACAGGCCAACCTGCTCCACCTCAGTCTTGCAGGTGACCCTACATCCATTAAGCCTGATGCAAGTAGTCTGTAACACAAAGAGTCTCAAAGAATTCTTCTGCCTGAATCTTGATCACATTCTGCACCAAATTGTAACGCAACCTTATTTAATGCCCAGTTCACACTATAGCGATCACCATGATTGCCATTATTGGTGAAACGTGGAGCTGTGGTGGTGAGCGCATCTGTCCTTGACATGAAGTGCGGCTGCCGTGGCAATCGTAGAAACATTTTGGACGGTTAAAACAATTTCCACAATAAACATGATCTACGAGATTTAAAAAAATGAAACACTCCATCACGCCGCGTTGCGATGCAATCTGTTTCGCATAATTTCATAACATATCTGACGAGCTGATACACTTCAATGCACTACCAACTGCCTCTCTACTGCTCTTCTGGCCCTTATTTGTGGCTGGTCTAGTAGTTTGTCCTCTTCTTGCTCTAGGACAGTGACGTAAGCATTAAATTGTCATTATTATTGTTATTATTAAGCATAGAATAGTATGTTAAATGTGATGTTGTCTTCATCAAGAGCTCCTGTTATGGTGAATGTCCTCAACGAAATGAGCAAGGACAATACATCAGCCTCTTGTATATACCATGTCTCCAATCGGCATTGTTTCTAATAGCAACACAACGTAACTGATGTATGAGAACGTTCAATAGTGCATTAAATCTGCGCTCTAATCACATCTTAATACATCTGAACGGGCCATCCATCTTGTCATAATCGCCACCAAATCTTATTAGAACTTATCAAACCGTCTACTTAGGTGAAATCTGACCACAAATACAAGTTATGAGCAGGCAATGGTGGTGATTGCATGACAGTGTGAATGGGGCATAAGAAGTGCCTGCACAGTTTCACGACTTGGAACTAAACGTCAAATTCAAAAAGGCATTGAAATATTTTCAAATGTTCGGATGGTTAAAATATTTGACTTATGACATTGTTAGCTTGGTCTATTAAAATACATAGAAGCTTGTCTTCATGTTTCTTCATTTTCTCCAAAGTATGACAACTTCGCTGCACACCACATTTTATATCAGCGTTCCTTGAGATAGAGAAAACCTCACTCTCTAGGATGCTGTATTCAAGAACATGAGTTCCTCACTTTCTAGGACATTTGGAATGTATAAGTTCCTCACTTTCTAGGACGATGCATTCAAGGACATAAGTTCCTCACCTTCTTGGACATTTAGAACATACATCCCTCACTTTCTAGGACATATAGAACATAAGTTCCTCAATTCCTATGAGAGAACATAAGTTGTTTGCAATGCTGACTTTTCCCTCATTATTCAGTACAAAAAAAACAGACTTCATGTCATACATGAACAGATAGTGATCACTTTAGCGAGATACATTTTTTACCAATAAAATCAATTGAATGCATTTGAAGAAGTCTGCCAATCTTAAATGAAAATGAAGTAAACATGATGTTCATGTGAACATCCCTTCACTGTGTCCCTGTCCAAAGTCAAGATGGCTTCCACCTTCACTATCACTCATCACACTTTGCTCATATTGTTTATGTTCATTTTTGGAATGCTTCCTACTTCCTGTAAAACTAATAAAAACAACTGCACAAAGACCCCAAACTGTGTTTTTTGTCACCCCTTCGCCTTGTCAACATTTACACTTTCTTCACCTCAACTCATTTTTTGTGGACATCCCGAAGATCACACCACCAGCATGGACAGGACCCCACCTCCACCCTCGAACACCATAATCCAACCCTCATCGAAATATTTGTTCAATATTTTTTTTTTTTTTATTTGTGATGTCGCTGAGGAAAATAAATGTTCACTTGGAAGGAATCATCTGAACAGCCACCTATAGCGATTGTCAATTTGTAATGTCACTTTGCTCCTCAGGAGGTGATGGTGAGCCCACACAAATTATACGGGTAAAACTCGACTAGACACGCTATCCACCTATTATTATCGAATGGTTCCTGTGTGGAACAGTGGAACCAGGGAATGTTAGCTTGTTGGTCAAAGTTCCGGTTTGCTTTATGGGACCATTATGCATCGTAATAATCATTCTTATTCCCAATATAAACACAACATAAAACTATTTAGAAGCTTCACATAAGTAGAAAGCATAAAACAATTGTAATTACAATACAACTTTACAAACTTCACAACCTAAGTGAAAAGTTGTAGTAGATAACATACAGTAAATATGTATTAACAAATAATACAACCATTTCTTCTCTAAGCTCTTGTCGTTTTTCCACAAACAAAGACTTCTAAGACTCTAGATTCTTTTAAGGGGCTGACACTGAGTGCAGTGTCCAAGTAAGAGAACATTCATCTTTTGCTGACATTCTTTTGCTCTGTTTTTTTTTTTACATTTAAAACACTTCTTTATCTTTCTTCTACATAACGTGTAATGGTGGTTTTCTGTTCAAAAGTATGCACAGATAATGTTCTACAGACCATCTTTAAGCCACTCTCTGACTGTCTCTTCAGGATGAACCATTTTGTGGGCAGTTTTACGTGCCTCCACTCTGACTGTGTCTTCTACCCGTCAGCAATGGTATAGTTTTTAGCGCTTTCCATATCAAATCTACTGACTAATATAACTTCAAACTATACCCTACATTGTATTAAAAATGGCAACAGTGCAGGATACATGTGCATGTACGAGTCTGTGATGTACCAGTCTGCCCTACAACAAGAGGATAGAGAAAAAGAAAGAACTTACTACATTGTCGAACTACAATAGCGGGCTCGGGCAAAAAAATAATCGGGTAAAACTTTACCATATGGTAATCTCCTGCCGTCGTTCGGAGGAAGTATGAAGGAAAGCAAGATTGTTTTAAAAATACTGCCTTGATGCCTCCATGGTTTGATTTAAAATTTCCGGGTCTTGTGCAGATCCTAAATACACAAAAACAGGTACCAATAGGTAAGAAAAGTTGGTTTTGTACAAACCCCGTTTCCATATGAGTTGGGAAATTGTGTTAGATGTAAATATAAACGGAATACAATGATTTGCAAATAATTTTCAACCTATGTTCAGTTGAATATGCTACAAAGACAACATATTTGATGATCAAACTGATAAGCATGTTTTGTTTTGCAAATAATCATTAACTTTAGAATTTGATGCCAACAACACGTGACAAAGAAGTTGGCAAAGGTGGCAATAAATACTGATAAAGTTTAGGAATGCTCATCAAACACTTATTTGGAACATCCCACAGGTGAACAGGCAAATTGGGAACAGATGGGTGCCATGATTGGGTTAAAAAGTAGATTCCATGAAATGCTCAGTCATTCACAAACAATGATGGGGCGAGGGTCACCACTTTGTCAACAAATGCGTGAGCAAATTGTTGAACAGTTTAAGAAAAACCTTTCTCAACCAGCTATTGCAAGGAATTTAGGGATTTCACCATCTATGGCCCGTAATATCATCAAAGGGTTCAGAGAATCTGGAGAAATCACTGCACGTAAGCAGCTAAGCCTGTGACCTTCGATCCCTCAGGCTGTACTGCATCAACAAGCGACATCAGTGTGTAAAGGATATCAGGAACACTTCAGAAACCCACTGTCAGTAACTACAGTTAGTCGCTACATCTGTAAGTGCAAGTTAAAACTCTCCTATGCAAGGCGAAAACAGTTTATCAACAACACCCAGAAACGCCGTTGGCTTCGCTGGGCCTGAGCTCATCTAAGATGGACTGATACAAAGTGGAAAAGTGTTCTGTGGTCTGACGAGTCCACATTTCAAATTGTTTTTGGAAACTGTGGACGTTGTGTCCTCCGGACCAAAGAGGAAAAGAACCATCCGGATTGTTATAGGCGCAAAGTTGAAAAGCCAGCATCTGTGATGGTATGGGGGTGTTTTAGTGCCCAAGACATGGGTAACTTACACATCTGTGAAGGCGCCATTAATGCTGAAAGGTACATACAGGTTTTGGAGCAACATATGTTGCCATCCAAGCAACGTTACCATGGACGCCCCTGCTTATTTCAGCAAGACAATGCCAAGCCACGTGTTACATCAACGTGGCTTCATAGTAAAAGAGTGCGGGTACTAGACTGGCCTGCCTGTAGTCCAGACCTGTCTCCCATTGAAAAAGTGTGGCGCATTATGAAGCCTAAAATACCACAACGGAGACCCCCGGACTGTTGAACAACTTAAGCTGTACATCAAGCAAGAATGGGAAAGAATTCCACCTAAGAAGCTTAAAAAATGTGTCTCCTCAGTTCCCAAACGTTTACTGAGTGTTGTTAAAAGGAAAGGCCATGTAACACAGTGGTAAACATGCCCTTTCCCAACTACTTTGGCACGTATTGCACCCATGAAATTCTAAGTTAATTATTATTTCTTTTGACCGTAAGCTTTAGTCTCTTCCAGATACTTAAAAACAAAGTGCAACGACTTCCGGTTTGGCGACAAGATGGAGTAGTCGCACTTTTCCACGCTCCCGCAAATTTCACTCCTACCATTCTGTACAGCTCGACTGAATGCAGTAACTGCTACTAACGTTTTAATAGTACTAATACTTTTTTCGCGCTGAATGAGAAAATGTCTAACAGATCCAAAAAGGAGGAGCAAAAGAAGGAGGACTTGGCGGCAAGTACCATCATGGCTACGCTAACTACAATGCTAGCGGACCACAAGACTTCTCTCTCGTCGGAGTTTAACTCTGCCTTTTCCAAACTCAACAACACGCTGGATTGTATACACACCACACTTCTGGAAAACCAGAAGCGCCTCTCCTCACTAGAACTCTTTGCCGACACGACCAGCCGAGATATGCTGGCTATAAACACCAAGCTAACATTCGTAACCGAGGAGAACGCGAGGCTAAAAGCTAAGCTAATAGACTTGGAGAGCAGAAGTCGTCGAAACAACATACGAATTGTTGGCGTACCTGAAAACATTGAAGGTCCACATCCAACAACGTTCTTCTCTCAACTGCTGGTCGAGGTCCTGGGTGAACACACGCTGTCGTCGACCCCGGAGCTGGACCGTGCCCACCGCTCGCTAACAGCAAAGCCAGGCCCCGGTGAGAGGCCGCGGGCTATCGTGATATGCTTCCACCGATTCCAGACGAGGGAGCTGGTGGTGCGGGAGGCTCGGAAACGCAGAGGCAAACTAAGGTACAAGGACTCACCGATACACATCTTCGAAGACTACTGCCCCGAAATACTGGAACAGCGGGCCGTGTACCGTGACGTCATGAGGGATCTCTACAATCTGGGCCTCAAACCAGCACTCCACTATCCGGCTAAGCTATTGGTTTCAACCGAGGTTGGAAAGAGACGGCGACTCACATCTCTCAAATACGCCCAAGATTTTGTCAAGTCCCACAATCAACGCAGCCAAGAACATGCAAAAGAGTAATCTCAGTCGGTATGACTTTATTGAAACTTTGTTTGATACGATGTGACTACCCCACAGTGCATGGCAGGGTGGCGCTAGCTTGGCTAACTGCAGCCATGTCTGGATGCCACACTGCCGACACCAACCTTAATCAACGCCTGCTTTATCACGATCAACCATGCTAACATAACTCTAACTCCAGGCCTGACCGTGAATATCACATCTGTGTGTACACTCATTGGATCCACTTTCAACCCGCAATATTGTTCATTCTGTTTTATTTTGTTACATCGACACTCAAATTATTTTGTCTCCCCTTTACATTTAGTTATCATGTTCTAATAGATATATATTTTTACACGGTGGTTTACTTCTTTGTTATTTGACCTAACTGCTGATCTACTTATTTCTTGGTTGGTTACTGTTATTCCTTACCTATACATCCATGATGGTATACATGTTTATGCGCGTGGGTGTGTGTGTGTGTGTATATGCATATATATATAGGTGTATGTATGTGTGTATGTATATGTGTGACACCGCTTGCTTGTACTTTACATTTACTTTATTTTGCCACATGCTTTTTGAGTTGCTTATACTTTATAATCTATTTTTCTCGCTTTCTGAAGTTATCTTAGTACTGGGTACTATGTTTCCTGAGGGAATATATTGCAGTTTTGATGCACTTTAATATGTTCTGACTCAGTTGGAGCCAATCTGTTGTTCTCGGGAGGTGGAAAAACCCGGAAGCCGATATGGATACGTCCATGCAGGCGCTGTGATGTTATGTGCCAGGGAATATAAGAACTACACTACCCAATATGCAACAGGAATGATGAGCATGCGCGGCAGCCCGGAAGGTGGAATGTGGCCATGCCTGCAGCTAGAATGTTGTTATGAGCACGCTTTATGAGTAAACGTTTAGAACTCAGCCAACACGCCTCGTCTGCATTATTTACTAATAGACAGACAACACATGGTGTCAGAAGTGGCCGTGAGCAGCGTCGGACGGAATGTTTGCCACGAGGGAGCCACGAAAAACGAGCGGAAGGCAGATGTCTCTGGTCGCGTGAGTGAAAACGTGCGAAGGACGCCACATTTCTGAGGAGTTTGCTACGGTGTGTGAAGACTATGAGCGGCGGTAAAGTGACACAGAGGACAAGGGACAAATTGAACAAATAGAAGAGGATCTTGTGCCCGAGTTGGAGGAAAGCCAACAACACAAAGAGCTGTGGAGTCCCGGTAACTTACCCCAAAGTGCAGTCATGGAAAAGCTAAGTCCACCTAGCCCAATGCTACTAACTGCTAATCTTGCTGATAACTGGAAGCGTTTTAAGCAAAGATTTAATATATATTTAGCAGCAAGCGGAGCAGGAGGTGATAATGAAAAGCTGAAAGCTCATATACTTTTGCATGTTATTGGAGAAGATGCTTTGGACATATATAATAGCTTTCAGTTGGATGAAGCTAATTTGACTTTGGAACAGCTAATGACAAAGTTTGAAGAATACTTTGTGCCTCGTCAAAACGTGACATTTGAGAGGTATAAGTTTTTCACATATGACCAAAAGCAAGGAGTACCTTTTGATCAGTACATGGCAGAGCTTCATACACTAAGCAAAACATGTGAATTTGACACTCTGAGAGACTCATTAGTGAGAGATAGGATTGTTTGTGGTACAATGGATAATGCACTGAGAGAAAGACTGCTTCGAGAAACTGGGCTTACGTTAGATAAGTGTGTCAGTATGTGTAGAGCAGCTGAGACCACCAGAGCTCAAGCAAAAGAGCTACGGAGAGGTGAAACAGTGCATGCCATACATAAAGAACAATGGAAAAATAAAATGTGTACCAAACAAAAGGATCAAAAAGGCAAATCTGTGGAATTTAAATGTGGTAAATGTGGAGGCAGCCACAAGCCAAAATATTGTCCTGCATATGGAAAAACATGTAACAACTGTGGAAGGAGCAATCACTATGCAAAGTGTTGCAAAGCAGCTTCAAGACAGAAAGTTCACACAGTTGAAGAAGATGATGATAAGGAGTTTCTTGTCAATGTGGTGCAAGCATGCACAATTGAAAAAGAAGAATGGATTGTTCCAATCACAGTGAATCAGACGACAATACCATTCAAGTTAGATACAGGTGCTCACGTAAACCTGCTATCTTTGGAAGATTACAAAACACTGACTGTAAAGAGCAAAATCCATCCAGTAAAAACCAAAGTAAGTGGATACACTGGAGAACGAGTTCCTGTTAAAGGCGGATGTATTGCAACTTTTAAACACAAGGGTCGACAAATGAGAGCACAGCTACTGATCGTGGATATGAGTGTACAACCAATCTTGGGACTCAGTGCATGCACAAAGCTCAATCTTGTCAAAAGAGTGTTTGTGGTGACATCTCAAGAAACTACAAATGCTCAGGACACACTCATGGAAGAGTATAAGGACTGCTTTCAAGGACTTGGATGTCTACCTGGACTACATAAAATATGTGTAGATAAAAATTTGTTTCCTGTTGTGCACCCGTGCAGGAAAGTCCCATTTGCTCTGCGGGAAAAACTGAAAGATGAACTAGCACGAATGGGAAAAGTTGGGAGTCATTAAAAGAATAGATGAGCCAACTGAATGGGTCAGCTCGCTGGTTGTTGTGCAAAAGAAAACAGGTGCCCTAAGAATATGCTTGGATCCAAGAGACTTAAATAAAGCGATCAGAAGAGAGCACTTCAAGTTACCAACCAGGGAAAAGATCATGGCACAATTTGCTGGAGCAAAATGGTTCAGCAAATTAGATGCTTCATCAGGTTTCTGGCAGATGAAGCTTGACGAGGAGAGTTCAAGACTGTGCACATTTAACACCCCGGAGGGCAGGTACAGGTTTCTTCGTCTACCATACGGCATCTTGTCAGCGCCTGAAGTATATCATAAGACCATTCACATGATTTTTGAGCACATACCTGGAGTTGAGACAATGATGGATGATATCATAGTGTGGGGCTCAACCCGAAAAGAACACGACGAACGACTGAGACAAGTGCTAGACAAGACAAGGGAGGTGAACCTGAAACTTAACAAAGAAAAATGTGAGTTTGGAGTGAAGTCACTTACCTTTGTGGGAGATGTTGTGAGTGAAGAGGGCGTGAAGCCAGACCCGAGAAAAACTTCAGCAATCAACAACATGGAAAGGCCAACCAACAAAGATGAGGTCAGACGTTTCCTAGGGATGGTCACCTATCTTGCCAAGTTTGTCCCACAACTGTCAACACAGTCAGCACCTCTCAGGAGTCTTCTTGAACAAAATAATGAATGGATATGGTCCCACGAGCAAGAACAATGTTTTCTGAAACTGAAAGAGACTCTTACACAGGAGCCTGTGTTAAAGTTTTATGACCCCGAGAAGAGCACCAGGATCTCGGCAGATGCATCGCAGTACGGCCTGGGAGCAGTGCTACTGCAGCAACATGAAGAGCAGTGGCTACCTGTCGCCTATGCATCCAGAGCGCTGACAAGTGCCGAGACCAGGTATGCTCAAATTGAAAAAGAACTGTTAGCAAGTTTGTATGCATCTGAGCGTTTCCATCAATATGTATATGGACAGATGTTTCAAGTGGAAACTGATCATAAACCGTTGGTGTCCATCATGAACAAACCATTGAATGACTGTCCAGTACGAATACAGCGCATGCTAATTCGACTGCAAAAATATGACGTGCACATGATGTATACACAAGGAAAATATATGTACACAGCTGACACATTGTCTAGAGCAGTGGATAAGAGAGAACTTGCAGACAGTGAAAATAGCACAGAGATACAGGCATATGTAGATATGGTAGTGACATCTTTGCCGGTGACTGCAGACAGAACAGAACACATACGGAGAGAGACTATTGCAGATGAAACTATGAAAGAACTCAAGAGCACAGTACAGAATGGATGGCCTGACAACAAAAAGGATTGCCCCTTGAAAATACAAGACTATTGGAATTGTAGAGCTGAGCTCACAGTGGTGGATGACATTGTGCTAAAAGGGAGCAAATTTGTTATTCCGTACTCACTGCGCAAACAGATGCTCGAAAAGATACACGAAGGCCACCTCGGTGAAGTCAAGTGTAAAAGGAGGGCTAGAGAAGTAATGTACTGGCCAAGGATCAATCAGGATATTAGCCAAACAACAACATCATGTGGAGTTTGCCGAACTTACAGGCCAAAACAACAAGCTGAGCCACCGATGACTCATCCAGTGCCCCACAGACCGTACTACAAAGTAGGAACTGATCTATTTGACTTTGATGGAAGGAGCTACGTGGTAGTCACAGACTACTTTTCAAACTATCCGGAAATTGGAGCGTTGCAGTCAACATCGAGCAAAGCAGTTGTCAGTTATTTAAAGACTGTTTTCGCCAGACATGGTGTTCCATGCGAACTGTTTTCTGACAATGGTCCCCAGTTTTCTAGTTGTGAGTTTGCTGCCTTTGCCAAGGAATGGGGGTTTCAACACTCCACGTCAAGTCCAACTTATCCAAAGTCCAACGGCTTGGCAGAATGCTCTGTAAAAACAGTAAAAAACTTGTTAAAAAAATCACAGGACAAAGATGACTTTCAGAAAAGTTTACTGATCTACCGGAGTGCACCTCTACAAAATGGACTGTCACCAGCCCAAATGCTGATGGGTAGGCGCATTCGCTCCAACCTACTAGTCAACGAGGATTTGCTGACACCCAAAGGCGCACACAAAGTCAGACACGCTAAGGAAGTACAAAAAGCAAAGCAAAAACAGCTGCATGATAGAACGGCAAAACACCTGCCTATGCCGAGGCCGGGAGACGTTGTGCGTCTCAGAGACATTTCTACAGGCACTTGGAGACAAAAAGGACAGGTGGAAGAGAAAGTTGCTCCACGTTCGTATAGGATCCAGATGGAAAATGGACCGACTCTGAGAAGGAACCGCACGGATCTTCAACTACAGCTGACTGAAGGCAACATTGCAGCTCAGGAAAAGGCTCAACAGGACTCAGCTGGACCTGCAGAACTTGCTGACACTGAGCCTGACCTTGCTGACCAAGGACTGACAGCAGTGTCCGCGTCACCTGCTGTTGAGAGACTGTCTAACTCTAGACCTAAGAGACATGTTCAGCCACCTAAGAGGCTGATTGAGAGTTGTTAAGGACTCTGAGGTTTTGAGAGTTGTTAAAAAAAAAAAAAAAAAAAAAGGGTTGACATAACTGTTTATGATGCTTTGACATTATTGCACTTTGTCTTTATTGAAAGAAATGTCTATGTAGAGAAAAGTTATTTGCAGATGTGGTTGCAATGCTAAAAGAATGAAAAGTTAAACACTATTTCTTTATAGGGGGAAAGATGTGATGTTATGTGTCAGGGAATATTAGAACTACACTACCCAGCATGCAACAGGAATGATGAGCATGCGCGGCAGCCCGGAAGGTGGAATGTGGCCATGCCTGCAGCTAGAATGTTGTTATGAGCACGCTTTATGAGTAAACGTTTAGAACTCAGCCAACACGCCTCGTCTGCATTATTTACTAATAGACAGACAACACAGGCGCAAGGACAGCGCACTGCTGTGAAAAGGACACTTAAGGTTAAGTTTCGACAATGGGGTTCTCAGGTCCTGGGACGATGGCCCTGTAGGTGGTTGCCAGGTTTAATCCACCTGGCATTGTTGTATGTTGTTGTGTCTGTGAGTGTGTGTGTGAGTCTGTTGTGTTTTCTATATGTATGTGTGTTTATTGGTTTGTTTATCTCCTTATTCCTTCCTCTCACGCTTCTGTTTCATCCCCTCCTCTTACCAGTACTCTCTGCAGTCCCCAGTTATCGTGCATCAGCCTCCCTCCTGACCTGCTTGTATACATCAGCCCGTTCTGCTCTCCTAGTTGGACATGGTGAGACATGACAAGCACCAGTAATACACTTAGATTTGTTTCATGGAACGTGAGGGGAGTGGGGAGCGCCACTAAAATTGGGAGGGTCTTGACCCATTTGCAACACCTCAAAGGAGATATATTTTTCATTCAGGAGACCCACCTTCGCAACAGAGAGATTTCACGACTTAAAAGAGGCTGGATCAGCCATATTTTCCATTCAAAATTCAACGAAAGGGCCAGGGGCACAGCTATCCTTATTCGTAGAAATATTTCATTCGAACTCAATCAAACTGTAGCAGACCCGGCTGGTCGTTATATTATTGTGTCTGGAAAGCTGCAAGGCACCCCAGTCATACTCGCTAGCGTTTATGGACCCAACTGGGATGACAACTCTTATGTGACTAAATTGTTTACATCATTTCCGAACATTGGAAACCATTTCATCATTATGGGTGGGGACTTTAACCTGGTGCAGGATCCTGTACTGGATCGATCATCTAACAAACTGGCTCCCTTATCTAATTCAGCTAAAACACTGGATACTTTCGCTAAACAGTTGGGTCTTACAGACCCATGGAGACATGCCTCCCCTACAATTAAACAATTCTCCTACTTCTCCCATGTACATCACACTTACACTCGGATAGACTTCTTTCTTCTCGACAATAGATTGCTTTCCAAAACCAAAACATGTAATTACCATAGTATCGTAATCTCCGATCATGCCCCCACCTCAGTCGACATCAATATGGACACTCAACCTAGACCCCTTAAACAATGGCGATTCAACTCAGCCTTACTAGCAGAAGACCGTTATAGGAATTTTCTACACGATCAAATTAAGTGTTTTTTCGAACTGAACGACTCGCCAGAAATTGGAAGAGGTATACTATGGGAAGCATCTAAAGCCTATATTAGAGGACAACTTATATCTTTTGTTTCAAACCTAAATAAGACAGAGACCATTCAAATCACTGGGCTGCTCCGCAAGATTAAGGATCTCGACGATAAATACGCTTCAAACCCAGACCCGACACTATATAAAGAACGCCTTCGCCTACAAACTGACTTTGACCTTATGTCTGTTAATAGAGCAAAATTACAACTGCTCAAATCCAGACAACGATTTTTTGAATCTGGGGAGAAAGCTGGCAGGCTCTTATTCCACCGGGTCAGGGAGGAAGCATCTTCGAGGCTAATCACGTCTATTCGCTCTAACACAGGAGAACTACATACTGATCCAGCTAAGATTAATGAAACATTTGCTGCATTTTATACAACGTTATATACCTCAGACTGCCCCCCTTCCTCAGATGAGCTGTTTGGCGATAAAACATTCCCACAGATAGAATGTGGGGCTGCGAGGGGCCTGGGCCAGCCCATTAGTGTCATTGAGATCACAGAAGCCATCAAATCCTTACAGAGCAATAAATCACCCGGCCCGGATGGCTTCAGTGCAGAATATTACAAGACTTTCTCCAGTGCTCTTGCTCCGGCTCTAAGAGACATGTATAATGAAGCTTTTCTGCAACATCGCCTCCCAGAAACCTTATCGAGGGCCACCATTTCTCTCATCCTAAAAAAAGACAAAGACCCCCTGCTTTGCAGCAGCTATATGTAGCCGGTTCGAGTCTGCGTTGTGTATTGCTGGTGTTGCTTGGAAGACAAGGGGACTCGGTGGTTGCCTTTAGCCGAAACAGGTGGCGTATTTATTGCTGTATGAAATACACAGGAAATAATGCAGCAGCATTAACACACGACTCTGCAGCACACCAGTCTCCTCACGGCATGTCTCAGCAGCAAGTGAGCTTAAATGACCAGAAATGCTATATAAAACATTCATAAATGTCACAAAACCTATACATCACAATTACAAATACACTGAAAATTAATATACCACCGTCAAATATTATATACAATAGCAAAATAAACAATGAATCAAAACAGTACAGAAGAATAGAATAAAGTTTTGGGAGCAACAGAAACATACCTGTATGAAATACACAGGAAATAATGCGGCAGCATTAACACACGACTCTGCAGCACACCAGTCTAAAATGGAGGGAAAACTTCAATGAAGTGCCGCAGCCACTGTGTGTGAGTGAAAAGTGCTACCAAACAGTACACTGGCAAAACGTTTGCTAAAACACTCAAACTCTGAGCAAAACAAGTGTTCATGAACATGTTAGCAACATTAGCAGCACAAGAGTAACTTATAACCTCGTTTCACAGTTACATTCTCTTTAAAACACGAGAGCAGAGAAAAACACTCACCTCCTCACAGCATGTCTCAGCAGCAAGTGAGGACGACAACGTCACTACCGGAAGAAGGTAGGACTTCAAAATAAAATGACAAATGCTCCCAAAACGAACTATTTGCTGGAAAAAATTACAAAATAAAAGTGCCAATGAAAACAATAGAGCAATTAAATAAAACATGAGGGAATTTTGGTGGAATGCATAACATATATATTATATACCTGCTACATTCACCCTTCCTGAATTACACCAAAATCCTGAGCAGCTGACTGGACATGACCAGTAACACTGGGCCATACACACGGGTTTACATTAAGATCTAATCTTCACATTCAGCTTGAGAGCTACCTGACAAACAGGTTTAGAGAAATCAAAGGGTTGCGCAAGCCCTAGTCCCTCCCAGAATCGCCTGGTGCCGTGTACACCAAACTACCCGGCCCACTTTACTCTTAAGCCACACCTGCAAGGATACACACTAAGTACCATCTTACAGCGGCAAAGTGCAAAACAAAATAAAAACAACAATACAATAGACACTATATCCCAGGAAAAAAATGAAACATAAGACAACCTTTCGGAACAGAATAGGGCAAGAAGACTCTTTGATTACCAACTAAATGAGTTTAAAAACCCCCCATGATAATCGGCGTCTGAGCCATTGTCTCTACTAGGCGGCTGACCCTCTTAACAACCCTGCCAGCACGTGTTCTAAACACACCGCCTTCTTGTGTGGATGCCTGGCTTACTCGACCCCATCCCCCAACTGGTAACATTGTGTCAGGGATAACAGTTGGGACATGGCCTGTGGCAACCCCCGACACTGTGTCTGCTGTGTCAACTGCTGGCACTGTGACTGGTTGAAACGACTGGATACTGCTTGCATCAACCACTGATACTGTATCTGGTGCCATTGACCGGTCTATCTCTGTATCAGAAGAGTCTTGCTCTATATCAGACTGGGCTGCATCCATAGACACTCCGTCACAGGGTTGGTGACTGGCGGATTCTTCAGCCCCGCTCAATACCCATGCACTCGTCCTATCCTCCAAACTCTCCCCCTCCAAAGAGTCAATGAGATCCTCCAATTGACACTCATCCTCTGAATCATCAAGACTGTCCTCAGTTCCTGACATGTCTCCATCAGCAGACTCTATGGGCAGGAAGCTGATGTCCAGGATAAGGTTGCGATGTACCACCTTTGTTTTTCCTTTGTCATCTTCCAACTTGTAGACATGAGTCTGCGGGTTGCTGTCCATGACAGTATAGACTGTTGGTTCCCACTTGTCTGCAAGTTTCTTCTTTCCCTTCTCGCCTTTGTTGGCGAGGAGTACTCGATCTCCCACATTCAGGTAAGTCCCCTTAACCTTCCGATTGTAACCTCTGGCTTGCTTGTCTTGTTCTTTGATAGCATGCGTTTGAGCAATGCCGGCTGCTTCATGGAGGTAAGACATAAGAGATGTTACATAGCTGTCATAGTCAACGACCACCGGGTCATGTAG
Source organism: Nerophis lumbriciformis (assembly GCF_033978685.3). NCBI lineage: Eukaryota > Metazoa > Chordata > Actinopteri > Syngnathiformes > Syngnathidae > Nerophis > Nerophis lumbriciformis. Next base: position 20,880,228 of record NC_084554.2, on the reverse strand, counting down.
GACCCGTTTGAACATCACATCAACGGGGAGCCTCGGGACCCGCCCAAACATGAGATGAAAAGGTGCGTATCCAGTTGTTTCATGCACCGTTGCATTATATGCAAATGTCAGGGTCTGGATTTGCTGGGGCCACTTGGCCTTCTCTTTCAGCGACAACGAACGCAGCATATTCCCAAGAGTCCTGTTAAATCTCTCGGTCCCTCCGTTCCCCATGGGGTGATAGGCTGTAGTGTGCGACTTGGAGACTCCTGATAGTTTAAGCAGCTCCGCAATAAGCTCACCCTCAAAGTTGGCACCTTGATCTGTGTGGATGCGCCTTGGAAACCCGTATACACAGAAGACGTTATCCCATAACTTTTTGGCAACCTGCTTTGCCTGTTGGTTTGCACAGGGAAAGGCATGGGCCAATTTTGTGAAGTGGTCTGTCAGGACAAGAACGTCCACTGAACGCTGCTTGCTATCCTCTGCACTCCAGAAATCCAAGCACACTAGTTCCATTGGAGCCGAGGTCCTGATACTCTCAAGTGGAGCTCTGGCGGAAGGATCTGGTGTCTTGGCCAGGATGCACCTCTGACAACACTTGATGTAGTCTTTAATTTGATGCTCCATTCTAGGCCAAAAGAAGCGTTGTCTTGCCAGGTGAATTGTTCTTGCCTGCCCTTGATGTCCGGCCAAGTCATGCACACCGCGCAAGGCCTTTTCTATCAGGCTCTTGGGCAACACAAACTGATGCCTCTTCTGTTTGCTCATGGAATCTCTGGCGACTCTATAGAGCACTCCATCAATAACTTTAAGCCTCTCCCACTGTCTGATAAGGACCAGGGCACTTGTGTCCAGACCGTCCTTCTCTCGCCTTGAGGGCCTCCTCTGCCGATTCAGAAATGGCATGACTCTAGAGATGCCTGGGTCAAGTTCTTGACTTTTCCGGAGCTCTTCCACGGAAAAGACAGGTAGCAGGTCGTGTCCCGGTGAAACAAGGTTCTGAATGGACTGAACCAATTCTGTTGCTCTGGACTCTGTAGCTGCACCCCAGTGGTCATGAGAATCAAGAACAGCCTTCACGATGTCGCCATCCAGAGATGGGGAACAACGGGATTGAGTTGCACCTCGTTTTGTCCTCTTCATCTGGTGACACTGGACTTTTAAACGGAAGACATCCTGAACTCCATGTTCTCCAAATCCATCAGATTCGACAAGCAGATTGCTGTAAGACTCTGAGACTAGTCTATTTCCAATAGTCTTAGCAAACGGGTCCCTGCTGAGAGCGTCAGCCACTTTGTTCTTGGTTCCTGCAATGTGCTTCAGACTGAATGCGTATGGAGCAAGCTTTGCAACCCATCGCTGTTCGCAGGCGTCGAGTTTGGGCTTAGTCATTATGTATGTGAGTGGATTGTTGTCGGTCCATACTGTGAAGGAATTACCCTTCAGCCAATGGCTGAATTTGTCACACACACTCCACTTCAGCGCCAAAAACTCGAGCCGATGAGCTGGATAATTTTTCTGGGAACTGCTTAGGGTCTTACTTGCAAATGCTATGGGCCGCGCTTTACTTTCACCAGCCGGTACTTGTGACAACACTGCACCAAGCCCGTCCAAGGAAGCGTCAGTCGACAGAATCATGGGACGTGAGAAGTCAGGATGTGCAAGGACCACACAGTCCAGCAAACTCTCTTTAAGACTGACAAGGGCGACGTCACACTCTGGAGTCCAGTCATCAGGTTTGAGTTTCCTGAATGTTCCTGCCTTCCCATTTACTTTTTTCTTTCCTCTTCTCTTTTGACCAGCAGTTAGAGCAAAGAGTGGCTTGGCAATGGAAGAGCAGTTGGGGATGAAATGCTGGTAGAAAAACACCATGCCCAAAAAGGATTTGATCCTTCGCACTGAAGGTGTACATCCATCATCTTCCATGAGATCAGACCTTGACATATTGGATGACTTCCACCTTCGCAGGGTCCACGGCCACTCCACTTCCATCTACGATGTGACCCAGAAACTTGACGGATGATCGCAACAGGTGACATTTTTTGGGACTTAACTTCAGGTTGTGGTCTCGCAGGCGCTGGAATACGACCTCCAGTCTCTGTAGGGCCTCCTCTTCAGTCGCTGCAAATACGAGCAAGTCATCTAAATAACATAACAGGCTACTGAAATTCAGATCCCCAAATATGCACAGCATCATGCGCATGAAAGAGGCTGGACTATTGCACAGTCCTTGCGGCATCCTGTTATACTCATGCAGGCCTAGCGGTGTTGTAAAGGCCGTGTATTTTTTGTCCTCTTCAGCCATGGGGATGTTGTAGAAGCCGGACGTTAAGTCCATGGTACTGAAGTAGGTACTCCCTCCCAAGGAAGCCAAGCAATCTGACTGGTGTGGCAGAGGATGGGCGTCCTTGAGTGTTCTCGCATTTAACCAGCGGAAATCGGTGCAGATCCTCAAGTTTCCATCCTTTTTCCATACCATCACTAACGGTGAGGCATAGTCACTAACAGACTTCCGAATGATCCCTTGCTCCTCCATTTCTGTCAAGACTTGACGTAGCTTGTGGTAGTGAGCGGGGGGTACTCTCCGGTAAGGAAGGCGGAATGGCCGGTCATCGGTAAGTCGAATGCGGTGGACAAAGCCCTTCGCTTCACCACAGTCCATTTCGTGCTTGGAAAAGACATCGTTGTAACACTCGAGCAACCGCACTAACTTTTCCTTTCCTGCGTAGCTAGTCTGACAGGGCTCTATGTCAAGGTTGCCAAGGCCTACATCTCGTAGTCTCTGTTTGAGATCTGAAGGACTAATTGGTGTGTGGTGTTTGCCTGTTAGAGTTTTGTCAATTTGACAAGAGCCTTGGAGGAGTTCAAAATCTTCCACAGCTAAGCAAGGGGACACATCTGCAAGCTTACAGTTCCTTTTCAGTGTAACTGGTCTATCAGACAGGTTGGTGACCTTCATGGGGACCCACCTATCACCCCACAGAGGTGTCACAACACGGCCAATCATGATGTTACGTGGCATGGACCTGGATGAGGTCGGCTCAACCAACACAGTGCTTCCTGGTGACATGGCCGTATCATTAGGCAACTTGCCCCAGACAAGGTGTTCTTGCATCGCTAAAAGAGTTACTGACTGCTTCAGCTTGACTGTGCCAATCTTGTCTGGTAGCTCCTTACCCCTCCAACGAGATGTATTTGCCATGAGGTCCAAGAACTGTTCACACTCTGGGGATGACAAAGGACTGCAAACAGAGATAAGCCGCCAGTAATCATCACTGTTTTTCAACTGGTGCATGAGAAACTTAATCACATTTGTGCCGATGATGAGATCATCTCGCTGGCCTGGCACCACTAGAACTGGAACGATACAGCTAATCCCATATACCTTCAGTTCAACCTCATACATACACTTCGGTTTAGTGAGTTTTCCTCCACACCCAATTAAAACCACTGCCTGTGTCATCAGTCTAGGTCCTAACAAGACTTTTTCACTCAACATCTTTTCTTCTGCTTCTTCACTGAAAGTACAGGCCATGGAACCTGAATCAAGCATTCCTTGCATCTGGAACATATTATTCACATTGACTGGAGTATAGAATAGTTCATCATATGGCTCAACTCTATGCGTGTTCTGTGCTATTATCTTCACATCAGCCGGTGCTGCACTGCACACTTTCAAATAACACTGTTCAAATTCACTGTCACTTTTGAGGGATTGATTGTCCTCACCCACACGTCCCCTCTCCCAATGCGGGTCAGTTAGTTTAAACCCTGCTGCTCTTGAGGTGGATGTGCAGCTTGATCCTCCCGTCCGGGAGTGTAGCTTGGACATTTTCTCTTTAGATGGCCAGGCTTAAAGCAAGACAAACACAGGTAGTCCCGCCTGCAGTGCACTAAAGTGGTGTGTTCCACAGACTTGCACACCTTGCAGGGTTTTCTCTGTGACTGGTCAAACGGGCGCTGTCTATACATCAGCTGATTTTTCAGAGCCAGCGTCTGGCTGTTCTGGGCGAGTGTGCGGTCAAGCAGACCAATCAGAGTCTTTAGACAATTATCATCAACCTGAGGAGTAAACTTGGCACTCACTTCGGCCTGGACAGGAGGCAACTCTGGGTAGCTATGTGTAGACACCTCCTCAGACACAGGTGTTTGAATATGAGCAGTCACACGTCTTGCTGGTGCAAGACAGTTTGTTCTGGTGTTAAGCTGTTCTCTCATGTCGATCTGATAATGGTCAACGTGCTCCTGTATTTCACCAGGAGTCCATTTCTCTGGTGCTTTGAACCGCAGCACTGCAGCAAGGGAGGGATCGGGACAATATTTGACAAACATCATTGTTACCTCTCGACCAGGATCATCAATATGCCGCCCCTGCCTGCTCAAGCCCTCCTCGGCTGCATCAACAGCTTTGTTAAGGCGGATCCAGTATTCGACTGGGTTCTCTCCTGTTACAGGTACAGTGCTATAAAAGTCTGCAAGAGGCATACTGGAACATGACACACCACTAAAATGCTGTTTCAGTAAGTCAGTAATAACTTTTGGGTTCTCATGAGGCCTCAGTGATGGATTGCTACGGAGTGTTATCTTTACAATGTCTTTAGCTTTCCCCATTAATCTAGACAACATCTCCTGATGCTGCTCTTCTAGACGTATGTTCCTTTTTCTCAAGTATGTGTCCATGAGCTCTGTACACAGGAGGCTCCCTCACATCGGACTGCATGACTAATTTCACACCAGTCAGGTTAAGCGTGGAGTCAACTATTGACTGGCCTGCACCTGAGTTCTGAACTCGTGCTTGATCGCCTTCAATTGTCTGACTCTCTCCCTTTAACTGAGCTGATATAGACTGTCCTACTTGCTCGGCGATGTGTGTGATGAGGTCACTCAAAGCTGGGTCACTCCTGTCTGGGATGGTTGAAAGACAAAAAGTCGGTCTGTGGGTACGGGGTGTGTGAACAGGTAGACAGGTGGGAGTGAAAGCTGGGGAAGCTACATTGCCTGGGACATTAACTGAATGGGTGGAGCTGAGCGCTGGTGATCCCACAACACCTGGACTTGTGACTGGAGAATTAGACAGCTGCGCCCCCCTCCCAAAACCAGCAACGGGAGAGTTAAACATATGTGCCCCCCTCCCAAAACCAGAAATTGGAGTGTTAAACAGCTGTGCCCCCCTACCAAAACCAGAATCAACAGTTCGAACAGCTGTCCCATTTACAACATTGGATTCCATCTTTCAAAATAGTTTGGTTGATGTCAACAAAAATTTTAAAAATATATTACTATTGATATACATTAACAAATGGAAAGTGCTTTTTTTCTCATCTTTCACTTGACACTTTACTTTTTTTTTTATTTTTTTTTTTTTTTAAATGCCTTTTTAACTTTCCATTTTAGGTAAATGAAGAAAAAAAATACCAAATCCCCCTTTTTACTGGGACAAAGTCACTTCAATGTAACCCCCTTAAAGAAACCTTCATTTGTTGTTGTTCTGACGTTCAACAACCTCCGGTGACCAAACTGGTGTTGATCCACGATGTCATCCGGGTCACGGCACCAATGTAGCCGGTTCGAGTCTGCGTTGTGTATTGCTGGTGTTGCTTGGAAGACAAGGGGACTCGGTGGTTGCCTTTAGCCGAAACAGGTGGCGTATTTATTGCTGTATGAAATACACAGGAAATAATGCAGCAGCATTAACACACGACTCTGCAGCACACCAGTCTCCTCACGGCATGTCTCAGCAGCAAGTGAGCTTAAATGACCAGAAATGCTATATAAAACATTCATAAATGTCACAAAACCTATACATCACAATTACAAATACACTGAAAATTAATATACCACCGTCAAATATTATATACAATAGCAAAATAAACAATGAATCAAAACAGTACAGAAGAATAGAATAAAGTTTTGGGAGCAACAGAAACATACCTGTATGAAATACACAGGAAATAATGCGGCAGCATTAACACACGACTCTGCAGCACACCAGTCTAAAATGGAGGGAAAACTTCAATGAAGTGCCGCAGCCACTGTGTGTGAGTGAAAAGTGCTACCAAACAGTACACTGGCAAAACGTTTGCTAAAACACTCAAACTCTGAGCAAAACAAGTGTTCATGAACATGTTAGCAACATTAGCAGCACAAGAGTAACTTATAACCTCGTTTCACAGTTACATTCTCTTTAAAACACGAGAGCAGAGAAAAACACTCACCTCCTCACAGCATGTCTCAGCAGCAAGTGAGGACGACAACGTCACTACCGGAAGAAGGTAGGACTTCAAAATAAAATGACAAATGCTCCCAAAACGAACTATTTGCTGGAAAAAATTACAAAATAAAAGTGCCAATGAAAACAATAGAGCAATTAAATAAAACATGAGGGAATTTTGGTGGAATGCATAACATATATATTATATACCTGCTACATATAGACCAATTTCGCTCTTAAATGTAGATCTAAAAATTATATCCAAGGTTCTCGCTCTCCGGCTCCAAAGGGTGATGCCTTCCATCATCTCGTTGGATCAAACAGGTTTTATGCTAGGCCGGCAATCCTCACACAACACTCGGCGCTTCCTAAACATTATCCATTCGCCAAACCCTTCGACCCCGGAGGTGGTAGTGTCCCTCGATGCGGAGAAAGCCTTTGACAGGGTTGAATGGGAATATCTATTTGAAGTGATGGGTCGGTTTGGTTTTAACGAAGATTTCATTCTCTGGGTTAAACTTTTGTACTTGTCCCCAGTAGCCTCGGTACGTACAAATAATACACTATCCGCCCCAATTTTTGTAAAAAGAGGCACTAGACAAGGTAGCCCGTTATCTCCACTACTGTTTGCTATTGCGATAGAGCCCCTTGTTCTTTGGCTGCGCGCTGAGGCGGGCTTTAAAGGTATCACCCGGTCGGACACGTTGCACAAAGTCTCGCTTTACGCGGATGACCTGCTCCTGTACATCTCGGACCCTGCTAGCTCACTCCCGGTAATATTTGACATTTTGGAGCGGTTTGGCACACACTCTGGTTACAAACTTAACTACCAAAAAAGTGAGCTGTTTCCGATTAATTCCTTAGCTAAACAGTTACCACGATCTCTAGCGGCATTCAAATGGGCACATGACGGGATTCATTACTTGGGGATCCTTATTCCGGCTATGTCTGATATGCTCCGGGCAAATTTTTTACCTCTAATTGAAAAGATGGAGAAGAACTTTGCCCGCTGGTCAGTTTTACCATTATCTCTCGCTGGCCGGATCAATCTGATCAAGATGATCACACTGCCTAAATTCCTTTACCTTTTTCAACATATCCCCATATTTATTACTAAATCATTTTTCGATAAACTAGACAAATCAATATCTAAATTTTTATGGGGGGCCGGATTGGCTCGAATCCGCAAGTCTGTCCTACAATCTCCCAAATCTGAAGGAGGGCTTGCTCTCCCCAATTTCAGACAATACTATTGGGCGGCTAATGTACAGAAACTCCTATACTGGATGGATGGAGGCTCTCAGACCCTCCCGGCTTGGGTATCCCTTGAAACGGCAATCCCACACTCCTCATTACATTCTTGCTTATGCTCATCACTCCCTTTCCCATTTAAACTTGAAGGCGCAAATACCATCGTATCAATCTCCATTAAAATATGGAACCAGCTACGAAAACACGTGGGTTCTCAGGGCCCATCTATATTGACCCCGCTACTTAAAAAACAATTATTTAAACCTTCCCGTACTGACCCCGCATTTATGACTTGGCACGATCATGGTATCACCACTGTGAAAGACCTCTATGCAGACGGAGTGTTCTCATCCTTCACTGAACTCTCTTCCAAATACGATCTGCCGAACTCCCACCTTTTTCGTTTCTTTCAGGTGCGGGACTTCGTAAAGAAGCAGTTCCCACACTTTCCAAATCGTCCTCCGGAAACTCTTATAGATACATTATCTTTGAGCCCTAATCATAAAAAATGTATCTCCGTGTTATATACCTCCTTAAGCTCAGTTGCTCCAAACTCTATATCAGTGATAAGAGCCTCGTGGGAGAGCGATCTTAATACCAACATATCCGATCAACACTGGAACTCGGCCCTGAAACTGGTTCACTCCTCAATATGTGCCCGTCATAGTCTCATCCAATGCAAAGTAATCCATAAAATTCACTACACTAATTCAAAACTATCCAAAATCTACCCCACTGTTAGCAATACCTGCAATAGATGCAAACAATCTCCGGCTGATCACGTCCATATGTTCTGGTCCTGCTCTAAACTATGTTCCTTTTGGGAGGACATTTTTGACACAATTGGAAAAGCATACGGTCAAAACTTTCCTCCCAACCCACTATCAGCCATTTTTGGCGTATGCCCCGATAACGTGCCCGGTACCACTAAAACGCGCTGTTGCTTTTACGACCTTGCTGGCCAGGCGATTGATCTTGTTTAATTGGAAGCTGGCTCGCCCCCCATCACACGGCCGTTGGATTAGAGAGGTTCTCTACAATCTAAAACTGGAAAAACTTAGGTTTTCGCTAAAGGGCTCGGTTCAAGCATTTGAAAGCTCATGGAGCCCTTTTTTGCTGTATGTCAACTCTCTTGACCTATGCCCAGACGCAGATGAGGAATAATTCCCCTTTTATGTATTAGTATTATTTTATTCTATTTTTTATTTTATTATATATTATTATTATTATTAATTTTTATTTTATTTTATTATTATATATATATTTATTTTTTTATATATATATATATATATCTGTCTGTCTCTGGCCGCGTATGTGTGTGTGTGTGTGTGAGAGAATGTGTCTGTCTTTGTCGTCTTACTTGTTACACAATTGCGCCATTTGTCCCTCGTTAGTGGGACCTGAGTGGGGTGGGAGGGTGGGTGGTTTGGGTTTTAAGGGAAAGGGTGTGAATCATTTACTGCCTTTAAAATTGTACTGTTTTGACTTGTACTTTTTTCTGTCTGTTTGAAAATGCCAATAAAAAAAGTTGGAAAAAAACAAAAAAAACTAAGTGCAACATGCATAAAATTGCATCCTCAATACTGCATTAATGTTTATAGGCAAATTGACATGCATCTATCTTGGACTCCACTTCTGTTTTGAGCAGTGACACAATTTTTTAAAAACATTTTACATTTATCAAGGTCAAGGCTACAGGGTGAACGTCATTGTTGTCTTTAGCTCCAGGCTTTTGGGGCAGAGGTGTTATTGATGACCTCTTCCAAAGAGCTAGGACAGTGTGGGGGTCAGATGACGACTCAAATATAAGACATCATGCTGGTGTCAGTTCCTTTGCACAGCTTTTGAACAGAAAAGCCAGCAATATATTTGGCCCAAAAGATTTATTAGTTTGCACTGTACGAAAAGGAGGCTGGCTGCTATGTGGATGCACCTCCAGCGAATCGGGGGTATCGGGCCATGGTAAGGAGTACCTCACACATACAGTATGTGTGTGTATTTTACCTCTGTTTTAAATCATATATTTTAGTCTGTCCTTTCCCTGTATTTCTTTGCTTTTTGTGTGTCTACTTGTTCGTAGCCCTTTGTTTTTCAACTGTGGTTGTTTTTAAAGGGCTTTCTAAAGTCAGTATCAGTCTGGGTGCTGATACTAGTATGGGCACGGGAGCTGGTACTGGCATGGGAACCAGCCTAGAAGCGGGTGCTGGCATGGGAACCAGCCTAGGAGCGGGTGCTGGCTCGGGGGCCAGCCTAGGAGCGGGTGGTGGTTGTCTGGCTGGGGACTGCGGCTGGATAAAACGGAAGACAGGTAGTAGTATTCTGGCAGGGGGTAGCCTGGCTGGGCGCAGTTGTGCTACCACACCAGCACAGCCACCAGTACTACCCCCCCCCCCCCCCCGAAAGCGGATGCCAGACTATTCCTGCTGACTGAGGAACAGTCACTAAGGGTGGGAGGTGGGTGGCCAGGCGGCGGGTAAATTCTTCCATTCCTACCGCACTGCTAAACAGTCCAAGATATTGATGAGGAGGTGGGCTAGAGGGGCGGAGGTAAAAGAAAAAGACATCCTGAGAGGGTCAAAAAGTCACTGGGGGCGGGGCTAAAGTCACTGGGAGCGGTGCTAAAGAAAACAAAATTGCACTGTCTAGTCCCTAATAAATTGGCCGGAACATACTGTTATGGTTGGAGGAAGGAGTTGTGACGGCACAGAACCACATGGGGAAAATATTGCTCTATGTATTATATATATATATATATATATATATATATATATATATATATATATATATATATATATATATATATATATATATATATATATAATCAGTGACGTGCGGTGAGGTTCATGGATGGTGAGGCACTGACTTCATCACAGTCAGATTTACAAACATATGAACCCTAAAGAGTATCTTATTCACCATTTGATTGGCAGCAGTTAACGGGTTATGTTTAAAAGCTCATACCAGCATTCTTCCCTACTTGGCACTCAGCATCAAGGAATGGGGGTTAAATCACCAAAAATGATTCCCGGGCGCGGCGCCGCTGCTGCCCACTGCTCCCCTCACCTCCCAGGGGGTGATCAAGGGGATGGGTCAAATGCAGAGGACAAATTTCACCACACATAGTGACAATCATTGGTGCTTTTAACTTAACTTTAACTTTACACATACAAACTGTAGCACACAAAAAAGTACATTTAATAAAAAAAAACGTTATGTCTTACCTTTACTTATAAATGAAGTCCATGCGCAACTCCTTTTAAACAAAAGCATCGATAACTTGTTTATAGAAGTCTTCCTTATCTTTCTTCAGTTTTAAAAGTCTCTCTGTCTCGATGGAGATGATCCTTTAAGTATTACCTCCTGCCTCGATTGAAAGTCCAGTTTAGAAAACGGTTTTATTTTAGATATGTAATCCTCCATGTTAATAGTCCAGGCAAGAGGAAAAAATAAACGATTGCTGCTAACTGTTGCTGCTTGTTGTCACTTCTTCTGCAGCCGAGTAGTCGCATGAATGATCTCTGGGATCACTACCGCCCTCTACCACCAGGGGGCCGGATTACTGCGATCCTCACTGTGCGTCTTTTGCAGCTGTTTTATGATTGCTCAGCACAAGAAATACCTTACACACATACAGTTGTTGACCAAATACACTGTACATTATATACCTCAGCTAACTAAACTATGGAAATCCATCCATCCATCCATTTTCTACCGCTTATTCCCTTTGGGGTCGCGGGGGGCGCTGGAGCTTATCTCAGCTACAATCGGGCGGAAGGCGGGGTACACCCTGGACAAGTCGCCACCTCATCGCAGGGCCAACACAGATAGACAGACAACATTCACACTCACATTCACACACTAGGGCCAATTTAGTGTTGCCAATAATCCTATCCCCAGGTGCATACCTCAGCTAACTAAACTATGGATATGTATAATATAATTCATATAGCAATACGGTCTCACTGCACAGCAGGCCAACAGTTAGCCGAGTCATTGCGCAATCCTTGGTGAGGCTCAACTCAGTGACGTGCCTCAACTGGCTGCTGACTCACCGCAAGTCTCTTCTCAGTATTTGAACGGTAAATGTGAAAATTTAGGGATTTTGAATAAAAATAATTTAAAACTAGTGAAGTTAAATGGAAAATAACTTTATAGTATAATCATTGGATACATATAACAATTTAAAAAAAAAATTCTTTTTACATTTTTTTTCTTTCCATGATGGCACGTGAGGCCCCGCCTCACCTGCCTCCCCTGACTGCACGTCACTGGTATGCAGTAACATATTGTGTAATTGTGACGTCACAGAACCACATGGGGGAATATTGCTCTATGTATTATATATATATATATAAACAATATAATATAATAAATAATGAACAATATATATATAATTAAACAACAAGGAATGGTGTGTGACAAAATCCAAGAGTGTGTATGGTGTAAGATTATGTGTAGGAATTAATTGCTGAGTGTTACCAGAAGTGATGAGTGAGAGGCGGAAGTTCAGGCAGAGCTTGGAGGTCCATGAGGCGGAGAGAGAGAGAGAGAGAGAACAAGATTGCATAAAGCACAATGATCGCTTACTCTTCGCCAACAGAAGGTTACGTTCCGGGGAGGGATGGCAGGTTGTCTGATAATCAGCTCCAGGTGTGCAGATTAGTGACGATTGATTGCAGCTGTTCGCTGCCGCCGGTTGTTATAGGGTTTGTGTTGTCATAACACCCCTTGTGAAATGGTATGCCCCAGCAGCAGGGAGGAAGTGGGCGTGTGTGATGTTCTGAGGTCAGTTGAATACAGTCGGACTAGAATATACACTTGTCTCAGGTCTCATTATTCATCCACACACAAACATGGTGTCAGAAGTGACTAGAACCACACATAGTCAGGTGGAAGAGTACTGTGCTTCACGGAGGGACCCGTGAAGACAAGAAAAAAAAGAAAAGAAAAGAGTGGAATGGCGTTAGCAACAAGCTAGGCTAAGAACATCATCATGGCTACAAACATACCGCCACCGGAGGAGATGAAGATCAGCGGCGATCTTGCAAGTAACTGGGAAAACTTCAGAGCAGAATTCGAAGACTTTATACTTGCTACAGGATTACAAAACAAAGCAAAAGAGGTACAAGCAGCAACTTTACGAAGAGTGATGGGCGGGGAATGTCGTCACATATACAAACACAACTTGGGACTCACACCGGAGCAAGGAAAGGACGTGACAGTTATTCTCGATGCCTTGGAGGGATATTTCAAGCCAGCTAGAAACGTCATATTTGAGAGATACGTTTTTGGCATCTGCAAGCAAGATGAGGGGGAGCCCATTGATGCATTCATAACAAAGTTGAGGGAGAAGGCTGCTTCCTGTGAGTATGGACAACTCAGAGAGGATCTGATAAGAGACAGACTGGTGCTGGGTGTGAGTGATGAAAGTGTGCGCCGTCGTCTACTCAGACAGCAGGATCTCACACTAGCATCAGCCATAGAAATATGCAGAGCTGCTGAGATGACAGACAAGAGGATAAAAACGATCACACAGGACAGGGCACTAGAGACAGTGCATGCAACAGATGGCCGGCGGCCGCGAGTCCCACCCAGGCTTGAACGCTCGGACAGGTTCCAGTATCAGACTCCAGGCACGAGTGAAAACAGCACGTGCAAATTCTGCGGGAACATGCACAGGCGCGGACGCGACCTGTGTCCTGCATTTGGAAAAAACTGTCGCCACTGTGGAACAGCAAATCATTTTGCCAAGGTGTGTATGAAGAGGGGCCAAGCTACACGACAGTTACATGCAGCTGACATGGAGGTACATGAGGACATGGACAGGTCTGACACAGAGGCCCACATATACACAGCAGAGTGCATAGGGTTAATTCAGGGTCGGGGGAAGAAATGGTTTGCCAACATAAAAATAAATGGAGGGTCTCAGAGGTGTCAGTTAGATTCAGGGGCAACCTGTGATGTTATGAGCATAAAAGACACGAGGAGACTTGCTCCAGAGGCTAAATTACTACCAAGCCAGACCAGATTAGTACTGTATTCGGGTCAATCAATGCACTCCATAGGCATATTCCGAACAGAGTGTCTAGTGAGGGGAAAAGCACACAAGCTACAATTTGAAATAGTAAGAAGCGGGCAAAGACCCCTGTTGTCAGGTGAAACAAGTGAGCGTTTAGGTTTAATGCACTTTACCATTCCAGATGAGCTGCTTATGGTAGGGCATAGTAGCTCAGAGCCACTAACCAGGCAGCACCTTGTGCAGACTTATCATGATGTTTTTAACGAGCCAGTTGAGTCACTCCCAGGGGATGTTCATTTTGAGTTACATACTGACGTAGCCCCAGTGCAGGCCTCTCCACGTAATGTCCCAGTGGCTCTCAGAGATGCAGTCAAGGCTCAGCTAGACAAATATGAAAAAGAGGGCCATTTAATCTCAGTGGCAGAGCCTACTGAATGGATTAGCAACATGGTGATTATCAGACAGCCAGAGAAGTTAAGGATCTGCAGAGACCCTAAGTCATTGAATCAGGCCCTAAGGAGGTCTCACTACATAATGCCGACACTTGTAGATGTGTTACACAAGCTGCCCAGGGCTCGCATATTCACACTTGTAGATGCACGAGATGCTTTTTTGCAGTGTAAGCTAGACGAGGAGAGCAGTTACACCACCACGTTCTGGACGCAGTGGGGCAGGAAGCGCTGGTTAAAGCTGCTATTTGGGGTGTCTGTGGCCCCAGAAATATATTAGCGAAAGCAGCACAAGCTACTGGCAGGTTTAAGCGGGGTAGAGCCAATAGCAGATGACATACTGGTGGTTGGGTGTGGGGAGGCAGATGAGGAGGCCATACATGACCATGACACAAAACTGATGGCACTCATGCAGAGGTGCAGGGAGGTTAAGCTGAGGTTGAGTTTAAAGAAACTGCAATTCAGGTTCAGAGAGGTCAAGTTTCACGGACACATTCTCTCGGCAGCGAGGCTCAGAGTGGACTCTGACAAAAGTAGGGCGCTCCGGGACATGCCACACCCCGAAGACGCCAAGGCCGTACAGCGGTTCATCGGATTTGTGACATACCTCACAAGGTTCATGCCACGCCTCTCTGGGGTATGCGAGCCACTACGGAGGCTGTTGGACAAAGATGTCCCATGGCACTGGCTGCCCAAACACGACGCTGCAGTCGAGGAGATCAAGCGACTTGTCACAACTGCCCCGATCCTGAGATACTACGACGTGACAAAGCCAGTCGTCATCCAGAGCGATGCGAGTCAAAGTACTGGGCTGCTGCCTGATGCAGGAGGGTCAGCCTGTGGGGTACGCGTCGCGGGCGCTAACCCAGACTGAACAGAATTATGCACAAATAGAAAAAGTGTGTTTGAGTATTGTGTTTTCGTGCCAGCGTTTTCATTACTATTTGTTTGGGCGAGCGGAGATAATAGCAGAAACGGACCACAAACCGCTCATTTCAATTTTCACAAAGCCCCTCCTCACAGCACCCAAACGACTTCAGAGCATGCTGCTCACTCTCCAGGCCTACAATCTCAAGGTAGTGTACAAGCCAGGTCCTGATATGCATATTAGTGACACACTGAGCAGGGCCACTGCTCCAACACAGGAGCTAAATATACAAAGCAGTCCATCTGCTGCCTGCAGAGGGAGCAAGAGGCCACTGAGTTAATAAACCAGGCTGAATACCTGAACGTCACCAGTCAGCGGCTAAACCAGATAAGACTGCACACGGAGGGCGATGGGAGCCTTCAGTTATTGAAAGAGTTGGTGATCCAGGGATGGCCAGATTGCCGAGAGGATGCTCCTCTTGCGACAAGAGAATACTGGTCAATCAGGGACGAGGTCAGTGCATAGGATGGAGTACTATTCAGAAGCCAGAGAGTCATAGTACCAAAATCGTTGCGTGCAGAGATGTTGAAACGCATCCATACAGCCATGTAGGAAGAGATGCCTGCTACAGACAAGCTAGAGACACGCTGTTCTGGCCCAACATGCACAGCGAGATCAAGGACTATGTGAGCCAGTGCTCAACATGCAATGAATACTCACATGAGCAGCAGCGGGAGACAATGATGTCCCATGCACTTCCTACACGACCTTGGCAGATCCTCAGCATAAAAGCTAAAGTTAAAGTTAAAGTACCAATGATTGTCACACACACACTAGGTGTGGCGAAATTATTCTCTGCATTTAACCCATCACCCTTGATCACCCCCTGGGAGGTGAGGGGAGCAGTGGGCAGCAGCGGTGGCCGCGCCCGGGAATCATTTTTGGTGATTTAACCCCCAATTCCAACCCTTGATACTGAGTGCCAAGCAGGGAGGTAATGGGTCCCATTTTTATAGTCTTTGGTATGACTCGGCCGGGGTTTGAACCCACAACCTACCGATCTCAGGGCGGACACTCTAACCACTAGGCCACTGAGTAGCATGGATCTGTTCAAACAAGCGGGCAAAGACCTTCTGATTATTGTTGACCATTATTCTGATTTCTGGGAAATAGAGCTGCTTCCAGAACTTTCAGCGGAGACCACAGTGCTAAGGTGCAAGGCCCAGTTTTCACGTCATGGACAACCGGATCGCGTGATAACAGATTGTGGGTCTCAGTTTGCCTGTGAGACCTTCAGGAGATTCGCAAAGAAGTGGGACTTTGACCATGTCAAGTCCTCCCCCAGGCACCCAAAATCGAACGGGAAGGCCGAATCGGCCATGAAGATAGTGAAGGCTCTGTGCAAGAAGGCAGCCAGCGCGGGTAATGACCCATGGCTGGCCATTTTGCAGTGGAGGAACACGCCCACGGAGGGCATGCTCAGCAGCCCCGCACAGAGGCTGATGTCTCGTAGGCTGAGGACTCCGCTCCCAGTCGCTGACACGCTTTTGGAGCCGAGTGTGGTCACTGGGGTCCCAGACAAGCTGCGGATAAAACACCAGACAGCCAAACTCTGGTACGACAGATCGGCCAGGGACCTGCCTGAGCTGTGTATTGGACAGGACATAAGGATGAAGCCCCTGCCTGGGGACAGGACAGGCAGGTGGCGAAGAGGAGTTTGTCTACAATAGGTGGGCCCCAGATCGTACCTAGTGGATGTTGAGGGGACATTCTATCGCCGTAACCGGGTGGATTTGAGACCAGCGGAGAGGCACGCGGCCGAGCGCCACCCTGAGCAAAACTGTGTACAGCACAGCTGCCCACCTGATGGGCAACCCAGTGGTCCACCCAGCAAAGTAATGGACACTGACACAGGTGTCCAGGCCGTCAGGCCACTCAGGCAGAGTGACCAGCACCAGCCTATGGCTGGACCATGTCCATCCCCATCACCATCACCACCACTACTATTTGCGCCAGCCGGGCACAGGACGGCCAGTGGCAGGGTGGTGAAAGCGCCTGACAGACTTAATCTTTAGGCACGTCCGAACTCTTGGGTTTTGTTGGTTAAAGTATACCTGGGACTGATTTGTTAAGGTTGTTGACACACACACAAAAAAAAAAAAAGATTGTTATAATGCTGTAATGACATTGATTTGTACTAAGTATTATTTGCACTAAAAGATTGGTTCTCACTGTGCTTGTACTAAAGTTTTCAGCAATGTAAAAGTTGGCATCTATAAAAGGGGAGATGTTATAGGGTTTGTGTTGTCATAACACCCCTTGTGAAATGGTATGCCCCAGCAGCAGGGAGGAAGTGGGTGTGTGTGATGTTCTGAGGTCAGTTAAATACAGTCGGACTAGAATATACACTTGTCTCAGGTCTCATTATTCATACACACATAAACACCGGTCTCTCCGAGCTGCGCTCGGTGCAGCGCACAGATGAATGCGTACTGGACCGTGACACTTTCAGCTCATTAGATTTGTTGCCATTTATCCAGGGTGATCATTTGCTTTCTTGCTGGATTCATATTTGTTGCTGATTTAATTGATTTTTAGTATTTGAAGTTAAGGGGCTATGTTCCATTGTTTGTCAGTGTTATTTTCTTGCTTTTGTTAGTTGTTTCAGTTCTTTTTGAACTTGTATCAGACTTGGTCTGTCTTTTTTACTAAGCTTGTCTTTTCCTATTAAAGCACTCTTTGATTTATTTTTCATATTCTGTTGTTAGGATAGATAAGAACATTCCTCTTGGCTAATAAATTATCAACACGGAATTTTGCATAATCTGTCACAGTCTCTGTGGCCTCGTCAAGCTGTAGAGCATGGGTGTCAACTCTGGCCCGGCATGTAATTTCACTTGGCCCGTGAGGTGATATCAAATTAGCACTAGAGCTAGCCCGCCGATTATATACAGCGACGGTGCCGCGGTACACCACTAATTCTCATACTTTCCAAACCTCCCAGGAGACTCCCATATTTCGGTGCCCCGTCCCGAGGATTGTAATGCCCTCTTTTCATCCAGTCCAACAAGTGCTGGCTCAGTCACATAATATATGCGGCTTTTGCACGCACACAGAAGTGAATGCAACGCATACTTGATCTTCAGCGATACAGGTTACACTGAGAGAACAAATACCCAGAATCCCATGCAGCACTAACTCGGAGCTCGGAAGAGTTAGGGCTGCATGGGATTCTGGGTATTTGTTTTGTTGTGTTTATATTGTGTTACTGTGCGGATGTTCTCCCAAAATGTGTTTGTCATTCTTGTTTGGTGTGGATTCACAGTGTGGCACATATTTCTAACAATGTTAAAGTTATTTATACAGGACCGTCAGTGTAACCTGTATCGCTGTTGGCCAAGTATGCATTGCATTTACATGTGTGTTTGTGCTGAAGTCGCACATATTTTGTGATCGGGCCGTCACGTTGTTGGAATGGAAGAAAAGCTGACGTGACGACAGCTAGTGGAGGACGATAAACACAGTGCCTATAAAGCACGCCCCCAAGACTGTGGTCCGGGTGGACTACGAGGTATAATGACTGATGAACAACTTCGTTCGATAATGAAAGATGCCTCAGCTCAAAGCCTGAACCCCGACATATAGCATCCAAGAAAAGATGCCAGGTATCTGGCTTGGGCACATCAGATTAGATCAGTGTGTTGCAAACTGAGCAGTTTAAAGTCCTGAATGGTTGGTTTATTCATTATTTTATTTTCTAATTTATTAGCCTGTGGAAAAAGTTAATGTTGATATTTACCTCAGAAGGCTGCAAATAGAAAAGAGGCATTACATTTTTATTTAAATTGTATTTGATATGCCATTGATGTTTTTTTAATTATTATTATTATTACTATTTGAAACTCGATTTTGCATGTCACTATAAAGTTATATAAGCCTTGCTTGTTCAATATTCAATGCAAAACTTGTTTGGGTCCCTATCAAAAAGGTTAATTTGTTCAACCTTGACCCGCGGCTTTGTTCAGTTTTAAATTTTGGCCCACTTTGTATTTGAGTTTGACACCCCTGCTCTAGATTACAGGTGTCCAACTCAAGGCTCGGGGGTCAGATGTTGCCCGCCACTTCATTTTATTTGGCCCTCGAAAGCCTGGAAATAGTATGTATCAAAAAAGTACTGTAACTTTTCTTACTAAATGTATTCTTTCTTTCTATTTTGGGAGAAAAAAATTATATGTGCTCCATGTAATCGCAAATTATGCTAACTTAAATATTGTCTAATTATGCAAAAATATATTATCAAACATTCAAACACTTATTTTTAAATATAAATAAATACTAATAATAATAATTTCAAAGCAAGTTATCCATCAAATTGTGCAATGTAAAAGTAACAATAGATTTCATGGTATAATTGTGAATTTTACTGTAGTTGTTACAGCATTTTTCTCTAAATGAAAAAAACTGCATTTTTTTTTTACTGTAATAAACTGTGGTGCGGTTTTGGCATTTACAGTAATACACCAAAACATCTACAGTTGTTGATTTGCAGTATTAAAAAAACAAACAAACTGGCAGCTCAGGTGCCAAAATGTTACTGCAAAATTGCCTTTTTTTTTTTTAAAGTTAAAAACCTCATGTAAATTTTACAGTAAAATTCTGACAACTGAGCTGCCTTTTTTTTTTTTTTACCATAAAGACAGCAGTACTGTTTTTCTATTTAAAGTAATATACACTAAGTTAAGGTTAAACGTTAAATTATTGCAACTTACCATATATTTTTACATTTTAGTTTAAAAAAAATCTACTAACAAAATTAAAAAATTGTGTAATAATAGTATTCACTGTTAAAAGCGACCCTTTGGGGCCAAACATAACTGGGACGTGGCCCTCAGTGAAAGCGACTTTAACACCTTTGCTCTAGAGTGTGAAATATGCACCGGTCTGTACACAGGAAACACCCTTTAAGAGTCTCAATGGAATCATCATTCCACACATTAAGAGACTTATGTATAGGATGCGTGATTTGAAGTTTGATTTGTTTGAGGGAATCAGTACTGTGTTACAGTCCGAGTTCAGGGGGCTTTGCCTTTGCAGAATATCAGCACCCCTGATATTGCCGTAACATTTGTCCAAAATTCTGGTTCCCATATTGTTCAAAACCTGATAAGACAGTCTCTGGCTTACAGTGGTTGAAATCGCTCAGGAAGAGAATAGTCGCTTCCAGTGTGCACTGTCTAGAACCAGGCTATGCACGCAGCTGCTTTGCCTGCATTGCATTAAAAACAGTGCCGAAAATGGTGTTTCCAAACTCCCTTGGCAGGAAACAGAGTCTCATTGATATGCAAAGTAGTTCTATTTTCTGGGGTGCATACTGTCTGTAAGTGTATATTGTTACCCCATTTGTCACTCACATCATATGCATGAACACGCCTCTTCCTTTCTTTTTCGCCGGACGTGTCAGAGCGGTCATTGCGTACCAGGGAAAACACATCCAGGTGCAGCAGAGCTTTTGGGACTCCTTGGTGGCACCATGTTTCCGTGAATACCATAAGGTTAGCTGTTTTGTTTCAGGTTAGCTCTTTTGTTTAGGAGTCAGGATGATAGATGGCAGCTGCGGTTCACTGGCTCTCCAGCGAAGTTGCTCACGGACGCCTACCCGCCTACTTTGACGGAGGTGGAGTTAATTTCAGGTTGGATGTTAAACAGACATTCAACATACAGCTAAGCCAACTGTTTGTTCCCAGCATTGAAAGCTCATGCCACGGATGTCAGCCCGTGCTGACTCGTGTGGTTAAGGGACCGTTAATAAATTACTTGTCAATGGTCTCAGTTAGGTCTGGACTTCAGATGCAGAGACGAAACAGTAGGTAAAACAAAAATATGTTTATTTGAATAAATCAAGAACAAAAATAGTCAGCTGGAAGGCTGGAGAAAACTGGGCAAATATAAAGTAGCCAAAAGTAACAAGGTTGAAAACTGGAAACAGTGGAATGCTGGCAGGTTTCACAGGCAGACGTGACGAAGTGAAAATAGCAACAAGACAAACATGAATCAGGTGTGGCCAATCGTCTCACCTCCAGCTGCAACAAGTTTTCCAATCAACAGAAGAGAGAGAGAGTGAAACAACTCCAAGAAGGAAAAGGCACACTTAAAAAAGGGGAATTGTAAAACATGACAAATGGCTTATAGAGAATATTTAAATTGTCAATAGTGTTTTGCTTATGTGACCGACAACGGCCACTTTCACATTGTTTTTTTCATCATTGCTATGGTTGGCTTATACGTTGGTTTTTCCAGTTTGTCATTTTAATTTGTTTTCTTAGTTTAAATTTTTTTTAATCTTCAATAGCTTTTTAGTCATATGACCTATACCCAAAACTATTTTCAAAATGTGTTTTTTAATCATTACTACAGTTGGCTCACGCGTTGGTTTTTCTAGTTTGTTAAAAAAATATTTTTAGTAAAACCCCAAACCTACTTTCATATTGTTTGTTATTCATTACTATACTTGTCTTACGTGTTGGTTTTTCCAGTTTGTTATATATATATATGTATATATATATATATATATATATATATATATATATATATATATATATATATATATATATATATATATATATTTTACATATTTTTTTTACATATTTTAAAATTTCAGTCTTCAATAGCTTTTTAGTCATATGACATAGAAACCCAAAACCACTTTCATATTGTTTGTTTATTATTACTACACTTTGTTCATATTTTGTTTTTCCAGTTTGTCATTTAAATTGGTTTTTAGAAATTAGTGCATCTCTTGAAAGATACATCTCCTGGATGCACTGGGACACATCATCAGTGATGTATCCTGGATTCATCGGGTGTTTCGGGTCTCACAACATCAGACACCCTCGTCCAGGCGACCCAGCCGGGGTGATCAAGTCCCTGCTTGTGTCCCAGTAGCAACCCACGGATCTGCCCTTTTCAACCACAACCACCTCGTGGCTTTCTCTGCCGCTTCACTTGCGGATTGAATGGCCCTCCTTTTGGCCGCCCCTGTGACTCCCAATCGGCCAAGCACTTTGCAGAGGGAGCGTCCTGCAAAGCCACGGCAGCCAATTTCTATTGGCTCATAGAAAGTCCTCCAGCCCCTGCCCCTGCAGTCCTCCACCAGCTCCTGATACTTGGCACGTTTCCTTTCGTTGGCTTCCTCAATCCGCTCCTCCCAAGGCACTGTTAGTTCCAGCATGATGAGGTGTTTCGAAGCCTCTGAGATGATGATCATGTCTGGCCGTAGAGATGTTTTTACAATGTGCTGGGGGAACCTCAGTTGTTTTCCCAGGTCAACGTGTAGCTGCCAATCAGGGGCTGTGTGAAGGAGTCCTGTTGTTGTCTTTGGAAGTGCACGAGGTCTCTCTCCAGCTTTGATGAATGAGATTGACTTCTTTGGCGCATGATGTTGCTTGCTGGTGCTGATGGCTGAGGCTATGCTCTCAGCAACTGCTTTGAGTACCTGGTCATGACGCCAGCGATAGCGACCATCAGCCAGAGACTTTGGGCAACTGCTGAGGAGATGTTCCAAGGTGCCTCTTCCGGAGCAAAGGGAGCAGGAGGGTGTCTCGCTCTTCCCCCAAACATGGAGGTTTGCTGGGCTAGAGAGGGAATCATAGACTTCTGCCACGAGGAACCGGACGCGGTGGAGGTCTGTCTGCATGATGTTTGACCAGGTGACTTTGCGCTGCAACGTGCCCTCCCATCTTGTCCATGCCCCCTGTTGCCGGAGTCCCACTACCCTGCCCACTCGCTCTTCCTCCAAGCCTGCTCGGACCTCCTCCTGGAGTAGATGTCGTCTGTCTTGGCCCGGGGCCTGGCTGAAATGGGTCTTTGGGAAGTAGCCCAAGCCTGCTCTCCCTGTTGCTATGGCCCCAACCAGTGCCTTTTGCCTAAGGTGTGACTCAGCCACCTCCACTGCCTTTTCTGCCTTCCACTTCCTTCCTGTCCTCACTTCAATCCCGGCTGATGACACCTTGCAGTCCCTGGAGTCTCTGTACTGTAGGGCTTCTCTTGTGCGTACTCTGGAGTACACACATCATTGTACATGTTCCAACTATGAAGTTGTCTGAAGACAAAAAGTTTTGGTCAACTGTCAAACATCTATTAGCGTGATCGTGCTTGCCTGCTGTCAACAGACAACTCGGTCACAGTCAGAAGCACTTTCTGAGCGTATTGCGATGTACATTACACAAACAACACTCAAACTAGGGATGTCCCGATCCGATATTTGGATCAGATCGGCCGCCTATTTGCCAAAAAATGCGTATCGGCAAGGCATGGGAAAATACCGATCCAGATCCACTCCGGTCCGTGTTTTCCAACGCACCAATTCAAATAATACATTCCACTTTTCTGCTGCTCCCTAAGTTCCGTTCCGCATTTTCCAGCACACCTTCAACACACCCACAGGTCTGTGGATTCTCACGCAGTTGCTTTTAGCTGCTGACATTACACGACAGGCTCTTCTCACTTTTTCCTGTGTCTCCTTCTCACAGACAGCAAGCGCACCTTCTTACACACGTCACATACTGTCACGTCATACGTCACATACGTATACGTCCTCTCCCAGCAGAGAGGTAGCAGCATGGCTAACGTTAGCTGTGATGCTAGCGCAGCAGTGCGAGCAACATTCCCTCTAAGGTGCGCGCCTGTGCAATTGTGCACTGCTCAAGCGTCCTCTGGGCACGGCAAATATATGCCACACACAAAATCAAAAAAAAAAAAATAAGCGCATAACAATTTTCGACACGACATGGACACGACAGAGAAAACCGTTTTCGTCATCATTGTTCAAATATTGTAACGTCTGTCGAGACGCTTTGAGGACATGAATTCCATCCATCACTTTACTGAGCAAAACTCTTTATTGTCGGCCATAAACACATCACCAAAACATTGGTAAAAAAATGATATCTAGCAAAACTGGTCATTTTCTGCAGTACAAACCAGACCAAAAGCAACTTTGTTATATAAACAGCAGCCGATTCGGTCTTTCTCACTTGCGCCAACACATGCACAATATGGCACTTAGCCAGTGATGCGTTTACAGCCACACAAAAAGTCGGACAACTCCAACACCACACACAAAGTGTCATTCCAGGTCGTTACACTATGATTTACCAATCAAATGTGTGCTTATTCTAGTGTCATTTATTAGGAATCTTAATTTATGAATATTAATCATGAAATGCTGTTAGTATAGTAAATAAATACTAATAAAAATATATTTTTTACAAACAGGAAGTTGCAGGAATGTACACATGATCCCCTGCTTACATCTCATTGTGCAACATGTGAATGTTTTAATGGGAACTAAATGCAATGTCTGAAAGGGGTACAAGTTATTTCCAAAGCAGGACCTCCACCCAGACAAACAATACAAGTAAACAGTTCATGAAAAACAATATTTTTTGTTATTGTCATTGTAAGTGGGCCTAAACACTTATATTAGAAAATAATCTCATGGAAATAACTGCTGTCATTTGATTGTAATAATAAGAGAATGTTGTCTGTCTATCTGTGTTGGACCTGCAATGAGATGGGGACTTGTCCAGGGTGTACCCCGCCTTCCGCCCGAATGCAGCTGAGATAGGCTCCAGCACCCCCCGCGACCCCGAAAGGGACAAGCGGTAGAAAATGGATTGATGGATGGAAATTGAACTTGTTATTTAGTCAGGTTTGGGACAGGTGTGCCGCTGGTGTAGCCACAGTGTGCACGTCTGATGTTGCTCACATGGGCTCCACTGAATGCTCAGGGAGTTTTTGCGTTTGCTCACACACATGAAAAATTTGAGGGAACATTGCGTGCGAGTGGTAAAACGAATGAAGGAAGAATTAATTAATTCCCCCAAAAAACAGCGGGGGGTCCATCATCTGGCAGTGGTTTGGCTTCAAGTGGGAATATGTCGAACAGACAACTATAATTTGTCAAGTATGGAGCAAAAGCGTTGCTATAAAAAGTAGCATTACTGCTAATTTGTAGCATCATTTGAAAAGTCCCCTGCTAGAGAATGAAGAGTGTTTGAAACTGGGCATGTCAACATCTCCATTCGGTGCCACACGCCCACACCATCAAAATGCCGAGGCAAACATTTCCAGATCAACACCGTATGAAAAAAATAGTGATTTTTTAGTCGTGATTTCCTTCTCTGCATGAAAGTTTAAAAGTAGCATATATTAATGCAGTATGAAGAAGAATGTTTTAATGTCGACACATAGAATCATCATACTGCTGTGATTATATGCATCAAGTGTTCATTCAAGGCTAAGGCAAAATATCGAGATATATATCGTGTATCGCGATATGGCCTTAAAATATCGCGATATTAAAAAAAGGCCATATCACCCAGCCCTAGTTCAATGATGCCATTTCTGTTTGTCATGTATAATTTTGTCTATTTTGTGTTTATCCTTGAATAAACAGGTCAGTTTCTTGTTACCAACCATTGTGTATTATTCAAACTCCCCTAATTCAGCTGGCTAGTTGTTATCAAGAGTACTAAAACCCTTTTCAACATGATTCTGACAACTAAGTAGGCTAAATAACTTTAAACTTTAATACATGCTCGGATAGGCCAGTATCGGCCAGTATTGGTATCGGATCGGAAGTGCAAAAACATCGGTATCGGATCGAAAGTGCAAAAACCTGGATCGAGACATCCCTAACTCAAACTAACTATGTTTAAAAACAAAACAGAAGCAATAGTATCACAAGCCAGGGTAGTAGCGCCACCAGAGGTACCAATGTCTCGGAAAATAGTTAGTCCATTTCCATGCACTATATTAGTCTGATTTCTCAAATAATTCGGCTTAAAATAAGATTTCCTAAACACATGGAAACACCTTAATCTGACGTGTTTGGCTTTTGAAAAATTGAACTGACACAACTAGATTATGCAATTAGAAACCAGTTTTCTTGCATGTGGGCGTTATAAGTATGCCAATCTCCATGGAGGACCAACACGCCGCTCTTTATCACTATCCATAAGCAAAGAAGAACAAGCCGGTGGGCGGGCTGGAGGTTCTGTTTACATCAACAAGCATACAGCATACATATATAAACTGAAATAAGTCAATATTTTTAAATATATAACATAAAAAACCTATCCGTTTGAAGAAGACACTAAATACGTGACATGACGCCCGCACATACCAGCCAAAGGAGAGACCGGTGGAGAAAACTTCTAAACAGTTGCATTTTGACACTAAAACTTGTTTGTATACAAAACGGAATACGGAGTATATGTGTATGTTTTGTTAGTCAGTAGATAACAATAATTGTAATAGCGGTGGATCACATGACTTCAAGACAGCATGGATATTCTTCATTCAGATCATCCATGGCAACATTGTTGTTCATACTTTATTTAGTGATGTAAGAAATAATTATTTTATTATTATTATTTTACAATTATTTACTGTGTAGTTAGTATGAACAGTAAATAATCAAAGCCGTTCACCAAAATAGCGACCTTTTGGAATGTCTGTGATCATAAGTGTCATTTCAGCACATTAAAACATTATCAACAACACCAAAGAGCAATGGAAACCTGTAGTTATCGGTTCGATCCGGACCTTAAAAGCTACTAGCTCTACCGACCTGTTTCTATTCTCAGTTCCATTTCGAAAGTAATGGAAAAAATTGTTTATGAACAGGTCGATAGATACCTTGCTACTAAAAAACTAATGTACAAATTCCAATCCGGCTTCAGAACTAACCACTCCACTGACACATGCCTTCTCTATCTGACCGACCACATATGAGGTGGACGCGGGCAAATACTGCGGCATGGTTATGCTGGACCTTCAGAAGGCCTTTGACACCGTTAACCTCGCTATACTGTTGGATAAGCTCAGAGCAATCGGATTTGATAAAACCTCATTGAGCTGGATGCAATCTTACTTGGAGAGGAGGAAACAGGTGGTAGAGGTGAACGGCACCATGTCCCCCCCTCCTCTCAGTAAGCTGTGGAGTCCCCCAAAGCAGTATATTAGGGCCTTTACTGTTCCTAATATACGTAAATGACATGTCATCAGCATGCGACTGTGAATTGTTCCTGTT
Source organism: Nerophis lumbriciformis (assembly GCF_033978685.3). Taxonomy (NCBI): domain Eukaryota; kingdom Metazoa; phylum Chordata; class Actinopteri; order Syngnathiformes; family Syngnathidae; genus Nerophis; species Nerophis lumbriciformis. Next base: position 20,853,354 of record NC_084554.2, on the reverse strand, counting down.
TGCGGATGACTCGTGGAAAACATCCTCAGTGCTGAACTCCTTAGTATAAACCCCGTTTCCATATGAGTTGGGAAATTGTGTTAGATGTAAATATAAACGGAATACAATGATTTGCAAATCATTTTCAACCCATATTCAGTTGAATATGCTACAAAGACAACATATTTGATGTTCAAACTGATAAACATTTTTTTTTTTGCAAATAATCATTAACTTTAGAATTTGATGCCAGCAACACGTGACAAAGAAGTTAGAAAAGGTGGCAATAAATACTGATAAAGTTGAGGAATGCTCATCAAACACTTATTTGGAACATCCCACAGGTGAACAGGCAAATTGGGAACAGGTGGGTGCCATGATTGGGTATAAAAGTAGATTCCATGAAATGCTCAGTCATTCACAAACAAGGATGGGGCGAGGATCACCACTTTGTCAACAAATGTGTGAGCAAATTGTTGGAACAGTTTAAGAAAAACCTTTCTCAACCAGCTATTGCAAGGAATTTAGGGATTTCACCATCTACGGTCCGTAATATCATCAAAGGGTTCAGAGAATCTGGAAAAATCACTGCACATAAGCAGCTAAGCCCGTGACCTTCGATCCCTCAGGCTGTACTGCATCAACAAGCGACATCAGTGTGTAAAGGATTCCACCACATGGGCTCAGGAACACTTCAGAAACCCACTGTTAGTAACTACAGTTGGTCGCTACATCTGTAGCAAGTTAAAACTCTCCTATGCAAGGCGAAAACCGTTTATCAACAACACCCAGAAATGTCGTCGGCTTTGCTGGGCCTGAGCTCATCTAAGATGGACTTATACAAAGTGGAAAAGTGTTCTGTGGTCTGACGAGTCCACATTTCAAATTGTTTTTGGAAACTGTGGACGTTGTGTCCTCCGGAGAGGAAAAGAACCATCCGGATTGTTATAGGCGCAAAGTTGAAAAGCCAGCATCTGTGATGGTATGGGGGGGTATTAGTGCCCAAGACATGGGTAACTTACACATCTGTGAAGGCGCCATTAATGCTGAAAGGTACATACAGGTTTTGGAGCAACATATGTTGCCATCCAAGCAAAGTTACCATGGACGCCCCTTCTTATTTCAGCAAGACAATGCCAAGCCACGTGTTACATCAACGTGGCTTCATAGTAAAAGAGTGCGGGTACTACACTTGCCTTCCTGTAGTCCAGACCTGTCTCCCATTGAAAATGTGTGGCGCATTATGAAGCCTAAAATATCACAACGGAGACCCCCGGACTGTTGAACAACTTAAGCTGTACGTCAAGCAAGAATGGGAAAGAATTCCACCTAAGAAGCTTAAAAAATGTGTCTCCTCAGTTCCCAAACGTTTACTGAGTGTTGTTAAAAGGAAAGGCCATGTAACACAGTGGTGAACATGCCCTTTCCCAACTACTTTGGCACGTGTTGCAGCCATGAAATTCTAGGTTAATTATTATTTGCAAAAAAAAAAAAAAGTTTGAGTTTGAACATCAAATATCTTGTCTTTGTAGTGCATTCAATTGAATATGGGTTGAAAAGGATTTGCAAATTATTGTATTCCGTTTATATTTACATCTAACACATTTTCCCAACTCATATGGAAACGGCATTTGTATTTGCACTTGGCTCGCTGATAATAAACTATCCATATGCTTAGGTAAAACGGAATCCATCCTATTTGGGTCCCAAATCAATCTAAAAAAAGTCAGTGACTTCACTATTAAAGTGGGTGACATTGTTATCACCAGGAAAGATGAGGTCACCTACCTAGGTTCCATTCTAGAGGCTAATCTTTCCTGTGATAAAATGGCAACCAAGGTAATCAAAAAGGTCAACCAACGAACGAGATTTCTCTACAGAATCTCCTCTCTGGTCAACAAAAGCACCTTGAAGATTCTTGCGAGAACTCTCGTTCAACCCCTTTTCGATTACGCTTGCACCTCCTGGTACCCTAGCAACTCCAAAACCCTCAAATCTAGACTCCAAACATCCCGGAACAAGCTAGTCAGGTTACTTTTAGACCTCCACCCCAGATCACACCTCACTCCAAGCCACTTGGCCAAAGTGGGCTGGCTCAGGGTGGAGGACAGAGTAAAACAACTTGCACTGAGCCTAGTCTATAAAATCCACTACACCTCCCTGATACCGAAGTACATGTCAAACTACTTCCATAACGTAAATGACCGCCATAACCACAACACCAGGGGGAGCACTAACCACGTTAAACCCAGATTCAGATCTAACAAAGGTCTTAACTCATTCTCCTTCTATGCCACATCAGTATGGAATGCACTCCCAACAGGTGTAAAAGAAAGGGCATCTCTATCCTCCTTCAAAACAGCACTAAAAGAACACCTCCAGTCAACTTCAACCCCCTCCCCCCTCCACATCCCACCTCCCCGGATTGTAAATAACTAAATGTAAATAATCAAATGTATATATGTAGCCGGTTCGTGTCTGCGTTGTGTATTGCTGGTGTTGCTTGGAAGACAAGGGGACTCGGTGGTTGCCTTTAGCCGAAACAGGTGGCGTATTTATTGCTGTATGAAATACACAGGAAATAATGCAGCAGCATTAACACACGACTCTGCAGCACACCAGTCTCCTCACGGCATGTCTCAACAGCAAGTGAGGACGACAACGTCACTACCGGAAGAAGGTAGGACTTCAAAATAAAATGACATATGCTCCCAAAACGAACTATTTGCTGAAAAAATTACAAAATAAAAGTGACAATGAATACAATAGAGCAATCAAATAAAACGTGAGGGAATTTTGGTGGAATGCATAACATATATATTATATACCTGCTACATATACTACTCACTATGTTCTCTGCTCTCTGTACATATCCTACCAAGTCAGACCTACACTGTTTCGATGTCCATTTTTCTGATGATGCAATTGTTGATGACTGAAGTGCTGATATCAACTAAACCCTCCTCATCATACCCCCCGGGTTGTGAATATTGTACATAATGTAAATAATTCAATGTATATACTCTGATGATTAACTTGTGTGATGACTGTATTATGCTGATAGTACCATGAATTGATTTACGTGAACAAGTTGAAAAACTTATTCGGGTGTTACCATTTAGTGGTCAATTGTACGGAATATGTACTGTACTGTGCAATCTACTAATACAAGTTTCAATCAATCAATCAATCAATCAATCCATGTAGCATATAGCATTATTTTCTTCTATTTACATTCCCACATAGCTTAACATGCTGAAATGACCACAATCGCCCCCTAGTGCACGAGAGTTTGTTGGTAGAGCCAAACCAGACTGTGATGGAAGTGCAAAGAACAAACTGTATTGGCCATGATCCATAATGATTGTTTTGAACATTATTTTTCCTGTGTTTAGTGTTTTTTCCTGTCCCGCGCTTTTAATATGGTTCCACTTCCTGTTTTTGGTCGTTCTTTCTGTGATTTCACTACTGCTTATGAAGCCTGTTCTACTCACCTATCCTAATCTGCCGGTGTCGCCTTTCTTGCAATGCTGGTTCATTGTTCCAGTGATAGTGTTGTGCTTTCTTGTGTTTTTGCCTTGCCTTACTTGGCCTTGCTTTGTCTTGTTTTTGCGATCGATAAACTACTACCTAAGAAAGGGACCCTCTGTTTGCAAAGTGCCTGCATTCTCTGCATCCTGCATCGTCAACAACAACATTGTAGAATGATTTTAGCACTTCCTTCAGCAGGTTGAACTTCTTTAGCAAGACATTTATCACAATTATAATTGGCAGTATCAATAACAATATCAACACAATATTTAAACTATTTCATTATATTCTTTTATTACATACAATTGTTTGATCAAAACAAAGTCCACTTTACACAATACCTAAACAAAAGTAAAAACTACTATCCAGTATCTAACATATACTGATACTTTCCTTGGCAACGAGACCACCGAATTATGAATGGATCCGCCCTCCTCTCACATGTTGTGTACTAACTGTGACAAAGCTGACACAACAGTTGTTGTATTATTCTCTCTCTTTAGGCTAGAGATGGGCAGTAAAATATCCATAATGACACCAGTGCCAACGTTGATGGAAGTAACTAAACCAGGGGTCGGCGACCCAAAACGTTGAAAGAGCCATATTGGACCAAAAATACAAAAAAACGAATCTGTCTGGAGCCGCAAAAAATTAAAACGTATATAAGTGAAGGCAACACATGATGTAAGTGTCTTTATTAGCTATATTAGCCTACTATCAAAATGACTATGTGTCGCAGGCTGAAGAAAATCTTTTTTGACAGAAATGTTGAAATGTAATAGTTATTCTACACATTTTTACAACATTAGAAACCATTAATTTTCAACTGTGCTTGTCTTTAAAAGGCTTTATAAATACAGTTGGTATGGTATGGTATGGTATTAGTAAAACAGGGGCTACTCAGAAGGTGAGATAACTCCTGGAAATTACTGGCTTTTAATGGCCAAAGGTATCTGTGTGTCCAAGTTAAAGGAAACGGCAGGCTGTCTTCTTTTAATAGATTTATTACAATCTTTGGCAAGCTAGGTAATGTTTGCTGTGGTCTGGAACAACATGGCACACAAACAACTATCTGAAAAGCAACCAATATTACATACAGTTAATGTGTCGTGAGACATGCAAAGCTAAATTATATACAAAGAGGATAAAAGTAAAGGATATTAAATTAGCTCAAATATACATACAAATGAGGCATAATGATGCAATATGTACATACAGCTAGCCTAAATAGCATGTTAACGTTGATTAGCTTGCTGTCATGCACTGACCAAATATGCCTGATTAACACTCCAACAAGTCAATAACATCAACAAAGCACACCTTTGTGAATTCACGCACAGCATGAAAATTTTGGTGGACAAAATGAGAGGAGTGGAAGATTTTAAATGTAAACAAACTGTTGCGTCACAGTCCACACTGTGGTGAGTTCAAGAACCGCCAAAATTAGTAGGACAAACAATGTTCACCAAATACTCTCATCAGTGAAGCATACACACAAACATATTAAACAGTGGGCTTTCCAACAATTGGGAAGGTTTGTGTCATGTTTGTCCTCAAACAAAAAACATACTAAAGCAAAAAAAATATTTTTTCCATTTTCAATCCTTTTTTTAAAAATGCTCATGGGAGCCACTAGGGCAGCACTAGAGAGCCGCGGGTTGCTGACTCCTGAACTAGACCGAAAAAAAAGCCATCAGTGCCTACTGTCGGTGCACACGGAAGTGTTCTCTAGCAATGCTACATTATCAATAAATATTGTTCATATTTGTTGTTTTATGTCTTGCTGACTAATACAACAATTGTTGCACGCCATTTTCTTACGTAAAGATTGGATGAAGGAAATGTCGTTAAATAGCTTTCAAAATCTTTTTTCTGGGTTTTGGTGGTAAGTTTGATGTCACTGGTCCGTAGTAGAAGTAGAGGATGTGTTTTTTTTTTTAAATATTCGTATAAGATGTTTTTATTACGTGTCTGCTCTTAGCTGGAAGTGACCGAGGGAACGCCCGACTTGGGCGTGACATCCTACTTGACTGATGCAGCGGGTAACGTAGCGTTTGGTCCGAACGCTTCAAAGAAAATGAAAAGTACAGTCACAGCAACGAAAGTGCAGAAGACAAAAGGTAAGCAGACTGACATTTAAACAAGATGTCAACGAGTAAACCGTAACAATTTTTAGTTCCAGTGGGAAAGATGGAGAAGAATCAAACACAGAAGCCAGGAGAAGACGAAAACTTTATAGACAAAGTTACATTGGAATCCAAAAGTGACCCTGGTGACCACATGGCGACCTCTAAAGACACTACTTGAAGAAAATACAAAGCATTAATAGTATACACATACAATATCATTGAATAGCATACACAGTGACTAATATTCTATTCATAACCATCAAATATATGTATTGTTTATCAGTGTGTTTCCAATGTTGTGCCTTTTTTCATCATATCCATGCCAAATAAAATGCTTGCAAAATTAAAAGGAAATGTTCAGTCAGTCGCAAAAACAAAGCAAACGATGAAAGTCTTGAGGTGCGGAAGTTGTCAGGCAAAGAGGAAGAAGAAGCAACATCATCATGAAGTCCAACATACAGCAATTCAATTCAAATTCTAATTCAGTGCAAAACTAATTAAATCATTAAGAGTCATATTCTACCTGTGTTGCTTGAAGTTTTGTTTGTTTTTCTTATTTATATTTTCCCATCCAGACTGGGGACATGCCCACTCCAAGTCAAGGAGACACAAGCGTTGTCATTTGAATAATTTAATTAATGAGAAGTCCCGGCACACAGAGTCAGCCGTGCCCGTCCTGGGCTGGAAGCTGTTTATTTGATTTGCTTCTTTTTTTTTTTTCTACATCGTAGCAGTTAAAATAAGATGATAAGTCAAGGAGACACAAGCATTGTCATGTGATTAATATAATTAATGAGCAGTCCCGGCCCAAAGAATCAGCCGTGCCCGTACTGGGTTGGAAGCTGTTTATTTTATTTGTGTATTTTTTTTAATTTTTTTTATTTACATCTTAGCAGGTCAAATAAGATGATAAATAATCAAAACAAAGGCATAGACATGTTAGTTAACGCATAAAAACGAGATGAAAACGTTGACCGAAACGAAATCCAATCATATTTAATTTAATCTTGTTGATGAGTGGGACGACTAGTTCGGAATATGTCCAATCACAGCTCTTCAACGGCTAACATTGAAAGAGGGTTTGAGGTTAGTTGTTAAGGACAGCCAATCAGGTGCTTTTCCTCACGGGATAAGGAAGTCAACGCCAAAAACAAGATGTGTGTGTTATGGTAAATGGGTTATACTTGTATAGTGCTTTTCTACCTTCAAAGCGCTTTCCACATTCACCCATTCACACACTGATGGTGGGAGCTGCCATGCAAGGCCTTAACGACGACCCATCAGGAGCAATGGTGAAGTGTCCTGTTCAACGACAACGGACGTGACGAGGTTGGTAGAAGGTGGGGATTGAACGGCGTGGCACGGTTACAAGAGTGTTATGATAATGATAAATGGGTTGTACTTGTATAGCGCTTTTCTACCTTCAAGGTACTCAAAGCGCTTTGACACTACTTCCACATTTACCCATTCACACACTGATGGAGGGAGCTGCCATGCAAGGCGCTAACCAACACCCATCAGGAGCAAGGGTGAAGTGTCTTGCTCAGGACACAACGGACATGACGAGGTTGGTACTAGGTGGGGATTGAACCAGAGACCCTCGGGTCGCGCACGGCCATTCTTCCACTGCGCCACGCCGTCCCCTGTTGACATGTTCCACGTCGCAATGTGTGCAAACTGGGAGCAAGTGAACACATTTTTTTACTGCTTTTCTGGCATCAGCAGGCATGTCATCGATCATGACATCCACACAACTGTAAGTCAAATATTTTATTTGCCAAAAGCTGATTCCCGCCCCGTGAGCGAGCATCGCTCGATAACACTGCACTGCCAGGGCGCCGTCTGTCCACAACTGATTACTACATGTAAGACAAACACTTAAAATTGAAGCCTTCATCGTGTCCAAAATATAAAGCAATTGGCCATTTCTATTTTGGTATTGTATAGGACTGTAGCTGATGCGATGAAGTGCTAAAACCTCTTTCTTGTTTAAAAGCTACATACAATATTGACCGGTATTTCTGATTATCAGAAGGCACAATACTTGGTGCCAAGTGCACACAAAGATACCCTTATGTTTGAACATGGTAGAAGAGGGGTCAGCAGGGGCTGCAAAAACAGGAAATATACGTCATATCCGGCCGCCATTTTATTTTTTATTTTTTTTAAGCTGTCCGCCATCTTGGTGTAGTCCATAGATAATGATTTATTCCTACAGACAGAAAAGGTATTATAACTTGTAGTTTTATTATGTCCGCCATTTTAGTTGTAGTAATTACAGCCGTTATACTGTTTTTAAGGCTTTAATCCACCCTCAGATGTCTTATATAATTAACTTTAATTGTATTTAAGGTAATTAGTGCATTTATGCCACTATTTCACAGCATTTCAACTCAATTACAAAAGTTTATTTCTATGCCATGCCAAACCCATATATTATCTTATTTTAGTTGTCTTGTACCACCAAGGCTGTTTTATAACGGATTTGAGTTATAATAGATATCCATCCATCCATCCATCCATCTTCTTCCGCTTATCCGAGGTCGAGTCGCGGGGGCAGCAGCCTAAGCAGGGAAGCCCAGACTTCCCTCTCCCCAGCCACTTCGTCCAGCTCTTCCTGTGGGACCCCGAGGCGTTCCCAGGCCAGCCGGGAGACATAGTCTTCCCAACGTGTCCTGGGTCTTCCCCGCGGCCTCCTACCGGTCGGACGTGCCCTAAACACCTCCCTAGGGAGGTGTTTAGATATAATAGATATGTTTAACTTAATATAATTTAAATAAAAGTTTACTATTTTTTCTTATTATAAAAGTATAATGTTGTATAATTTTGTCTTAAATAAAAGTGAACTATTTTCCTTATTTCAAAATAATTTTGTATTTAGGCTGTTTTTATCTTAAATCAAATGTAACTGTTGTACTCGCATAAAAAAATAGTACCGGTATACTGTCTACTTGTTATCTTTAAAAAAAACTTCACTATGTATTAAATAAAAATTCATAAACTTTTATTTCTTAAAAAGTATTATATTGTATGAAGTTGTTTTGTCTTAAAAGTTAATGAGCTATTTTTCTATTTTAAAATAATATTTCGGTTTACTCATGTCTAAAATAAAAGTTTGAAACAATTGTTCTTATTTTGAAATTAGAATTATGTATACTTTTGTCTTCAATAAAAGTTTGTAAACTTGGATTCTGTTAGACTAATGTAACAACTTAAACATCATGTCTATTTTTTAGTCAATTTAACTCAAAAGTTGACACGCTTTTTTTATTTTTATTTTTTTATTTTTTTAAAAGGTACACTATTAGCTAAACGACTAATGAAACAACCTACGCTCTGAATCTGTCTGCTACTAGCTGTAAGTTTTGTGGCCTCAAAAATAAGAATCCAAATGCAGATCCGTTAAAAAATCTAATTAATAACAAAAAAATCACTGGAGAAAATAAATCAATTGCAACGAAAGATCAGCGCCAGGAAAACCGGGTCAAAGGTCTGTCCTCCACCTGAGGAAATACAAGACAGAATTACAAAAGGTTCAGGGCAAAAGACAGAGTAAGTGAGCTCACGGCTAGATTCTACCGCAGGCAACGGACGAACTGGCACCGGCTGAGTGGAGATCCAGGGTTTAAGTCTGGTAGTTGATTAGCAGCAGATGGGCTCGGATGACTGGCAGCACACCTGGAACTAATGACAGGGTAGGAGACTTACAGACACAAGAGGGGAGGGGAGTATGAAAACAAGAGGGAAAAAAGCAGGAGAACTGCCCTCATGACAGTAAGACTAATTAAACAATTTAAACATTATGTTTAAACTATTAGCTATAAAATTAATGAAACAATTTAAACATTATTCGTATTTGTCTACTGTTAGCCATTTACTTTAACGACATCCAGTCACAGAACATGAAAAAATATAAATACATACTTAAATTTGATTTGTGTATTTTGCTCAAAGTTGAATCATAGTGTCAGCTCTTCGCTGCTCCTCAACGGTCTGGGGCCCATCAGGAAAACCCACACCACTAGAACACCCCCCACTTCTCTCCGTCCCTCCCACCTATCCCCACACACACGCACGCACACACAGTCACACATTCACGTACTGTATTTTCTGTTTTTTTATCTAGTCAGTCCCATTTTTTAATCCATGGTAGAGACCGGTATTGTTTTTTTAAGCCTTTGTTAGAGGTAGCTGTAACCACTTTGTATTACCAAATGTTGTTTTGTAACAGTTTCGGTAACAGAGAGTAAAAATACCCTATTTTAGGCATTGCTTCAAAGACATTTGTCACCGGAAGGAGTTGAAGGCCAAATGGTGATGCTCTCCAAAAAGTGTTATGGCTCTTTACTACTTTGCTTTATTTTCCTGGATACATGATGACTTAACTTGATGTTGTGTTTAATTATATCAAAATACCAGTAATGTCTAAGCCACATAGTTTTTTAAATAATAATTAACACATTATTTTTAATTGTCTGTCATTACACTGTAGGAATATTGGTAGTTTTCCTCTATTTCTATATATTCTGTACATGTTTAATATACATATCGTGAATTCAAGATGCATTCATAGTGTATTCTGGATAGATTTCAGGGTGTATTTCGGCTGTTTCTGTCATACCTGGTTGAAGTCTGGTCTGGGTTTCGTCTGGTTTCATGTTGTTTTGTCATTTCTTGTTTTATTTTGAAATGCTGACTCTCCTTCTCGTTTCAGGTCACTTGCTCTTCCTCCTGTTTCACTGGTCTGATGTCTTTCCTGATTGCCTGATTGCGCCCACCTGTGTCACCCTCCCTCATGTGTATAAATGTCTCATCCTCCTTCTGTCCTGTGCCAGAGTGTTTCGTATCTTCTTGTGCGTACCTCCAGCGGTCCTTTGCCACAGCCTTGTTTACAGCCATTGCCACGTTTTTTTGTACTTTTGATCCACGGGAGATTCTTTGTTTGTAACCTTTTGTCAGGTAAGATTAGCTTCTTAGCATCGCCTCCGTTGGAGCGCCTTTTGTTGTATTTGTTAGTTTTTGTCCTTAACCCCTTTTTCCCTCCATAGCCGGAGCGTTTTGAGTTGTTAATATTTTTGTTAGTTTAGTAGTCAGTAGTGATGGGTTGATGAGGCGTCATGAAGCGTTTCAACACATTGCAAAACTGTATTGATACTGTGTCGATACTGTGTCACTAAATACTAGTGATGGGTTCATGAGGCGTCATGAAGCGTTTCGACACATTGCAAAACTGTATTGATACTGTGTTGATACTGTGTCACTAAATACTGACATCTGCTGGACATTAAAAATCCCTACAGGCAACTTATGGACCGACTCAACTGACACTGATTTTATGACCTAGTACAGTGGTTCTCAAATGGGGGTACGCGTACCCCTGGGGGTACTTGAAGGTATGCCAAGGGGTACGTGAGATTTTTTTTGAATATTCTAAAAATAGCAAAAATTCAAAAATCCTTTATAAATATATTTATTGAATAATACTTCAACAAAATAAAGTTTAGTAAGTTCATAAACTCAGTGAAGCACAAGCTCAGGTTTGTCACTAAAATGTCTGTCAAAAAGAACTGTGAAAAGAAATGCAACAATGCAATATTCAGTGTTGACAGCTAGATTTTTTGTGGACATGTTCCATAAATATTGATGTTAAAGATTTTTTTTTTGTGTGAAGAAATGTTTAGAATTAAGTTCATGAATCCAGATGGATCTCTAATACAATCCCCAAAGAGGGCACTTTAAGTTGATGATTACTTCTATGTGTATAAATCTTTATTTATAATTGAATCACTTGTTTATTTTTCAACAAGTTTTTAGTTATTTGTATATCTTTTTTTCCAAATAGTTCAAGAAAGACCACTACAAATGAGCAATATTTTGCACTGTTATACAATTTAATAAATCAGAAACTGATGACATAGTGCTGTATTTTACTTCTTTGTCTTTTTTTTTCAACCAAAAATGCTTTGCTCTGATTAGGGGGTACTTGAATTAAAAAAAAAAAATCACAGGGGGTACATTGCTGAAAAAAGGTTGAGAACCACTGACCTAGTATATACAATAATATAAACCAAGTCATTGTATTTCATTTAGGATTATTTCATAACTTCATTTAAATAAAAATATATTTTTTGTCTTTTTTAGATAGTCAATAAATAATGTGAACATGTATCATAACATGGAAATCTAAGAGAACGTGTTGTGAATGAGGATGCTTGTGGACCTGGAAATTATTATTTATTTATTTTTTACACATTTTTATTTTAAAAAAAAAACAGTTTTTCCAACGTATTCAATTTTAGACGCTTTCTCTTCTTAGTTATTTCTCCGGCTGTAGAAAAGACCCTTTCACAGGGCACAGAGGAGGCGTCAGTGCGACGCAGTTCGCGTATCGGTCACGTGACTAAAACAGCTCATGATCGGTCACGTGACTTTCTAAAAGCGGTACGCGCACCGACACAGGGTTTTGCTCTATGAGCTCGACGCATGCGCCGATGCATCGGTGTTGCCGGACCCATCACTACTAAATACTGACATCAGCTGGACATTAAAAATCCCTACAGGCAACCTATGGACCGACTCAACTGACACTGATTTTATGACCTAGTACAGTGGTTCTCAAATGGGGGTACGTGTACCCCTGGGGGTACTTGAAGGTATGCCAAGGGGTACGTGAGATTTTTTTTAAATATTCTAAAAATAGCAACAATTCAAAAATCATTTATAAATATATTTATTGAATAATACTTAAACAAAATATGAATGTAAGTTCATAAACTCAGTGAAGCACAAGCTCAGGTTTGTCACTAAAATGTCTGTCAAAAAGAACTGTGAAAAGAAATGCAACAATGCAATCTTCAGTGTTGACAGCTAGATTGTTTGTGGACATGTTCCATAAATATTGATGTTAAAGATTTTTTTTTTTGTGAAGAAATGTTTAGAATTAAGTTCATGAATCCAGATGGAGCTCTAATACAATCCCCAAAGAGGGCACTTTAAGTTGATGATTACTTCTATGTGTAGAAATCTTTATTTATAATTGAATCACTTGTTTATTTTTCAACAAGTTTTTAGTTATTTGTATATCTTTTTTTCCAAATAGTTCAAGAAAGACCACTACAAATGAGCAATATTTTGCACTGTTATACAATTTAATAAATCAGAAACTGATGACATAGTGCTGTATTTTACTTCTTTATCTTTTTTTTTTTTTTTCAACCAAAAATGCTTTGCTCTGATTAGGGGGTACTTGAATTTAAAAAAAATTCACAGGGGGTACATTGCTGAAAAAAGGTTGAGAACCACTGACCTAGTATATACAATAATATAAACCAAGTCATTGTATTTCATTTAGGATTATTTCATAACTTCATTTAAATAAAAATATATTTTTTGTCTTTTTTAGATACAGTCAATAAATAATGTGAACATGTATCAGAACATGGAAATCTAAGAGAACGTGTTGTGAATGAGGATGCTTGTGGACCTGGAATTTTTTTTTTTTTTTACACATTTTTATTTTTTTTTAAAAACAGTTTTTCCAACGTATTCAATTTTAGACGCTTTCTCTTCTTAGTTATTATTTCTCCGGCTGTAGAAAAGACCCTTTCACAGGGCACAGAAGAGGCGTCAGTGCGACACAGTTCGCGTATCGGTCACGTGACCAAAACAGCTCATGATCGGTCACGTGACTTTCTAAAAGCGGTACGCGCACCGACACAGGGTTTCGCTCTATGAGCTCGACGCATGCGCCGATGCATCGGTGTTGCCGGACCCATCACTAGTAGTCAGGTTAGATCTGTTTTGATAGCCTGTTTTGTTTCTCCTGTTTTGGACCCTTCCCCTTCTGAGAATAAACAACTGTTTTCAGTAATCCTGCATCTATGCCCAGAGTCCTAGTCGGGTCGTGACAGTTTCTGTTTTAATAAAGGTTTATGAGCTATTTTTCTATTTTAAAAGAATACTTCTGTTAACTATTGTCTTAAATAAAAGTTAATTAAACAATTGTTCTTATTTTAAAATTATAATTATGTATACTTTTGTCTTAAATAAGTTTCTAAACTGTTTTTCCTATTTTAATAGCATTATATTGCAGTTTAGTTCTTTTTTACTTGAAATTCATTAGTTTGATTTAAATTTCATATTCCGGTCTTCTTAAAGTAGTATTGTAATTGTATAAAGCCGCTCTTCTTAAAGTTGGTATTCGAATGGAGTTAATAGATTTATCTCTCCAAGGAAAGCCCAGAGTTGTGTATTTATTTATCTGCCTATGACCTATCACCCACAAGGCAATTCACACACTTAAGTACATGAACTAATGTGTCACTCGACTATCTTAAATATGAACTTTTATTATCTTTTGGTATTTTAGCCGTAAATTTAATCTCATTGTCTCGTTGGAAGGTGACCTATAGTTGAACTTCCTTAAATAATTACCTTTATTATCCTTGTAAACACATAGTCACCAGTTTCCGATCACATGTCCTTGACAAAAACTTTTGGTTAATTCTATCAGGAGTCTGCAACTGTTCAGTATGGTAAAGGTTAATCTTTTAACTGCTACAAACTATTTACGGTATCTCCCTTATTTGAATACATCAGAATGGACTTTTAAAGGTGTAATTAACAAAAAAAAAGTGTTTCTTTACTTCTAAACACTCTGCTGTTTTTTTAACACTAAAAACAAAAAGATATTACTACCAACATTAAAAAAATTAAACAGTAGGTTTTAACAATACTACCAATACCACATAACAAAAAACCGCATGTGAGCACATGTAAATATAGAAATGTTAAGGATATGACTTATGTACTTGTGTAGTTTTAGCTATATTGTATAGTAAAAAAAGACACTATTCTATCATTTTTTAAACAGCTCGATGTTATTCTGACATTCAATTACAAAATGATTTGTAACAAATATAGCCTCTCTTTCGCTTAAATGCTAACATTTTTCTTTCATAAGTTAATTTAAACTTTATCATAAATCTTTTAAAAGCATAACTGACAAGTTAGGGCTACATTTTTAATTTACGCATAATTTAAATACAAACCCCGTTTCCATGAGTTGGGAAATTGTGTTCGATGTAAATATAAACGGAATACAATGATTTGCAAATCCTTTTCAACCCATATTCAATTGAATGCACTACAAAGACAATATATTTGATGTTCAAACTCATAAACTTTATTTTTTTTTTGCAAATAATTAACTTAGAATTTCATGGCTGCAACACGGGCCAAAGTAGTTGGGGAAGGGCATGTTCACCACTGTGTTACATGGCCTTTCCTTTTAACAACACTCAGTAAACGTTTGGGAACTGAGGAGACACATTTTTGAAGCTTCTCAGGTGGAAGTCTTTCCCATTCTTGCTTGATGTACAGCTTAAGTTGTTCAACTTGTGGTATTTTAGGCTTCATAATGCACCACACATTTTCAATGGGAGACAGGTCTGGACTACAGGCAGGCCAGTCTAGTACCCGCACTCTTTTACTATGAAGCCACGTTGATGTAACACGTGGCTTGGCATTATCATGCTGAAATAAGCAGGGGTGTCCATGGTAACGTTGTTTGGATGGCAACATATGTTGCTCCAAAACCTGTATGTACCTTTCAGCATTAATGGTGCCTGCACTGATGTGTAAGTTACCCATGTCTTGGGCACTAATACACAGAGGTGTGGACTCGAGTCACATGACTTGGACTCGAGTCAGACTCGAGTCATGAATTTGTGACTTTAGACTCGACTTGACAAAATGTAAAGAGACTTGCAACTCGACTTAGACTTTAACATCAATGACTTGTGACTTCACTTGGACTTGAGCCTTTTGACTTGACATGACTTGCTACTTTCCCCAAAATCCAAAGCTTAAAAAGTTATTTGGGAGCGCTCCGTATTTTTCATTTTCTTCGTCTGTCTATCAGCGTGTTGTTCCTGTCAGCTGGTGTGCTCTCAGTACAACAGCCAATCAAATTAGATGTACGCTGTTTTCATCACACAGCATTCATCCAATCAAATTGCAGTACAACCAATGAACAAGAGTTGTCCAACAACGTGCCAGTGAGAAACAATTATGCCAAAGTTAGTTTCGTTCGGGTATAAAAACTACGACTTGGTCAACAAAAAACGAATTGCCGTATGCAAATCACGCAGTTCGAATATTACAGACGGAGACGCAACAACTTCCAACTTCGTTCGACATTTGAAGTTGCACAAAGAAGGGTACGTTTTGAATGTAAGATAACGTTTATTGGCTAAGTAACGTGACTTTAATTTGCTGTGTAGTTAAATCAGTGAGGCTATAAACTCACTGCTAGCGTTATAACCATAGACATCTTATAAGTAGACGCAGCATCGAGCGCTACTGCCTACTGGCGCAGACGAGACGCGTGGCCGCCATCTTGGAGTGGTGATCCGCTCCACTCAGTGCAATTCATTTGGCAGGAGAAATGAACTGTCAGCGCATTTAATTCATCTTACCTCACTGAATACCACTGATTTTCACCCCCTTTTTTGTCATACGTGTAGCTATGATAAAGGACACATGTTTTGGCGTGTTTTATTATTCATAGTTTGCTTAACAGTAATGTAATATTCTTATATGCTATAAGTGACCAGACGTCCGAGATCAAAACTGGGAATATAATCCCAGAGAAGGGGGAAAAAATGGTAAGCTATTTTTAAGTTGAGGAAACAATTTGATTAGGTTATATATACATGTGTATATCCTACATATACAATGTATGAATACATTAGATATCTATATATCTTATAGACTGTATCTCTGTTGCTGCAGCAGCAGAGAGTTTATTCTGTCTTGACACTTTGTATTGATATTTTCTATTACATTCTTCCCTTAAATGATAATGTTTACAGTGATTATTTTATATGTATTTTTTCATGTAAGTCGCTTTGGATAAAAGCGTCTGCCAAATACTTAAACATATATAAACACCTGAAAGTCTTTATATCAGCTAAAACCACCAATCTGTTTCACTGGATTCAGAATCAAACCAAATTATGTCTTACCCAACAATGTTAGTATTTGAATATTGTTACTTGAAGACTTATTCCTGGTTACAATTGTACTGTTAAGAAAGTATTGTCTTATACTTTGCCTAAAATGAGAATGCATCATAATCAGTGGTGGCTGGTGAATTTTGTTTTAGGTGGGGCAGAAAGTTTGTAAACCAAACCCCTGTAGGGGCGTCATCCTCCCCCAGAAGATTTCTTTGTGATTTTCACATACAAATATTGAAGATCTTTGCTCCTTCTCAACTCTGTGGTAATATTCTTTTCATAAAATACAACCAATAGTACGTTAATGTTAAATCTTACTTGTGAAAAGTAATCCCCCGATTCCCATTTTCAACAGTCCGCTCATTTGAGCAGGAAAACGCTGAACACCATCTTTGTTTTCTACCTGTCAACTGTCACTTTAGGCTCCTCGCCGGCTCCTCATCACCACTTAAAGATGGCGGCCAAATTGCTCACGTCACAGCAACTAATGCTGCGTCTACTTATAAGATGTCTATGGTCATAATGTCATTGCAAACACGGCAATATGTTGCGTCCACTGCAGTTCGCTACCTTATTCATACTTTTTGTCAAGTGATTTTTTTTTAAGCAGGGTTGCATGAGGTACCAACACATAACGTTACGTTAGTCAATGTATCACACACAGTAACGTAACGTTAGTCAATGTATCACACACAGTAACATTACGTTAGTCAATGTATCACACACAGTAACGTAACTTTAGACGGCTGTCAGCAGCACCGCGTATTTTAACCACCTACAAAAAGACAAGCATAGTCAAATAAAGGTCAGTTAAAATGTATACTATATTAAGAATATGTGTACATATTGCATAGGGCCCTGACATCTAAAAAGTACAACTCTGTTCATTGTTATGTTCATATATTTGATATGTTTTTCATGTGTAGTCACACATCAACACACATACAGTATGAGATGAGATCAATGAGATAAGGTAAGAACAGGATAGAAACTGCTGTGGAACTACCGTATTTTTCGGACTATAAGTCGACGTTTTTTTCATAGTTTGGCTGTGGGTGCGACATATACTCCGGAGCGACTTATGTGTGAAATTATTAACATATTACCCTAAAATATCAAATAATATTATTTATCTCATTCGCGTGAGCGACGAAGAAAATGTCCGCAATCGTCACACACACGCCAACCAATAAGAATTTGGCGGGTTATGGCAGAAGTGCATTGTGGGTTTTGGAATGCTAACTGCTATACGCTACTGCCGTAGCTATTAAAATGGATCACATGAACATTGGCGGTAACTTATAAAAACTGAGGAGGACTGAACTAAAATGGCACCGAAAAGGAAATCATATACTGCAGATTACAAGATGGACGTAGTGAAATATGCACCAGAAAACGGCGATCGAGCAGCAGAAAGAATGGACGCTAGCGGCACAAACCAGGAGCGACACCGGGGAGGAAGATTTCATGGGATTTAGCGATTAGGAGTGACAGATTGTTTGGTAAATGTATAGCATGTTCTATATGTTATAGTTATTTGAATGACTCTTACCATAATATGTTACGTTAACATACCAGGCACGTTCTCAGTTGGTTATTTATGCCATAACGTACACTTATTCAGCCTGTTGTTTACTATTCTTTATTTATTTAAATTACCTTTCTAATGTCTATTCTTGGTGTTGGATTTTATCAAATAAATTTCCCCCAAAAATGCGACTTATATGTTTTTTTCCTTCTTTATTGTGCATTTTCGGCCGGTGCGACGTATACTCCGGAGCGACTTATAGTCCGAAAAATACGGTAGTTACAATGCAATAGGCCATGGAAATACAATGTTAACACTTTTGTGCAAAAAGTACAGTTGCACTTGTTTTTTCAAATGTGTTTATTCTGTAAAGGAATGAGTTACATGTTTAAAATGACTGGTTAATAGTGCTATTTTGAAGTGCAATGTCACCACTATCTTTTTCCCTGCAATTTCAAATGCACTTGTTTTAATAAATAAATACAGCGTTTTAAAAGCATACACAATCTGTGTAAATATATTAGTCTGTGGTTAAAATGACTTAAAAGGACTCGAAACTCAAAATGCAGGACTTGGGACTTGACTTGAGACTTTCCAGTCTTGACTTTGGACTTGACTCGGACTTGCCTGTCTTGACTCGGGACTTGACTCGAGACTTGAGGGCAAAGACTTGAGACTTACTTGTGACTTGCAAAGCAAAGACTTGGTCCCACCTCTGCTAATACACCCCCATACCATCACAGATGCTGGCTTTTCAACTTTGCGCCTATAACAATCCGGATGGGTCTTTTCCTCTTTGGTCCGGAGGACACGACGTCCACAGTTTCCAAAAACAATTTGAATCGTGGACTCGTCAGACCACAGAACACTTTTCCACTTTATCAGTCCATCTTAGATGAGCTCAGGCCCAGTGAAGCCAACAGCGTTTCTGGGTGTTGTTGATAAACGGGTTTCGCCTTGCATAGGAGAGTTTTAACTTGCACTTACAGATGTAGCGACCAACTGTAGTTACTGACAGTGGGTTTTTGAAGTGTTCCTGAGCCCATGTGGTGATATCCTTTACACACTGATGTCGCTTTTTGATGCAGTACAGCCTGAGGGATCAAAGGTCACGGGCTTAGCTGCTTACGTGCAGTGCTTTCTCCAGATTCTCTGAACCCTTTGATATTACGGACCGTAGATGGTGAAATCCCTAAATTCCTTGCAATAGCTGGTTGAGAAAGGTTTTTCTTAAACTGTTCAACAATTTGCTCACGCATTTGTTGACAAAGTGGTGACCCTGGCCCCGTCCTTGTTTGTGAATGACTGAGCATTTCATGGAATCTACTTTTATACCCAATCATGGCACCCACCTGTTCCCAATTTGCCTGTTCACCTGTGGGATGTTTCAAATAAGTGTTTGATGAGCATTCCTCAACTTTATCAGTATTTATTGCTACCTTTCCCAACTTCTTTGTCACGTGTTGCTGGCATCAAATTCTAAAGTTAATGATTATTTGCAAAAAAAAACATGTTTATCAGTTTGAACATCAAATATGTTGTCTTGTAGCATATTCAACTGAATATGGGTTGAAGATGATTTGCAAATCATTGTATACCGTTTATATTTACATCTAACACAATTTCCCAACTCATATGGAAACAGGGATTGTACATGTATGTTTTACTTGCATATCATGTTATAGTCATCCATCCATTTTCTACCGCTTGTCCCTTGTGTCATTGAATAATGTGAATGACTTATGTTGATGACTTTTAGCTACTGTCAGTGTAGTCAGGGTTAAAGTATTATTATATAATATTGTGTCATGATCTGTCACATAACATCATTCCTTGTTTTGAGTTTGTGGGTGTTTTCCTGTGTTTTGGGTCTTAGTTACGGTTTAGGACTCTTGTTGTGGCTGTTCTTCCTGTTTTGTTTGGGGTGTTCCTGCAAGCGGCTTCATTCCCGCCTCTGAGCGTCTGCTCAGCGCAGACATTTTTTTGTATTATTACGGCCATCTGACTTGAGCCTCTGTTGCAAAACCTTGTTGGACTTTGTGAATGTTTATTCAAGTGGACGCTTTTCCTGCCGCACTTCTCTCTGCGTAAGTCTCTGTCGTGCTGGGGTACTTCGTTTCGTAGTCTCTAAGTTTTTAGTTTCGGTCTGCATAGCCTCTTGTATGCCTTGGTCCAACATCAAGCGGCAATCATATGTTTGCCTATTTTTGGTCCCTTGATTGAATATTTTTTCAATTGCAAGCTACCTCCCTCGGGTTTCTGCATTTCCGGGAACACGACAAATATCGTGACGCCATCCGACCGCTACTGAATTGATTTTATTCCACTAATAGTTTTTTTTCAATGTTATTTGTATTTTAAAGCTGATGTATTACACGTGCTAAACAAACATAACTAATATTGTAAAGACGATATGAGTATGTACATAGTCCAATTTTTTTATTTATTTTTTAGTTTGAGAAAGACTTATCTTTTAAACCAGGGGTCCCCAAACTACAGCCCGCGGGCCGAATACGGCCCCCCAGCGTCCAAAATCTATTTTTTTTATTTTATTTGTCTGGCCGCTTCTGTGTTAGGTACCTCTCTATGTTAATAATGTCTATTATTTTTTTTATCTATTATTTTTTTGTTTTTGCTGCAGCTGTTACATTTACTGGTGTACTGTACATCAGGGGTGTCCAACTCATTTTAGCTCAGGGGCCGCATGGAGGGAAATCTGCGCACACGCAGGCTGGACTATTAAAATCATGGCATTAAAACTAAAAAAATAAAGACAACTTCAGATTGTTTTCTTTGTCTTACTTTGGCCAAAAATAGAACAAACACATTCTGAAAATATTACAATAAAAGTATAAAAAAAATACCCGCCAGCGCTAAAGTTTACTACGGCCAACCAGCATCCAAAATTCGGCCTGCGAGAAGTCTCAAGTATTTTTTTTTTAATTTGTCCTTTCTAATAAATTTTCTACCGCTTGTTACTCTCGGGGTCTCCTAGCCGCTCAGGCAAATCATATTGTCTAAAAATGCATTTTCCCATCGATAACGTGACATGCTCGCACCGCAGTGTCGGGTGAGCGTGCTTTTAGTCAATTAGTGCAAAAAGAATGTATTTATATATATATATATATATATATATATATATATATATATATACACACACACACACACACACAGCCCGGCCCCCGGCCAAATTTTTTTTAACCCAATGCGGCCCCTGAGTCAAAAAGTTTGGGGACCCTTGTTTTAAACAATTAGACATTGTTTTAGATAGCATATGTCATACATACAGTTATGTATGTCTAATATACTGTATATTAGTGATGTATATATGTTTGGTTTTACCACTTATGTAGAATAGATGTAATGCCAATCCTTCAAGTAAAGACAGTATTTAAGTTAAAATGCTACATTTGAAAGCGATTACCAATTTTTATGTTTTAGAAAGACTTTGATTTTAAACAATTAAACATTGTTTTGGATAGCATACCGTACAGTTATGTCTGTCCATTATATATTAATGAGGTATGTGTGGTTTTTACCCTTATGAAGAATAGATGTAAGGCCAAAGTCTAGCAGCCGCATTTTGTACCAACTGAAATCTTTTAATGCTAGACATAGGGAGACCCGAAAATAATACGTTACAGTAATCGAGACGAGACGTAACGAACGCATAAATAATGATCTCAGCATTGGTGGTGGACGAAATGAGACGAATTTTAGTGATATTACGGAGATGAAAGAAGGTTGTTTTAGTAACACTCTTAATGTGTGACTCAAATGAGAGTTGAGTTAAAAATAATACAGAGATCCTTTACCGAGTCGCTTTGTGTAATTCAATACTTGGTGGTGAGTCGGATTGGGTGACTGGCGATGATAACAACTACTGTTAAGAAAGAAAAGATGTGTTGTAACATGAAGAGATGATGCATATAAAAAAGGGCTGTCCCGTTCTGACTTGGGGTTGTTGGCATGAGTGCATTATGTAGAGACAGGACACAACATGTAGGTACAATTCTAATTTATTAAGTACAAATACAAACGTGTGCAGCTTGGAAGTGCACAAAAGACCAACACCCTTTAAGGTAGAAACAGACAATGATGACCGTGTCTGTGGATGACTGTGTTTTGTTCAGAAGAAAACACACAAAAGCTAATATAAATAATAATACAATAAATGAAAAAATCAAACAGATAGTTTGGCAAAAATAGACTATCTTAGAATCTCAGTAAAACTAAAATAATGCTATTCGGTAAGAGTAGAAAAGAAAGTCAAACACAAATTCAAATAGACGGAGTAGAAATTTAGAGGGTAAAAGAAATCACATTTTTGGATGTAATAATAGATGATGAAATGAACTGTAACTCTAATACAAATTTCAATAATAAATATAGCAAAATATGTTCTGGACCAAAGATCACTCCATATTCTCGACTGCTCGCTAGTGTTACCATATCTGAGTTACTGTGTAGAAAAATTGGAAACGAACTACAAAAGTACACTTCATTTGTTAACCATCTTACAAAAAAGTTCAGTTAGAATAATAACGGGCATGCTAGGCAGGGGCTCTGTGGAAATGTGACCTTTTTTTTGTTTTATTAACATTTTTGCTAACTCCAGCCGTCAACTTTAAAGTACTTTTGTGCCGCCTGTTGTGTGCAGCCCCTTTTTTTTGTCATTGCGCCTCTAAATTTCCTCGATGACAAGCCAGGCCGCTCCAAGCCTTGTGCATCTCCGGATCCAGACATCATGGAGGGCTCTTTCAAATAGTCTGGTTATGCTGTGTGTACATAATGTTGGTTAATGACTTAATTAATTTTGGCTTTTTATTTTGCAGGTTTGTTTCCACAAGTTAGCTAACATTACTAAGGTAAGGCTTGATAGTAAGAAGGTATCCACAGTATCAATTAAACTGTTTGACAAAACTGCACTGGTTGACTTTAAAACTATTCATGGTTTCTTTTGGGTATATTATCATCTCAATTTTAAATTCCCTTTTTTAAGTTTTTAATCCGTCCATATGTTGCATAGGTATTAAAGGCCATTTCCAGTCATAATCAATTGTATCTCAGAAATCAAGTCACCTATGATCAGTTCATCTCATGACATGTAAACATATTTCCACTGGACTAATAATGGTTCATAGTGGTTCAAAATGTCTTAAAATAAGCTTGTTCTAACTATGTGTATTATAATTTCTGTTAGGCTATAATTACATTTTTATAATTTTACAGTAAGTCCTTCTGTTGTCAACTAGGTGTTGTATTGAATTTGTTGAATTTGTGTTAATTCTCTGTACATTTTTGTTTATACACATGTAAAAGAATGGCTTCTCCCAGATCTCTCACAACAGTCCTCCTGGACTGCAGAGAAATTTTCAAGAAGACTTACACTCTTGGTAATGTCAAGGACATTACAGAGGCGTGTACATTTGCACTATCGTGCAAGCAGAAATGACCAGAATTCTGAAGTTCTGCTTAGATTTTAACAAATACATTGACACTGATGTGAACTGCAATGTTGAAAACATGGATCAGTTCCAAATTCTATTCAAGTCCTTTCAATCAGATGTTTGTGATGTCAGTGCCACTGCTGTCACCACACAGGAAATGGAAGTACAGCAGGTATGTTTGTTCATTTGTTCATGTCTGTTAATTTAAGGTCACTAAACATAATATTCTGTTTAGTGAGCCTGTGTGCCTTTTATGTGTAGTATTATTATCCCAGTGCTTAGATTAAGTGGTAATATCTCTACAGCAGTATACTGGTTAAAATAAAATACTGTATATACGGACAAAAAACTCCTTGCCAGAACCATTGTGACACTTAACCCATCACTTAACATCAAGATGGAGGATGAAAATGAAGGATATGTAAGGGAATGTTGTTAAGAGTGTGAAACACACATTACGTCGATTGATTCTGATAGTAGCTCATTAGATCACTGTTTTATTTGCGTTGTACTTGTACTCTGTGTTGTAATGGAACACTTCTATGATCTAACATGCCACACTGGCTTTCTGGAAGATAAGCTGAGGAATATCTGCCGAAAACTAAGGGATGATTGGCGCTGTTATTGCAGAAGGGGTGGATCATCTGAAGTCACTGTTCGACTTGAAGAAGTTACAGAAAGTGATGAGTCTGTCCAAGAATGGATAACTGTGATCAAAAGGATGAAGCTTAGTCCTGAGAACCTTTCTTCGATCAAGATGGGTATGGACAAAACCTACTTCCACTGAAGATACTGGATATCTAATCAGTCACCTACACTGGCAGAGATTGTTGAGAACTACCCTCGTTTCATTGATATGCCATATCTGGTAAATCAGTACATTTAATCACCACCTGCACTTTCATTGGATTTCCATATAACCTTGTCTAATCATTAGGGATGTCCGATAATGGCTTTTTGCCGATATCCGATATTCCGATATTGTCCAACTCTTTAATTACCGATACAAATATCAACGGATACCGATATATACAATCGTGGAATTAACACATTAGTATGCCTAATTTGGACAACCAGGTATGGTGAAGATAAGGTCCTTTTTAAAAAAATAAATAAAATAAAATAAGAGATGAATTAAAAACATTTTCTTGAATAAAAAAGAAAGTAAAACAATATAAAAACAGTTACATAGAAACTAGTAATTAATGAAAATTAGTAAAATTAACTGTTAAAGGTTAGTACTATTAGTGGACCAGCAGCACGCACAATCATGTGTGCTTATGGACTGTATCACTTGCAGACTGTATTGATATATATTGATATATAATGTAGGAACCAGAATATTAATAACAGAAAGAAACAACCCTTTTGTGTGAATGAGTGTAAATGGGGGAGGGAGGTTTTTTGGGTTGGTGCACTAATTGTAAGTGTATCTTGTGTTTTTTATGTTGATTTAATAAAAAATAAAAAAAACGATACCGATAATAAAAAAAACGATACAGATCATTTCCGATATTACATTTTAAAGCATTTATCGGCCGATAATATCGGCAGGCCGATATTATCGGACATCTCTACTAATCACCCTTGTGTTGTCCTGTTGGTAAAACTTAACAGATCGACAGAGAGTTTGAGAAGATGTTTCCAAACAAGACGGACATCTATCTACGCAACCATGGTCCCAAAACTGTTGAAGCTGGCTGCCCTTGAAGGAAAAGATGAACCACCAGAAGTTGAGAGTGCTGGTAATGTTTAGTTTATTTATGGAGGATTATCATGTCTTTTTGTGTTGTCTTCGGTGCATGAAGACTCCCCAAGTTGACACACATTTAACCTTACAGTCTCACATGTCAGTTATGCAAACTGTGTATATTTTTCTATTTCTACAGAATCAAAGTGCTATAGAGCACTGAAGATGCTCACACATTATCTGCCCCTACTGTGTCAGATCTAAGGAATGGACAAAATGCAACATCGAATCAGCTCTGTCCTACATGTTGGACATTAAACAAGTAAGAATATCTTAATTTGTGATAAGAATATAAAACAAGTGTGATATCTTAATAAGTAAATTATTCATAACTTGTAAAGATCATCTGTGTGCATGATGTAATACAATGTGTTGCATACACTGTGTGTTTTAGCCAGGAACAAGTTTCCATGACCTCCTACAAACCACTGACCCTGCTCCAGTGATGGAACTTCGTCTGGTGAGCATTGGACATCCCAGCACACAATCAACACACTATGTAGTCATTCCATTCCAGGAAGAGGGCCTCACCTGCAGTCTGGACAAACTCTTCAAGTTGTATTGGGTTTGTAACCTTGCCTGTTTGGTAGAGTATGAGTTGTTGATTGAAAAATGGCAGCCTGTGGACATGATTTAAACATTTTGAGTATGATAAGTGTGCATACTTGCCAACCTTGAGACCTCCGATTTCGGGAGGCGGGGGGCAGGGGGCGGGGGTCGGGGGCGTGGTTGGGCGTGTGGTTAATTCTTATATATATATATATATATATATATGTATACATATATATAGCTAGAATTCACTGAAAGTCAAGTATTTCTTTTATTTATATATATATATATATATATATATATATATAAGAAATACTTCATCTACTCATTGTTGAGTTAAGGGTTGAATTGTCCATCCTTGTTCTATTCTGTCTCTATTTTTCTAACCATGCTGAACACCCTCTCTGATGATGCATTCTGCTTCGTCTCCTTGTTGTGTGCGCAGTTGTGCACTGCACTCTCTAAAAGCCGTAGATGTTGTCACATTTGCATGTACAGTAGATGGCAGTATTGTCCTGTTTAAGAGTGTCACAACATTGCTGTTTACGGCAGACGAACTGCTTTACGGTAGACGGAAACGTGACTGCTGTTGTTGTGTGTTGTTGCCGCGCTGGGAGGACGTTAATGAATTAAGGAATTATTGAATTAAATGCCAGTTAAATTTCAATGATGTTGTTTTTTATACAGCATAGCATGCACACACACACACACACAAACACGTGTTGCCAATATACACAAAATGTGTTGATTTTGAGTAAGTAACACAAACATTTGTTACTAAAACCTACACATGTACTGTGTTAATATAAGTAACAAAGTTAATGTGTTAAAATTAACAAAAATTCAGTTGTCCCCCTCTGGACATGGAGATGTGTAAAAAAACAACACAAATTGTGTTATTTCCAACACATTCGTTTTAAGAGTGCAGTGCTTTGAACATGGCAAAAAGGCTAGCATATTAATAACGCAGATATTGGCATCCCATCATATTACACAGATTCAAACTGATTCAGGCATAACCATTGATGACCTTGAGATAAATTACATTTTTACGGATTTTTATATATCCACATACTTGCGTGCTGAATGTTCTACCCCTGAGCTGGATGGCGTTTTTAATAATCCCCTTAGTTTATCAGTCTGCTGCTATGGAATTGGAGAGAACAGTCACTCACTACTCCAGGAGTGAATGTTGCAGCATTATCACTACCAAACGGTAAATCTCGGGCCGGATGGTTACCCTTCCAAATTAAAAAAAAAAGTTCTGGCATAAGCTTGCCCGTTTATCATTGAATATGTACAATGAGTCATTTAAATCTGGCCAGCTCCCACAAACGCTTAACCAAGCGTCAAATTCACTCCTCTTGGAAAAAAGTAAAGTGCACTTTGCCTGTTGAATGTGAATTTCAAATTATTGTCTGAACTACTAGCTTTATGTCTTGACACTTATCTTCCTTCTATTATCAATGCAGATCAAACCGGTTTCATTCGAAATAGGCACTTCTTCTCTAATCTTCGACGTCTTTTCAATATATTGTGCGCTTGCTTCAAACACCTAAGAGGCAGTGATATCACTGAATGTGGAAAAGGCTTTTTTGACAGGGTGGAGTGGAACTTTCTATTTTATGTCCTGGAGAGATTCGGCTTCGGTAATAGTTTATTTTGTGGGTTAAACTTCTCTATTCATCCCCAGTGGCCAAATAATATTTAATCCCAACACTTTTTCCTTGATCGTTGGACGCAATGGGATGTCCTCTCAGCCCATTGCTTTTTGCTTTTGCCATTGAGCTTTGTGCCAATCTGCTTATTACAGGTATTTGCAGGCACAATGTGCAGGTGAAAGTCTCTCTCTATGCATATGCTTATGTGTCACAGACTCTCTGTATCAGTCTTGGCTGCACCGAGTACTCTTTAAGCTTTTGGTCATGTGTCTGGTTACAAATTGAACTTGGCTAAAAGTGAAATTTTTACTATAAATTATGCTGCTAAGAAATATCCTCTGCACATTTTTCCCTTTAAAATTGCCTCACAAAGTTTCACATACTTGAGTGTCCAGGTACACAAACTCTTGCAGAGCTTTATAAAGCCAACTTTGCTCCACTGTTGTCCAAAATCCAGGAAGACTTTGACCGCTAGTCTTTACTTAATTTAATCTACGGTGGCCCGTGTCAACCCCTTTAAAATGAATGTGGTTCTGCGATTTCCCTATCTGTTCCAAAGCAAACCACTTTTTTCCCATTAGTCCTTCTTTCGTAAATTTGATAGTCAAATTCTAAACTTCATTTGGAATAGGAAGACTCACAGGTTACATAAACAGTGCTTCTAAAGACTCAAATCGTCGGGAGGATTAGCACCATCGTACTTTAGATTTTATTACTGGGCCACCAACATTAGAATTCTTAAATATTGGCTGCAATATGAAGCATTTGATCTTCCCCCGCTGTGGTTGGTTATGGAGGCAAACTAAACTAAGGTCATGTCTACACTAAGTCGTTTAACCCCTTAAACGAATAATTATTTAGCCTAAGCCCCGTATCAGCCACACTGAACCATCGTTTAAGGTCCCCCTCCGGACAAATTTTTACACGGATAAGTGCGGCGTGTATTTCTTGAATCTCCGGCTCTTAGCTTTGTATGGACTCATTGATCGTTTACAAACTGAGTTCGGAGAGGAAGTGAAGCCAGAAAGATCGCGCCCACACAGGAAGTGACGCCAGAAAGACCGCGCCCTACACAGAAAGTGACATCAGAAAGAACGCGCCATAACATAACAAAAATGGAGGCGGATCATCCAGACATGCCTGTGTTTCTCATTCTTGTACATGTACAGGCGCATGAATACCTTAAGAGAAGGCAACGGACGATTGCAGCTATTTCGGATACAACACACCTTAGACAGCAAGAGAACTTTCAAATGTCCAGGTCAGCTGTGATTCTACTTACCGAAAAACTTCATCCCTTCCTCCCGTGGATGCAATACAGGCAGTGTGTGATTACAAATATAGCTTTATGGCTTGCATGGTCATCGAGTGTGCGTTTGGACGACTGAATGCACGCTTTGGTTCACTGCGCCGCCCCATGGACATTAACCAGACTGACCTAACATTCATTGTGTAATGCTAGTTTTGTACTCCATAACTACTGTGAAGCCATGAAGGAGCCACTTAACAAGCAGTCCGTGGTTGCCGCCTTGGAGTACGACCGCCATTTTCAGCTTCCAAGCACAGGCTAGATTGCAAAAATGGAAAATGAAGGTGAAGGCAAAAGAGTGAGGAGTGTCCTGACCAGATATTTAGATCCCTAGATTAATTGTTGTAAAATGTTTTTATTGCATTGTCTACTTTCTCATGTCGATTAAAGATTTGATTCATGTATTATGGCTCAGTTGTGATTCACTACAATAGGGCCCACAGTACACTGGATTTTAGTTAATTGAAATACCAAAACATTGGATATTCAAAGGATATACATTTTAATTTAAAAACTTGCACACAAAACACAGAAAACAAATGTAAAATGCAAAGCAAACTATTTACAATATAGCTTTTTTACATAACAACTTCACAGTGAATTCAAATCATCTATTGGAGAGCTTAGAGCAGATGGATGCTCAGGTGGATTTTTTTTTTTTTCCGCGCATGCGTACTAGGTAGCGTTGCTTCGGCGGACGGAGGGTGGCGGGGGTCTTAAACGGTGGCATTGTTGTGTGTGGACACGGATAAGGCTAGGTAGGATTTACCCTGGATAACCTTATCCGTAAACGGGGCTAAACCGGTATCTCCTAGAGCGCTGGCTCACTCTCTCATTCACTCGTCTACTTTTTCTTTCAAGAAAAATCAAATTGTAAAAGCTTCAATTAGGATTTGGATTCCGTTCAAGCGCAATTTGTGTCACATTTGGAATGCATGGCTGCGATGGTTGTGTTCCCTCCAAGGCAGAAAGACAAGCTGGAGCAGCATGTATATAGGATTGTGCTTTAATTATTTAAGGCAGGACAAAAAATACAAAAAAACTCAGACACTAAACAAGCGTGAAGCAAAAAATAAAATTGTCACCAAGGGTGAACAGCGAGGAATTCTAAAGTATGGAAAAAAAACACTTAAGCATTGTGAAAACAGGATGAAACGCAAGTGTCGCCAAGAGCGAGCATTGACCCAGCAACTTGTGCTGGGTGACTGAAAACTATAAAGGGGAGTGATTAACCAAAACAGCTTGTGGGAACACTAATTACTAAACAAGGGCAGGTGTGGAGAATTAGTGTCCGTGGAAACCAACAGTAAACTAAAGGAAAGAGGGTACAGCCAGGAAACAGACTAAAATATAGGAAAAAAGCTACTAAACATAAATCACACCAAGACCCAGGTAATGGATCGTGACAATTTGTTTTTAAAGACTAATTCCAGTCTTGACCCCATCACTGCTAATCATGCTTTCCCCCCTCTGTTATAGATAGTGCCTTCTTAAGGTGGTCAAGTCAGGAGATCAACACCATTAAAGATGTATACATTGACAACACCTTTGTCTCTTTCCAGCAATTGTATAATACATTTTCACTGGATTAAAAATGTTCTGTATTTTGTCAAACTGGATAAGATTAGGCTGACATCGAACGGTTGTTCTGCAAAGTTTCAAGAACTGTATGGTGCTTTTCTGAGATATGTTGGATAAATGAATCTCCAAATTAACCCTGATTAAATGACAATTGTTATGTGGGTGGTTGATGAACCTTTTGTGTGCTTGTGGGTTGCTATATCTCTCTAAGGTCATTGAGGAATGCAGCTGTCTGTGGTTTTATGTTGACTTCTGTCTGTGGTTTCTTACAATATTTATTATAACAATTATTTTTTCTATTTTTATTTTATTAGTATTATTATTATTTTACTTGTTGGGGAAAACCGCACAATTGAGCTATGTTTGATAGTAAACCAATGTTTAAAAAAGAAAAAAACATAACTTTGGATGTACAGAAAGAACACTCAAACCCTAATTTATTGAATAAGAAATATTAACATTCAATGATTTGGTGCATTTGCAAACAGCTAAAATTATGCACAAAGCAAACTATTACCTGCTTTCCAAAAATGTACAACAATTCATCTCAACAAAAGAGGAGAAATGTAACCTAAGAGAAAAATTTAACTTAAAACATTTGTATGCACATACATCACTTAAGACATTTAGTATATCAGTATGTGGAATTAAATTATGGAATGGATTAAGCAAAAAAGACAAACAATGTACTAAATGATGCAGTTTAAGAAACTATTCAAACTCAAAATTTTTACAAAGTACAAGGAAGTAGAATCCTGATAAACATTTTGAACCTTATTGAAAACATGATAATGCCAGAAAAATAATGTATGACCGAAAAAGGGGTCAGCGGAGGCTGCGGCGATAGAATGATTTATGACCCCCGGAAGTGAGGGTGGGCCGGTGGGTTATGACCCCCCAGGAAGTGGCCGTGACTTCTACGTAGTACCTATTTGGGGAGGGAAGGGGGGGATGACTTCACACTCATAGGGCGTAGCCTAAACCAGAAATAGGATATACACTGTGACAATCTGTCACTTCATGTCTGTTTATGTTTCCTTAGGTGGTGTTTATTTCCTGTCAGCGCTCTTATTTTTGTTCCACTTCCTGCATGTCTCCCTGAGCGCTCGTTTCCCTCACCTGTCCCTGATTGGCAGCCTGGCACACCTGGTTGCAGTTTCCAATCAGCCTGCTATTTATGCCTGCCTCGCCTGATCGTCAGGGCTCGAGGATGAATTATGTTAAGGACTTTTTGCTGCATGCATGACTGCTCCTCCTATTTGGAGTACAATAAAATACTCTTACCTGCACATCGTCCTGCTGTTTCCTGCATCTTGGGCTCACAATTACCGCAGCCATGCTAGTTCCTCACAGAATCCTCAAGCCAGAAAGTGACCTCGCGGGAACCCCTGTTGGTGACGTGGGGCCGACGTTCTGGACCGCACATTTGCTGGAGGACATGAAGGCCAAGTTTGTGTGGTCTCAACCTTGGGCAGGCTCACTCTTTCTCCCCCCGGCTCTGCCGACGGCCCCAGCGCTCCGCTCTGCTCAACCTCCTCTGCCTGCTGTGCTACGCCGGCACAGCAGGCAGAGAATA
Organism: Nerophis lumbriciformis; assembly: GCF_033978685.3. Taxonomy (NCBI): domain Eukaryota; kingdom Metazoa; phylum Chordata; class Actinopteri; order Syngnathiformes; family Syngnathidae; genus Nerophis; species Nerophis lumbriciformis. The sequence continues at coordinate 20,821,293 of NC_084554.2, read as the reverse complement.
CTTTGGTCCCTGCAGAGGATACTCTGGTCCCTGCTCTTCCAGTGTGACCTTTGACGCCTCTTCCTGCTAGTCCCATGATGGTCCTTTGGAGCCCACAGCGCTGTCCATCCTGGCGTCCTGTCCGGACTTGCATACTTCTGGACTACAACCAAGATGCTGGTGTGCCGTTACCACTTGCGTCCGCCTCCTTGTCGGCCACTGATGTGGCCGTTCCGTGGTCGCCCGCCTCGCCTGCTGCAGCAGCGTTTGACTCGCCGCCGCCACCTGACTCGCGCCCAGTGAATTTCGGGGACACTTGGCCTGGCGACTCACCACCAAGTCTTTCCTCCGCCTTCCCGTGACTTTTGAACTTGTTCTGTTTTTTTTCTGGGGACATCTGGAATCTGTCCTTTAGGGGTTTGGGGGTACTGTGACAAACTGTCACTTCATGTCTGGTTATGTTTCCTTAGTTAGTGTTTATTCCTGTCAGCACTCTTAATTTTGTTCCACTTCCTGCATGTCTCCCTGAGCACTCGTTTCTCTCCTCTGTCCCTGATTGGTAGCCTGGCACACATGGCACACAGTTGCCAATCAGGCTGCTATTTATGCCTGCCTCGCCTGTGTGTTAGGGCTCGAAGATTAATTATGTTAAGGACCTTTTGCTGCATGCATGACTGGTCCTCCTTTTTTGAATACAATAAAAGACTCTTACCTGCACGTCGTCCTGCTGTTTCCTGCATCTTGGGGTCAGAACTACCGCAGTCATGCGAGTTCCTCACATATATGTCATATCCGGCCGCCATTTTAATGTTGTAGTTTTTACTAATAAACCCGCCATCTTGGTTGTAGTCCAGTAGTTTGCGTCATATTTGGCAGCCATTTTAACTTTGTAGTTTTTATCGTGTAAGGCACCATGTTGGTTGTAGTCCAAGTTGTACCATGTGACTGCTTCAGGACGCGGTTCAGCCTAGCTGCCCGCTGGTACCACGTGACTGTTTCGAGACGCGGTTCAGATTTTCCCGGAGATTAGACAACTCATAAACCGCCCAAGATCCATTGAAAATGTGTGCTTTTGAAACTTGTGGTCTGTTCGGAATATGGATGGAGGATAAAGATAATTTTTAAAATGCCGCTAGAATCAAAGGACGACAAACTGAATCCAAACGACAAACTTGATTTCATTTAACAAATATTTAATTAATACCTTGTATTGATGACGTCATCAGAATTTTGGTAGTACGATGATTCGCGGATCCACCTTTTATTCCACAAGACGTGGGTTCGATTCTCGGCAATGTCAGTTCTCAAATGTGTTGATCGCTGTAAACATTACATTTAATAAAGTAACGCATTCTGTATTTTTTTAACCAGCTACCAAAAATCAATAGCTGGATGATGGAAAAATGTTGTCAAAAAAAATTTAATAAAAAAAAAGACAAAAAATAAAAATTAACTAAATCTCCTCTGTTCTATACATCATTGTGTATGTTACATTATATTGTCATCTTCCTCTTTAAGCCATTTCTTCAAGGTGACAGAAAAATATTATACTTAGACTTAGACATAGACAAATTTTATTGATCCACAAGGTAAATTGTTCCACACAGTAGCTCAGTGACAAAGGATGGATAGGGTAATGATGGAAAGGATCGTGTCCACAAGGGCACAAAAACAGGGCGAAAACAAAAGGTATAAAGTAGATTAAAAATATACCATCGTAGCAATATAAAATATAACATATGTAATATTTACATATTATGTATACAGTATATAATATATACTGATAGGTTATATAATCATATAATAATATAATATAACATATCATATGACTCTACCAGGTTGGTAAATTTCAAACACACAATATATATATATACATATATAACACATAAAACATATTGTATTATACTTTGTTGATTTACCTAGCAAAACCATTTTGTCAAACATTTATTGTGATTCATTGTCATTTCCAAGAGCCATAATAGTCGCAACATTTCAATGCGTTCCACATTATGAGGCTAAGATACAGCTGTTTGTAATTATACATTGGACCAGCAGGTGGAGTCTTGTGAAAAAGCATGCATTGTAGCTTTGGGAATTATGGAACCAAGTGGCTCAAGTGTTCAATGCCTCATGAGGCTTCATCTGACCATCACGTGCATGCACACTCACTCACTCCTAGAGGAACCACCTGTAGACAAAAGATAAATTGATGGATATAGACAGATACCACAGAGATCTGGTATCCTGAGAGGATCATTATTTGGCCCTTCGTTCCCACTCATGGTTCTAACGCTGGTGTGTGGGTGCAATGGACTCCGGCTACAACAATGCCAACCAATGAGATGCAACAGTGATAGTCAAGGGGCAGAGGTGGCCAATAAGAGCCAAGGGGCAGGGTGGTGTGTGTGTGTGTGTGTGTGTGTGTGTGTGTGTGTGTGTGTGTGTGTGTGTGTGTGTGTGTGTGTGATTTGGTAGAAAAAAAATACTGAAAAAAAAGATAGTCACCATGCCCCTTAGCTCTCATTGGGTACCTCTGCCCCTTGACTGTAGCTGTTGCCTCTCATTGGTTGGCATTGTTGTAGCCAGAGTGGCATCCACACGCCAGAGTTTGAACCCTGAGTGGGAATGACGGGCCAAATAATGACAATCTCAGGATACCCCTCCCTTAACCAGTTCTCTGTGAAAACTTGCTTGAAATGAACTTCGACAGTATTGCATACCCACTGAGGGGGGGCCTGGTTTTATGCCTCAGCAGAATTGATGTTACAATGATCCTGCATCGGCGATATGTTATATGTGACAATGTAAAAGTCGAGAGTCCCATTAGGGCACAATAACCAATACTAACCCATAGGAAATTTTACTCTAAAACCTAAATCTGTCAAAAGACAAACTTGGATTACAACCAACATGGTGCCTTACACGCCTTGCTTTATTTGCAAAAAGGTCTTCTTTCCAACACTCTATCCAAGGTTAACAAAAACAACTTTAACTGCATACTAAGCTATAAACAAAACTAAGTTTCAAGTGTAGAAGTGGTCCAAAACTGTTTTCACCGCCAGTCTCTCAACCCAACATTTTTTGTCCAATCGATTTCACCTGTGCGCCCCTATATGCTCTCCTCACAGGTGCTTTAAATGACACAGAATGTAAATGACGCTTTCTCATTCAATAAATTAACTTGAAATATATCAAAACATATTTTCATGATAATTCAAAAAATAAATAATTTAACTTAATAGATGCAGGGTCACCCTTGGGCAAGGTGTAGCACCCGAATGCCCCACCCCCCCTCCCCCCCATCAGGGTTACGATACCCCCCCTTTGAAAGAAACGAAGAGAAGATGCGTTACCCGGCCCGGATGAAGCCCGGGGCCCTCCTCCCGCGGTCGGAACCAGTGGGGTCGGGTGCGCTGCCAAGTGGATGGCAGTGAAAGTGGAGGCTCCAGACGGACCAATTTGGGGCAGCAAAGGCTGACTTTCGGGACGTGGAACGTCTCTCCGCTGGTTTGGGAAGGAGCCTGAGCTTGTGCGAGAGGTGGAGCGCTACCGGTTGGATCTGGTGGGGCTTACCTCTACGCAAAGCAAGGGCTCTGAAACCACACTCCTGGACAAGGGATGGACGCAAATTTCTGGAGTTGCTCAGGGTGTGAGGGCCCAGGCGGGTGTGGGGATACTCACGAGTCCCCGGCTGAGTGTCTGTACGTTGGAGTTCACCCCAGTGGACAAGAGGGTCGCCTCCCTTCGCCTTAGGGTTGGAGGGGGGGAAACTCGGACTGTTGTTTGTGCGTACGTTGGATACCTTGCAGGGGATTCCATAGTCTTGCTGGGGGACTTCAACGTGCACGTGGGCAATGACAGTGATACTTGGACTTGCGTGATTGGGAGGAACGGTCTCCCTGAGTGGTGGATTGTTATTGGACTTCTGTGCTAGTCATGGACTTGCGACAATAAACACCATGTTGAAGCATAAGGATGCTCATAGGTGTACCTGGTACCAGAGCACGCCAGGCCAAAGATCAATGATCGATTTTGTAATCGTATCAGTTGATCTGAGGCTGTATGTTTTGGACACTCAGGTGAAGAGAGGGGCTGAACTGTCAACTGATCACCATCTGGTGGTGAGTTGGGTCAGATGGTGGGGGAAACCTCTGGACAGACCTGGCAAACCCAAGCGTGTAGTGCGGGTGAACTGGGAACGTTTGGAGGAGTCCTCTGTCCGGAAGGACTTCAACTCCCACCTCCGGCGGGACTTCTCTGCCATCCTTGTGGAGGTTGGTGATATTGAACAGGAATGGGCAATGTTCAAAGCCTCTATTGCTAAATCTGCAGCTGCGAGCTGTGGCCAGAAGGTCTTAGGTGCCTCAAGGGGCGGTAACCCTCGAACACCCTGGTGGACAGCGGTGGTCAGGGAAGCTGTCCGACTGAAGAAGGAGTACCGGGGTATGTTATCCCAGGGGACTCCGGAGGCAGTTGCAAGGTACCGACAGACCCGAAGGAGAGCGGCCGTGGCTGTGGACGACGCTAAGCAGAGGGTGTGGGAGAAGTTCGGGGAATCCATGGAGAAGGACTATCGGGCGGCACCAAAGCTGTTCTGGAAGGCCATGCGGCACCTCAGGAGGTGGAAGCAGGGAACCATCCAAGCTGTGTACGGCAAGGATGGGACTCTGCTGACTTCAAGTGAGGAAGTCATAGGGCGTTGGAAAGAGCACTTTTCTGGAACTCCTGAACCCAACTACAAACACTGTTTCCATATGAGTTGGGAAATTGTGTTATATGTAAATATAAACGGAATACAATGATTTGCAAATCCTTTTCAAACCATATTCAATTGAATGCACTACAAAGACAAGATATTTGATGTTCAAACTCATAAACTTTATTTTTTTTTTGCAAATAATAATTAACTTAGAATTTCATGGCTGTAACATGTGCCAAAGTAGTTGGGAAATGGCATGTTCACCACTGTGTTACATGGCCTTTCCTTTTAACAACACTCAGTAAACATTTGGGAACTGAGGAGACACATTTTTTAAGCTTCTTAGGTGGAATTCTTTCCCATTCTTACTTGATGTACAGCTTAAGTTGTTCAACAGTCCGGGGGTCTCCGTTGTGGTATTTTAGGCTTCATAATGCGCCACAAATTTTCAATGGGAGACAGGTCTGGACTACAGGCAGGCCAGTCTAGTACCTGCACTCTTTTACTATGAAGCCACGTTGATGTAACATGTGGCTTGGCATTGTCTTGCTGAAATAAGCAGGGGCGTCCATGGTAACGTTGCTTGAATGGCAACATATGTTGCTCCAAAACCTGGATGTACCTTTCAGCATTAATGGTGCCTTCACAGATGTGTAAGTTACCCATGTCTTGGGCACTAATACACCCCCATACCATCACAGATGCTGGCTTTTCAACTTTGCGCCTATCACAATTCGAATGGTTCTAATCCTCTTTGGTCCGGAGGACATGACGTCCACAGTTTCCAAAAACAATTTGAAATGTGGACTCGTAAGACCACAGAACACTTTTCCACTTTGTCCATCTTAGATGAGCTCAGGCCCAGCAAAGCTGACAACGTTTCTGGGTGTTGTTGATAAACGGTTTTCGCCTTGCATAGGAAAGTTTTAACTTGCACTTACAGATGTAGCGACCACCTGTAGTTACTGACAGTGGGTTTCTGAAGTGTTCCTGAGCCCATGTGGTGATATCCTTTACACACTGACGTCGCTTGTTGATGCAGTACAGCCTGAGGGATCAAAGGTCACGGGCTTAGCTGCTTACGTGCAGTGATTTCTCCAGATTCTCTGAACCCTTTGATGATATTACGGACCGTAGATGGTAAAATCCCTAAATTCCTTGCAATAGCTGGTTGAGAAAGGTTTTTCTTAAACGGTTCAACAATGAACTGATGAAGCCTACTTGGATGAGAGGCAGAACGTCGTTTATGAAATACCAAACAGTCCAGCTGCATGATCCTTTTTCATTCCACAGGAACACATGAGAAGTGCCATGATTGGCAATCAGGGATGGGCATGTCCTGATTGGCAAGCAGGGACGGGGAGGGAGAGAGGCATCGCTCAGGCCAGAAGTGAAGTGGCAAAAAATGGGAGCAAAACAGAAAGAGGAAACAATGAAAAAAGAGCGCCGCAACAGAAACAATACCAAGAACAGGAAAATATTAAACATAAATATAGGTTTTTCCACTTGTATGAATTTTAAGACGCTGAGAAATACAAATGAATGATTGAAAACATGAAAATAATATCTAACTGTATTTATCTGGGCTGTTTTTCACCTTTTATATGAAGAATAAAAAACTTACTAAAAATAAAAAAAATACAGACCACACCCGCTAGCACAATTGTAGGAATGTGTGTGTGTGTCTGCATGTGATTGCACCGACAGGATTCATCAGTGTTTTCTCACGCTGCAGGTAAGCTAAAAGGTGTGTCAGCATGTAAAATGCAGCATTATTAAATTAGTCACAGCAGATTTTTCTTTTCATTCAGACGTCCACTTCTTCACTTCTTCATCCTGTAAGTCCAACATGTGTCTTCTTTCCACTTCTTCTGCAGACTTGTTGGCCTGTCAGTCTTCACCAGTTCTTTCATTGCCTTCTTTTGTCAAAGTTCTTGTTTTCTTGCTTAATAGTTATTTCTTTGATTTTTGTTCACAAAGTTTTCTTGGTCTGTTGAAGTTTATCTTTGTTTGCAATCGTAGATTCTCTTAATGTCTCTTGTGTCTGCCATCCTCGGTAGCATTGTGGTGAGTTACTGGGAATCTATACCGTTAATCAGTGGTAGCAATTTTTGGTATTTTTGAGTGTGTTCATATGTTAATAAAAGTGAACTGTTAACAATATGTTTATGTTACATTTAGCAGTGAGCTGATAATAATAACTGTGTTGTCCAGTTGTTATGTTTAGTTGCGGTACACTTCTAAGTATAATTTGCAAGTATGCTTTCATTCCAGTTTGTTCTCAGTGTGTTGCTGTAGTCAAAAAGTAGTAGTCTTTGGCATTGAGTTGAATTTAAATTAATCCACCCACCCATTTTCTATAACAATTATCCTCATTAAGTCACGGGTAACCTGGAGAGTATTCTAGCTGACTTGGTACAAGAGGCGTGGTACATCCTAGACTGGTCGCCAGTTAATCACAGAGCACATACAGACAAACAATTATTCACACTCACATTCTTACTTACGGACAAGTTAGAATCTTCAATTGACCTAACAAATTCAGCAGTAAAAATTTACATAAAAAAGGACTGAATTCAGTATTCATCCCTACTGCCAAGTAAGTGAAGATCTTTGTTTGATTGTGATGTCATCTTCTGGCTGCTGACAAACTTTCACTTCATGTATTTTGTCATTATTACTGTAGCTACAGTATATTAGATTATCTGTCCTGTTGGTCCTCGAAGATGAGGAGTTTTGTTAGACTGTCTCACAACTGCTTTATATTGCTTGTATATCCAAACCACTCTGCTTTATACTTAATAGTCTTCTCTACTTTGATTATGACTGTGTACAGGAAAAGGATGAGCTGAAGGGTTAAAGGACACTTACCTGGTCAAACACCTGTATTGTTGGTGAACTACCTTAACCAAGACAGTGCTGCAACACTTGTACACTAACTGCCCTTGATAGCATAGAGCAATGCTTTACTAATCCAGTTTCTTCATTCATTTTCCACAATTTAATTCTCAGTTCTTTGTGTTTTGTCTAAGTTAAGAAAACAAATATTTTGGTCAAAGTCATGTTCTTCTCAAGGATCAGGACTGCAATCTGGTCCAATGTGTACCTGGTCTGAAGCCACACTGGCTCTTTACCTGCGTTCTTAGTCTTCTTTTTAGTAATTGTTAAGAGAACTTTTCAACGTGACTCATTAAATAGATATATCTGTAATTCTTACACAAAACCTCAATAACCTCTTGGTTATTGACTCCTCTATAACTTCAGAAGATGAGCAATTTGTAGACTTCCTGTAGACTTTGCACGTCTCTCTCCTTTCTTGACCCACTTTTGGTAATTCCTGAAAGAATTCTATGCAGTAATTTCTTCTGCTTTTACAGAATTTAGACATACCGTAATTTCCAGTCTATAAGGTGTTACTTTTTACCCAGACTTTGAACCCTGCGTTTTATATAAAGATGCACCTAGTTTATGGATTTTCCGGGTTCACAAGCTTCACCTCCCGCCAATAATTAGCCTTGCCACATCAGACCAATGAAATTGTTCACATTAAATTAAATGCACTGTGCACTTGCCTTGATGTTGTCTTTCTCTCCTGGATTGTTGTCTATGACTTTTGCACTGGAGGCCAAAGTGGCCCGAATCAGATTTTTTCGATATCTGAATTTTTCCAGCTCACTGTTTATACTGCAAGTAAAATGGGATTTTTATCTGACTCCATTGTAAATGCACAAACCAATTATGCAGATTGAATAGCTTGTAAATTGTTTTTACAATAGACTCCTTGATAAAAAGTGATGAGTGATGATATAATTTCCTCATTTCTACATATATAGTCAAATACAACGTGCATTAGTATTTCAATACATGCGGGAGGATGACATTTGTGTTGTTTGATCAATAAAAAGTTGATATATTGTTAAACGTCAGTAGACAAGAAACACACATTGGTTCTAAATAGACGTTGACGTGCGCTTTGTCGCACATTGTTAAAGATCGGCCAAATTTCGCAGCGAATTTGGGGGCAATGGACAAAGTCCATGCGCATAGTTTGCAGGGATTGGTTGAATTTGAGTGATTTGGCATGATAGCAAAATCGTTGAGGGACTGTATAAAGTGTTTTTTTGCCATAATAGATCATTTTAAATCAAGTGTAATGATTAATAGTGTTTCTAATTTTACAATCCAACTTTTCTTACTATATCTATTGAAAACAAAGCCAGCAAAGAGTTTGGGCTGATTATGTGACAGTCATGTGACCACAACATAATATTCTCCAAAATAGTTGTATGTCAAATAAGCTAGCACATTTCCAAAAGCTTTTTTTATTACAATTAAAGTCCAATATATAGCAATTTAACAAATGCAATGCTTTAACAGAATCTCAACACTTTTAGAAATGAGTCACATTGGAGATTGCCTAAGGCCCTTTCTCTAGTGGGCGCCAAATGGATGAGGGGGAATATAGATTCATATTTGTAACAATTGAACAATTGCAGGTACAAGTGTTGGTATTGTTATCAGTTCTGACAATACTTGGTAATAATAGTGATTATTTAACGTGTGTTGAATGAAGTTTATTTTCTTTCAGACAGACATCATTATGGCATCAGGACTCTCTCCAACCGAAGCCAACGGGGTTTTCTCTTTGGCTTTGTTTCAAAAGCTGAGTGAGGAGGGCAAGTCTGCAAATGTCTTCTTCTCGCCATTTAGCATCTCTTCAGCGTTAGCCATGGCTATGTTGGGTGCCAGAGCTAACACATCCGCCCAAATGTTGCAGGTAACACGTGCTCATCAGCAAACATTCAAAGACTGACTGGAAGTATTTCATATCTACAATTTTACTAGCTGACTTGATGTCTAAAGGAGAAAAAAATGTGTGGGGGGGGGGGGGTTATTGGGGGGGTTAAGGGGAGAGGAGTATATTTATAGCTAGAATTCACTGAAATTCAAGTATTTATTTTATATATATATATATATATATATATATATATATATATATATATATATATATATATATATATATATATATATGTGAAATACTTGAATTTGCCCTGAAATTCAAGTATTTATTTTATATATATATATAAATAAAAGAAATACTTGAATTTTTGTGTTCATTTATTTGCACATATACACACACAAAACACTCCTCTCTCCTCATTGTTGTATTTGAAAGTGCAATGCTTTGCAGCCAGTAGCACAGCCTTTGCAGGAGCATAGGTGACATTTAATTTGCAGTAAAGGAGTGAGTTTAGGGTTGAATTGTCCATCCTCGTTTTATTCTCTGTCACTATCTTTGTTTGGACATTACTACTTGCCGTAGTTTTGAAGCAATGCATGATGGGAATCCGGATGTTGTGTGTCAGTGTATTAACGTGCCAGCTGGAATAAACACACGCTGAGAAATAGCTCCGTACCTGCCTACTTTATGGGTTATAGATAAACCTATGGATAACGGAAACATATATAATAGTCTCCTTCTTGTTGTGTGTGCAGTTGCGCACTGAGCTCCAAAAGCCGTAGATGTTATAACGTGACTGGGCCGGCACGCTGTTTATATGGAGCAAAAGTGGACGTGACGACAGGCTGTCCTCACTCAGGTCCGGCTGGAAATCGGGAGAAATTCGGGAGAATGGTTGTCCCGGGAGATTTTCGGGAGAGGCACTGAAATTCGTGAGTCTCCCGGAAAATTCGGGAGGGTTGGCAAGTATGTGTAACGGGCGTGCATTGTCTTTATCAGTTTAATGTCTCGTTAGATGTACATCTTTTAACCTTTGTATGTTCTGGGTTGTGTTCTTTATTTTACTTTGTGAAGAAAGGACTCAAACTGCAACCAGCTACTGGTTGCTCTTTTAATGACGACAGCACGCTAGATGTGTCTGTACACGTAAATAAAAGACAATAAGGCTCTGTAACATGCAGTCTCCTCCACACAGTTGAAGCTCCTCCTCTCAGCGAGTCTGGCGCAAACTAGTGATGGGATCAGCAGTTCTTTTGACTGTACGGAATCACTAGAATCAGTTCCTTAAATTGATTCGTTCAAAAGATTCGTTCACCGAATCACCCCCCCCCCCCCCCCCCCCCCCCCCCAAAAAAAAGGAGGGGGGCGGGCGTGCGTAGTACAGTACAGTGCTAGTGATGGGATCGGCAGTTCTTTTGACTGTACTGAATCACTAGAATCAGTTCCTTAAATTTATTCTTTCAAAAAATTCGTTCACCGAATCACCCCCCCCCCAAAAAAAAGGAGGGGGGGGGGCGTGGGCGTGCGTAGTACAGTACAGTGCAGACATTCGTGGGAGAAGCAGCATGGGTGAACGCGAGTCCCTACACAGCTCTGTGCATGCAGTACACCAGGCAGTGAGTGACTGACACAGCGCCACAGTCAGCACAGTTCAGTACGTGAACCTGAATCACTTCTGCAGCAGCAGTTCTGTGTGCAGGTCGGCGAATCACCGAATCACTTCTGCAGCAGCAGTTCTGTGCGCAGGTCGGCGAATCACCGAATCACTTGTGCAGTACCAGTTCTGTGCGCAGGTCGGCGAATCACCGAATCACTTGTGCAGTACCAGTTCTGTGCGCAGGTCGGCAAATCACCGAATCACTTGTGCATTAGCAGTTCTGTGCGCAGGTCGGCGAATCACCGAATCACTTGTGCAGTACCAGTTCTGTGCGCAGGTCGGCGAATCACCGAATCACTTCTGCAGCAGCAGTTCTGTGCGCAGGTCGGCTAATCACCGAATCACTTGTGCAGTAGCAGCTACAGTTCTGTGGGCCAGAGGGCGACAGACGTGAATCGCTCTCTGCCCTGACAGACTCCCCTTGACGTTCGCAAATTAACAGACATTGCAGCTGTAGAGGTTCCGTTACTTTTAAAAACACTGTGTGCGTTTCCGGCCTGTCCAATAAACAAAATGTGACTAAATGTCTTGGTTGTTAAATATGTTTTATTGCACTGAAATGAAAATAAGAAATTAATAAAAGTGGGAAATAAAAAAAATAGTAATAGCCTACTAAAATGCTTGCAATCAACAGTTAAATAAATAGGCCTCGTTTGTTTAGTGCAAAAACAAATATTAAATTAAGAAACGCTTAACAAATGCCAACATAAAAACTAAATGTTCTGTAGCAAAGAAAATGTAAACTTAAATATGCAAACAAAAAGAAAATAAATACCTTCAAAATAAAACAAATAAATTAAGAGCCAGAAATGCCAACATAAAAACTAAATGTTCTGTAGCCTACGTTTAAAAATATAACAAAGAAAATATTAACTTTTATCCAAAGCGACATACATAAAAAATACATATAAAACAATCACTGTAAACATTATCATTAAAGGGAAGAATGTAATACAAAATATCAATACAAAGTGTCAAGACAGAATAAACTCTCTGCTGCTGCAGCAACAGAGATACAGTCTATAGGCAGTGTTGGGACTAACGCGTTACTTTTAACGCGTTACTGTAACGCCGTTACTATCGGCGGTAAATAGTAATCTAACGCGTTATTTTTTATATTCAGTAACTCAGTTACCGTTACTACATGATGCGTTACTGCGTTATTTTGCGTTATTTTTATATAGTATCGGCTAGAAACTGAGAAGATCTGAGTGTTCGGCGCTGCGGAAGAGGCAACAAGAAAGAGGCGCGCCGCGCGCTGTCTGTGTGTACTTGTGTGTGTGTGTGTGTGTGTGTGTGTGTGTGTGTGTGTGTGTGTGTGTGTGTGTGTGGGAGGGGGCGTGTCTGTGTCTACTAACAAGACGTCATGGCGAACCCCGAAGCCGAGTTTCTTAAAATGGAGATATTTTCAGTACGTTTCTTTTATCGACCACAAAGAAAAGAACATTTTAGTTGAATGTAAGTTGTCTAGGATCAAAGATCCTATTCTCGCAATTCAAATATGCTGAAACAGCTACAAAAACAACATGCTTCGACGAAGCTAGTAAAGAGACACACACTTCACCTCCACCTCCAAAAGCGGCTGGATTTTAACGAGGCACTGCACACTGAAGGTACACACACTCTGTCAATTCTCTTATATACTCTTTCATTCTACACTTCTAGAGTGTTTGATTATCACATCACTCTAAATGTTTAGACTATAAAGTTCACAAACCTAAAGAGGGATACTAGTGGGCCAGGCTAATATTTCCTTTTCTCTAAACTAAGTGGGGAAATGTGTAGAGTGTTCTGGGCTTCAGACATGATTTTATTTCAGAATTCCTTGAGATAAAAAAAACGCCTGGTTAGGCTTTATGTATGTAGTGTGCCTTTCTTGGTTTACAGCTATGTTGTTATTATGCTGTTTGTTACTTATGTATGTTATGTTGCAGCTATTTAAAATAGTTTTGTCAATTTGTTCTGGTCTGAAACAAATTGGCCCTTTGGAACATATCTTTGTCTTTGTGTGTTGTATGTATTGCTTAGCAGAGTTCAGTGATGCAAATGCATGTCAAGTTGATCAACAGATTGTATTATTCTCCAGTGCAATAACAGTACTGAAATGAAGGCTAAAAGGGCATTAAATGGGGCCTTAAAAAAATTAATGGTTTGGGTTGGTTTGGTTTGCATTTCCTTTGGAAATCGAGGTCCCAGAGTATGGAGGAAGACAGTAGAGGCACAGGATCCACGTTGCCTGAAGTCTAGTGTAAAGTTTCCACCATCAGTGATGGTTTGGGGTGCCATGTCATCTGCTGGTGTCGGTCCACTCTGGTTCCTGAGATCCAGGGTCAACGCAGCCGTCTACCAGCAAGTTTTAGAGCACTTCATGCTTCCTGCTGCTGACCTGCTCTATGGAGATGGAGATTTCAAGTTCCAACAGGACTTGGCGCCTGCACACAGCGCAAAATCTACCCGTGCCTGGTTTACGGACCATGGTATTTCTGTTCTAAATTGGCCCGCCAACTCCCCTGACCTTAGCCCCATAGAAAATCTGTGGGGTATTGTGAAAAGGAAGATGCAGAATGCCAGACCCAAAAACGCAGAAGAGTTGAAGGCCACTATCAGAGCAACCTGGGCTCTCATAACACATGAGCAGTGCCAGAAACTCATCGACTCCATGCCACGCCGCATTAACGCAGTAATTGAGGCAAAAGGAGCTCCAACCAAGTATTGAGTATTGTACATGCTCATATTTTTCATTTTCATACTTTTCAGTTGGCCAACATTTCTAAAAATCCCTTTTTTGTATTAGCCTTAAGTAACATTCTAATTTTGTGACACACGGAATTTTGGATTTTCATTTGTTGCCACTTCAAATCATCAAAATTAAATGAAATAAACATTTGAATGCATCAGTCTGTGTGCAATGAATAAATATAATGTACAAGTTACACCTTTTGAATGCAATTACTGAAATAAATCAAGTTTTTCAAAATATTCTAATTTACTGGCTTTTACCTGTATATATAAGTAACTAAATAGTTACTTTTCACAGTAACGCATTACTTTTTGGTTCAAGTAACTGAGTTAGTAACTGAGTTACTTTTGAAATAAAGTAACTAGTAACTGTAACTAGTTACTGGTTTTCAGTAACTAACCCAACACTGTCTATAGGTCCCTAAGATATATAGATATCTAATGTATTCATACATTGTTTATGTAGGATATACGCATGTATAACCTACCGTAATCATATTGTTTCTTCAACTTAAAAATAGCTGACCGTTTTTTCCCCCTTCTCTGGGATTATATTCCCAGTTTTGATCTCGGACATTTGCTCACGTATAGCATATAAGAATATTTTATTACTGTTAATCAAACTATGAATAATAAAACACACCAGAACATGTGTCCTTTATCATAGCTACACGTATGACAAAAAAGTGCGTGAAAATCAATGGTATTCAGTGAGGTAAAATGAATTAAATGCGCTGACAGTTTATTGCTCGTGCCAAATTAATTGCACTGAGTGGAGCGGATCACCACTCCAAGATGGTGGCCCCGCGTCTCGTTAGCGCCAGTAGGCAGTAGCGCTCGATGCTGCGTCTACTTATAAGATGTCTATGGTTATAACGTTAGCAGTGAGTTTACAGCCTCACTGATTTAACTACCCAGCAAATAAAAGTTTACTTTACTTAGCCAATAAACGTTAGCTTACATTCAAAATGTACCCTTCTTTGTGAATCCTCAAATGTCGAACGAAGTTAGAAGTTGTTGCGTCTCCGTCTGTAATATTCGAACCGCATATTGCAATTCGTTTTTTGTTGACCAAGTTGTAGTTTTTCTACCCGAACGAAACCAACTTTTCGTTCAGTTTTTTCTGACTGGCGCGTTGTTCGACAATCTTCTTCGTTGGTTTTCCTGCAATTTGATTGGATAAATGTTGTGGGATGAAAACAACGTAGATCTAATTTGATTGACTATTGTACTGAGAGCACACACGCTGATAGACACACACGCTGACAGACAAATACGTACAAAATGGAAGATAAGGAGTGCTCCTGAATAACTTTTTCATCTTTGGGTTTTGGGGAAAGTAGCAAGTCATGTCAAGTCAAAAGGCTCAAGTCCAAGTGAAATCACAAGTCTAAGTCGAGTTGCAAGTCTCTTTACATTTTGTCAAGTCGAGTCTAAAGTCATCAAATTCATGACTCGAGTCTGACTCGAGTCCAAGTCATGTGACTCGAGTCCACACCTCTGCTGACTAAACACTGGAAATGTACTCACAAAATGGCTGTGATTTTACCTTCAGGTCCTGTGCTTCACGAAGCCAAAGGAAGCGATAATGCAAGACCCAGAGAAAGAAGAAGAACAAGATCCGCAAAAAAAGATGCAGAACCCGATGCAAATGCAGATAAAGACGCGTCAACAGATGCGGATGCAGATCCAGCAATGCAGCAGACTGCCACAATATCTGAAAAAGGTACATTTATAAAATAGTTTCAAAAATAGCTTTTTTCCAGATCTTTATTTCTGTGAAAATCTGCCTTAAAAATTATTAACATAACATAACTTGGAGTCAGATGTTAGTAAATATCATTCAAACATCTAAAGAAAACCTATTATTGGGGTCATGAACTGTTATACACATGAAAAAAATATATACACACAAATATATATACATTTATATATTCACACATAGATATATCTATATACACACACATTTATGCATATATACAAATACACATACACATATGTGTATACAGTATATATATATATATATATATATATATATATATATATATATATATATATATATATATATACACACCTATGGGTAGCACGGTGGAAGAAGGGTTAGTGCATCTGCCTCACAATACGAAGGTCCTGAGTAGTCTTGGGTTCAATCCCGGGCTCGGGATCTTTCTGTGTGGAGTTTGCATGTCCTCCCCGTGACTGCGTTGGTTCCCTCCGGGTACTCCGGCTTCCTCCCACCTCCAAAAGACATGCACCTGGGGATAGGTTGACTGGCAACACTAAATTGGCCCTAGTGTGTGAATGTGAGTGTGAATGTTGTCTGTCTATCTGTGTTGGCCCTGCAATGAGGTGGCGACTTGTCCAGTGTGTACCCCGCCTTCCGCCCGATTGTAGCTGAGATAGGCTCCAGCACCCCCCGCGACCCCAAAGGGAATAAGCGGTAGAAAATGGATGGATGGATGGATATTCACACATAGATATATCTATATACACACACATTTATACATACACACACACACACATACACATATGTGTATACAGTATATATATATACATATACACACATATATATGCACAAGACTGTATAGTACACACACAAACATTTATACACACACATATATATATATATATATATATATATATATATATATATATATATATATATATATATATATATATATATATAAGGATGATATATATATATATATATATATATATATATATATATATATATATATGTATATATATATATATATAATGTATATATATACACACAAGCGTGCGCGCACACACATTACACACACACAAACCTTAATCACAGGTAATGTTCCAAACACTGTTAAAAAGTAAGAAAATACAACATTCATCATAGGTTGCCTTTAAGGTTGTAGACAGAAAACTAACTTGGGCATGTTGAGTCAGTGAAGTGCGTCTTTGTTTCCTTTTGTTGTTCACAGGTTCTGAAAGGCGACAGGCCGAGTCATGAAGAGGTGCACACCCACTTCAAACAACTTTTGATCGAGTTCAACAAGACTAACGCTGAATACGCCCTGAGTCTTGCCAACAGGCTTTATGGGGAGCAAACGTACACGTTTGTTGAGGTATGTATTGTGGTTAGGGTTGGTCCAATTTGATACTCAGGAGTGGTATCGGTCTGATACAAACCAAATGTATTGCATCAGATATCAGGAAAAAAATATAAAACCTCTGATCAAACCCAAAATCACAAACTGTCACATTAAAGTTCAGTTTAACTTCATTGTAAGTAGAAACATGGCATCTGCAATGCCTGCAGCACAGGGGCTTTATTAGATGGAACTATTTTGATCACCTTGGCACATGCCCTAAGAGCATATAGATTAAGTTCCATTGGCAGCATATGTAACCAGTACTGTGTGCATATAGTTCAGTATATAAGACTGTAGTGCCAGGAGTATAAAATATAGCTATTAAGTAAATAAAATAAATAAAAATAATAATTATATGTAAAAAAAAGATTGTGTCAAAATATTAAAGTTAGAAGTAATTTTCTGCGAATAATTGATATTAATCAAAATACAAAGTTTGATTAATCTGATTTTAAAAGTCAATGTTTCGGCAGCACAGATTATAATTAAAAGCAACCAATGAGTGCACATTGTTTATGTTGAAATTTACACTTCGACATGAGTCTTTAAGTTTATATCAACATGAGTACATTGTTTAAATGCACACATCAACATACATACATTATGTTTAAATGTACACATCAACACATTGTTTATTTAAATGTACACAACTTAAGGACATTATGTTTAAATGTACACATAAGTACAATGCTTAGGTTTAAATGTACAGTACACATTAACATAATACATTGTTTAGGTTTTACTATTTTACGAGGGGGATGAGCCTGCAGGTAAAACATTATTTAATAAAGAAAAATAGTGCAGCAGGGAAGCACACAGAAAGCATACGGAATGCTATGCAGCATAGAAGCAAACAAAGCACTGAAAATAATCTGAACTTTTTCTGAGACGCAAAAGCGGTTGATAAACCCCTCGGATTAGTGATCAGTAGCAGGTGAGTTTCAGGATCACTAATCAGAGGCAGGTGTGCTCAATCAGCGTACACAGCATGAAGTGGCTAAAACGGAAGGAAAGAGCCCTGAAACAGAAATAAACACAAACTCAGGAAAAACTAATTTACAAAGTCTGACCTATCATGTCAGGTCGTGACAAAATGTACACATCAACATATGTACATTGTTTAGGTTTTAATGTACAGTCGATATAAGTATTTTTGTTTGTTTGATTTAAATGTACACAATACATACATCAATTGTTAAAATTTAAATGTACACATCAGCAATAGTACACTGTTTAGGTTTAAGTGTACACTCAAGTACACTGTCAACACCGGTAACCATCCGGTTTGTGTAACCCTCTCCATCTTCCCGCCATCTCCTACAGCTTTTTGATCATATTCTATTTATTCTTAACTGAGCATCAAGTGTGACTTCTAGTGTAAAGATTGTATTATTAGATTATTATTAATATTACTATAGTATACAAGTCACATATGTATATTGTTTAGGTTTTAATGCACAGTAGACGTAAGTATTTTTGTTTGTTTGATTTAAATGTACACAATACATACATAAATTGTTAACATTTAAATGTACACATCAGCAAAAGTACACTGTTTAGGTTTAAGTGTACACTCAAGTACACTGTCAACAATGTTTACCATCCGGTTTATGTAACCCTCTCCATCTTGCCATCTCCTACAGCTTTTTGATCATATTTTATTTATTCTTAACTGAGCATCAAGTGTGACTTCTAGTGTAAAGATTGTATTATTAGATTATTATTAATATTACTATAGTATACAAGTCACGCTATGGACGTTATTTTACAGTGTTTGTACAAGTACAATATACCCAGTGTGTGAGAATTCAGTTATTGTGTGTTCTCATACTTTCCAGGAATTCCTTGAGGAAACCAAGAATTTCTACTTTGCGGAAGTGGAGTCTGTGGATTTCAAGAAAAATGCAGAGGCGGCAAGGCTGACAATAAATAGTTGGGTGGATGAGAAAACTCAAGGTACTTTTAATATGCACTTCATTATCCTTTTTGTGTGCCTTAATTTTTATTTCATTTACTTGTACTATTGGAAGACATTATTTTGTTCCTCTGTATACATATATTCTTTATCATATATTTCATACCTGTCTCATTGCAGCAATTATTGTATTACAGTAAATCGTCTCTGGGACAATATTATTGGACATAATTGAGAATAGTCAGTGTACATGTTGTACAACACTTTATACTGTAACTTTGATATCTACAATGAGAATGATTATTGTCTCAATATCTACGCAGAAGGTAATTTATACGTTTTTCAAATTATTTTTTGCACGTAAAACCATCATTATTTTCCGTAAAATTTTTATTTAACTTCAATATACTTTTGAAGTTATATATTTAATTCAATATATAATTAAATGTACTACTGTACTTTGTGGACGCAGGGAGAAAATCCCAGATGCCTCGATGCAGCTAGCAGAAACGCTAACGCAGACAAAATCAGAGGAGGAAGATTGTGCATTTATACACGTGACCATTACAAGAAATGCATGTTCTACGTTTTTTCATACTATTTACATTGTATGAAGAAAAAAAAACTCAGAAGACACTAAACCAAGTAATATACTTTGTTTAATTATTTAAGTCATCCAGCAGCTATAAGATTCTAAAATGTCATTGCCAAATAGACAATATGTCTAATATTGTTATTTCTTAAATCGCAGCCATTTGTGTGTAGAGGTGCCAGTTTGCACACACCTTCCAAACGTGCTAAATTTAGACACAAAAACACTTTTAAGTTCGATAAATTACATGATTATATTTTCATCTCCTCCTCCCAGTAATGTGTGTTCTAATAATCAGCATGTATTCTGCATACACATGAAGACAAACACACTAAATGGATTTCAATAATCGTTTTGATTATTTACCAGACTCAATCTTAAGCTTGTTAACTTGGTAGATCAGCTTTGTGTGTTATCAAGTTTACACATGTCATAAAGGAT
The DNA here is from genome assembly GCF_033978685.3 of Nerophis lumbriciformis. Taxonomy (NCBI): domain Eukaryota; kingdom Metazoa; phylum Chordata; class Actinopteri; order Syngnathiformes; family Syngnathidae; genus Nerophis; species Nerophis lumbriciformis. Next base: position 20,801,402 of record NC_084554.2, on the reverse strand, counting down.
GAGTAAAGGCATCAATTACTTTTTTGTTTTGTTTGATCAGCCTTTTTCTGCCATGTTACATGCACCGTTGTGAAACAATCAAGGTATGGAAAATGTATAAAGTGGCACAGACCGCCTTATTTAAATGAGGATGTTGCGTATATCTACAATGACAAAATGTTGGGTTTTTTTGTTTGTTTTTTTCCGCTGAAGGTGCATGGGAGAGAGGCTGCATTTACTCCGCTTAATGCGCAAAAATGCATACTTGAAGTTTTTTTTTCATAGAGAAAATATTTTAATGATATATATTCTATGTGAAAAAAACACATCAATTTATTTTGTTTTCATCAGCCCTTAAGTCCTTTAGCAGCTATAAAATTGACTAATATATTTTTTTCTGACCATCCAAAAATGTTGACACACACACGACAGTGGATTCTCGTCTGTCCATCTTCTGTCTGTGCAACGCGAGCACTGATCCTGCAGCCGTGTGTGGAACTGTCAGTTAGCACAGTTGGTAAATACAACGCAAAACAGTGCTCACAAAACGGTGATGAGGTGATGAGCAAACCTTCAGTAGATCAGGACCTATGTGTCCAACTCCAACCTGGAGAAGAGAATTGCACTTTGTCAGGCCTCTACCTTCCCACCAGCACAACTTTGGTGTCCCACCTGAAGACTAAGCTCCTGCTGGTAGCTCTTAACCACAATAAGGTGGTAATCTCTCATGGGGGAAACTAAAAAATAGAAGTAAAATAAATAAAATAAAGTATCCTATATCCACATTTTATCAACCACCACATTTACTGTATCTTAACGTAATGGCCTAATTCTTAAACTGAATTAATTTATAAGACTTCACGCACAATAGTCACACACAATTTACAAAACTACAGTACAGTAGTCTCATGAATAAAAAATAAAAAAATTCTGAAACTAGTTTATCATCGAGTCAGCTGCATCATGCCTCGGAGTGTCTGTATTCTCCATGTATTTAAACAGAGAAACTTTAACAACACTGCCTACATAGAAATGTTTTTTTTCAAGTTGTGTTTTACTGTACCAACTGACTAACAAGGAGTCATCAGTTCCCCTGTTCTTTTAAATTCTGTTTATTGCATTGTGTTCTCTGACCAGTAGTGAAGTGAAGTGTGATTTATATTTATATAGCCCTTTACTCTAGTGACTCAAAGCGCTTTACATAGTGAAACCTATTATCTAAGTTACATTTCAACCAGTGTGGGTGCCACTGGGAAAAGGTGGGTAAAGAATCTTGCCCAAGGACACAACGGCAGTGACTAGGATGGCGGAAGCGGGGATCGAACCTGCAACCCTCAAGTTGCTGGCACGGCCACTAAGCCAACTGAGCCACGCTGCCCCGCCCAGTAAGCATGCAGACACATGCAGCGTGAGGAAGTTCACATTGACGCAAATAATGGTATCCTACATATTAGTTTTCATCACTGTTTAAAGAGGAATAAAAACTAATAGCTCTTTTCGACAAAACAGCTCATTTTGACAGAACACATGAAGCAGCAAATATACACAGCTTTAACTTACAGTTGAGTCATAGCATAGCATCAAATAGTGTCAAAAATAAAATGTGTCATCTTCGGGTTCTCCCAGGTGTTCACATATTACGATGTAGATAGAACATGTTAAATCCACACTTTTGTTTTGGCGCTGCTGCCGCCGGTGATGAGTTCACTTCCTCATTGCAGAAGATAAAGCATCTGATTCACCCACCTTCGTCGCTAACTCCCACCCTTTTTTTTGATTGATTGAAACTTTTATAAGTAGATTGCACAGTACAGTACATATTCCGTACAATTGACCACTAAATGGTAACACCCGAATAAGTTTATCAACTTGTTTAAGTCGGGGTCCACGTTAATCAAGTCATGTACATTATTAAAGAAATGCGAATGGATATATTCCAAAACTTGTCCCACCTATTTACAAGACAAAATTAAATATGATTGGATTTTGTTTCTGATTATGATTTGATTTTGTTGTCCTCTATTTACTGAGGGCTGTGGGGAGGGATCTGTGAGTCTGTGTGCGTGCGGATTCGTGCAGCCTCTGACAAAGGTGATGGACAGAAAAGAGGGTAGACGACATCATAAGAGTGTTGTAACGTGTCCCTTTTTCAACGGATTTATCCACAATTGCGGATAATTTTGTGAACTAGCCATACATATATTTTGTGGGTATATAAAATGTACTTTCTCAACTTTAAACATTTTGATTTCAGGGGGAAATACATTTTGCAGCCTTAACTCTTCCGAGCTGTAATATACACCCCAGCTACCACCAAACCCCACCCCACCCCAACCCCGCCCACCTCAACCGACGAGGGGGGGGTGTATATTGCAGATTGCAGCCCGGAAGAGTTACGGCTGCAGTTCGGGAGTCTCCCGGGAGGGTTGGCAAGTATGAGAATTAGCGGTGAATGCGGTGTTACCGCGGCACCGCCGCTCTATATAATCGGCGGGCCAGCTCTAGTGTTAATTTGATATTGCCTCAAGGGCCAAGTGAAATTACACGGCGGGCCAATTTTGGCCCGCGGGCCAGAGTTTGACACACATGCACTAGCCCGGAAGAGTTAGGGCTGCATGGGATTCTGGGTATTTGTTCTGTTGTGTTTATGTTGTGTTACGGTGCGGATGTTCTCCCGAAATGTGTTTGTCATTCTTGTTTGGTGTGGATTCACAGTGTATCTGGTTTGGGCACATCAGATTAGATCAGTGTGTTGCAAACTGAGCTGTTTAAAGTCCTGAATGGTTGGTTTATTCATTATTTTATTTTCAAATGTATTAGCCTGTGGAAAAAGTTAATGTTGATATTTACCTCAGAAGGCTGCAAATAGAAAAGAGGCATTACATTTTTATTTAAATTGTATTTGATATGCCATTGATATTTTTTGATTATTATTATTATTATTTGAAACTCGATTTTGCATGTCACTTTAAAGTTATATAAGCCTTGCTTGTTCAATATTCAATGCAAAACTTGTTTGGGTCCCTATTAAAAGGTTCATTTGTTCAACCTTGGCCTGCGGCTTTGTTCAGTTTTAAATTTTGGCCCACTCTGTATTTGAGTTTGACACCCCTGCCCTATGGAGAGCCTGCCCCGGTGCCGCTATAAATAGTCGGTCCGTGTCAGCGCTTATAATAACAGAATCACTAATACTGGTTAATATTCAAGTTACAAAATGTAAATGGAGTTTTGTTGGCGGTTTTTGAATGGTTATTTATTGAATTTTATAGGCGAAATAGTTGAGCTCCAATTGGCTTTTCTGTAAGCGGACTTTTATTTACGTTTATTGAATATTTACAATGCATTAAAAAAATCCATCCATTGTCATGTTTTTCATAGTGATTGTGAACGAGAGGCAAAATTCCCCAAAAAATGCAGTTCTCCTTTAAGATGTTTCCACTTTTACCATTCCCATCATTTGTGTGCCTATTCCTGAGGTGTATTGATTCTAAAAGGGTCTGTGACTGAACGAAGGTCCAAGAACCACTGCATTGTTCTGTTTATTAATATTGTACTGCATATTGCTGATTACCAACATTGTTGATCAGGTAAAATCAAGGACATACTGCCGAAGGACAAGGTGTCTGACACAACCAGGCTGGTGCTGATCAACGCCATCTATTTCAAAGGCAACTGGAACCAAAAGTTCAATGAAGAGTTGACTGTTGATGCTCCATTTAAAATCAACAAGGTAACATTGTGAATATGATAAGATGTGTTTGATAGTCGTGGTTTACACTTTACACCTGCAAGTGGGGAACTATAGTAGAAAGGGGACTCATATAGCCCCATTTGTCACGATTTACTTGACATATGAAACGTGACAAATTGGGGGGGGGGGGGGGGGGGTGCATTATCCACTTTAGCCGCTGGATGGCAGTAGAGTATTGAACATTTTGCAATGTGTTTTGTTGCAGTTCCAACTTTGAGACTGCATTACGAAATAATTACCCCCCCCCCCGACTAATGTGAGATCCACCCAGGAAGGGGGCTATATGAATCTCTTTCCTATTGTAATTTAATCTGCAATAAGTTAGTTTAAAATGGAACTTTGAAAGAATATTTATCAAAATAAATTGAAAGTGAGTTAGACCAAAATAACACTGAAGGGCTCAATTAAGATCCATGGTGTGTGGACACAGACAAACATTAATCAACAGTGGAACCCCTTTATTTCAACATAAGCGGTTGTCGACATAACCAAAAATCAAAAACTAAATTAACTATTGCTTGCACATTGACTTGTGACTCTGCGCACAGACGTTAGGAGCACAGCTGATATTACAGATGTTTTTGTTGATATTATTTCCCTCCATTTGTGCGTATTTGTATATTCTTATGTAGTCATGATATTTTATCTAGCAGAGTTGTTCTGGTAATTGCGTTATATTATTTGACATCATATAAGCATACATTTTTGTTTCGATAGCAAAAGAAAATCAACTTAAGCAGCACATTTGAGTAATAATAACAGTAGTGGATAAGTTGGTCAACATGTTGTTGACATAAACTTCAACAGATTCCACTGTATCATGAAAAATATTTGAAATTTTTTTTTTTCAAATATGTAAGTACATACAAACCCCGTTTCCATATGAGTTGGGAAATTGTGTTAGATGTAAATATAAACGGAATACCAATGATTTGCAAATCATTTTTAACCCATATTCAGGTGAATATGCCACAAAGACAACATATTTGATGTTCAAACTGATAAACTTGGCCCTGCGATGAGGTGGCGACTTGTCCAGGGTGTACCCCGCCTTCCGCCCGATTGTAGCTGAGATAGGCTCCAGCGCCCCCCGCGACCCCAAAGGGAATAAGCGGTAGAAAATGGATGGATGGAACTGATCAACTTTTTTTTTTTTTTGCAAATAATCATTAACTTTAGAATTTGATGCCAGCAACATGTGACAAAAAAGTTGGGAAAGGTGGCAATACATACTGATAAAGTTGAGGAATGCTCATCGAACAATCATTTGGAACATCCCACAGGTGTGCAGGCTAATTGGGAACAGGTGGGTGCCATGATTGGGTATTAAAACAGCTTCCCAAAAAATGCTCAGTTTTTCACAAAAAAGGATGGGGCGAGGGACACCCCTTTGTCCACAACTGCGTGAGCAAATAGTCAAACAGTTTAAGAACAACGTTTCTCAAAGTGCAATTGCAAGAAATTTAGGGATTTCAACATCTACGGTTCATAGTATCATCAAAAGGTTCAGAGAATCTAGAAAAATCACTCCACATAAGCCGCATGGCCAGAAACCAACATTGAATGACCGTGACCTTCGATCCCTCAGACAGCACTGTATCAAAAACCGACATCAATCTCTAAAGGATATCACCACATGGGCTCAGGAACACTTCAAAAAAACACTGTTACTTAAATACAGGTCGTCGCTACATCTGTAAGTGCAAGTTAAAGCTCTACTATGCAAAGCGAAAGCCATTTATCAACAACATCCAGAAACGCCGCCGGCTTCTCTGGGCCCGAGATCATCTAAGATGGACTGATGCAAAGTGGAAAAGTGTTCTGTGGTCTGACGAGTCCACATTTCAAATTGTTTTTGGAAATATTCGACATCGTGTCATCCGGACCAAAGGGGAAGCGAACCATCCAGACTGTTATCGACGCAAAGTTCAAAAGCCAGCATCTGTGATGGTATGGGGTTGCATTAGTGCCCAAGGCATGGGTAACTTACACATCTGTGAAGGCACCATTAATGCTGAAAGGTACATACAGGCTTTGGAACAACATATGCTGCCATCTAAGCGCCGTCTTTTTCATGGATGCCCCTGCTTATTTCAGCAAGACAATGCCAAGCCACATTCAGCACGTGTTACAACAGCGTGGCTTCGTAAAAAAAGAGTGTGGGTACTTTCCTGGCCCGCCTGCAGTCCAGACCTGTCTCCCATCGAAAATGTGTGGCGCATTATGAAGCGTAAAATACGACAGCGGAGACCCCGGACTGTTGAACGACTGAAGCTCTACATAAAACAAGAATGGGAAATAATTCCACTTTCAAAGCTTCAAAAATTAGTTTCCTCAGTTCCCAATCGTTTATTGAGTATTGTTAAAAGAAAAGGTGACGTAACATAGTGGTGAACATGCCCTTTCCCAACTACTTTGGCACGTGTTGTAGCCATGAAACTCTAAGTTAATTATTATTTGCAAAAAAAAAAATTAAGTTTATGAGTTTGAACATTAAATATATTGTCTCTGTAGTGCATTCTATTGAATATGGGTTGAAAGGGATTTGCAAATCATTGTATTCCGTTTATATTTACATCTAACACAATTTCCCAACTCATGTGGAAACGGGGTTTGTACATTGTAGAAGTAAAAAAATATCATTATAAATACAGTACATTCTTCCTTTTACTTTAATGTATTTGTGTTTTTTATAGGCTATATTTATGTTTTAATGTGTCATTAGATTGATTATAAATTAATTACATATGATATTAATTATATATTAACTAATTGTTAATTAAATTAGCTTTTTTGTATTGCTTGGATTTTACTGACGTCACGTCTGGCTCACGTCCCGCCCATTAAATATGCGTGGTGGTCAAGCTAGCTCTGTCCTCAATGGGTACTAGGGCGCCATTTAGCCTTTCTTGAAGAGAAAATGCTGTATGCTTGTGTTGTTTTTGCTGTACGAGTCGTTCAAATCACGAAAAGGATAAACATTTCTTCAGAGTTCCTCTAGACGTAATTAAAAAGGGAGGAAGAGTGCAAGATGTTGCAAAACGACGAGAAAGCATGCAGCTACACTCCAGTCCAGGGGAGCAGAGTCAAAGAATTCATGAGTTTGCACTGAAGACTTCCTTAAAGTTTTTTTAAAATATTCTTTTAATGTGTATACTTTCCCTTTTAAGTGTTATCTTGATATTATTTGTATATCTTAAACACATGTTTGCTATGAGTATTTCAAAAAGCCCCAACTCAGCGAGTCTAAATGAAAGAAATCAAAAATGAGCAAAAACCTAAAAGAGTTAAGTTTTTACCAAAGGCAACAATCATAAATTAAGATTTCAGCACATTCACAATGTTCATATATATAGTTATATTTTGATAAAAACGGGAAAAACACGCTACTCGTAAACAGCGCGCACAACCACAGCAACAAACGTGTTGGGCAGTAGCTCGTTGCATATAGCGAAGCTACGTGGCTTAACTATATTTCCACGGAGCTTGGCAGTAGCTTAGCTACTTTTTAAACGAGTAAAGATTTCTGTAGCTTAGCTATTTTTAGACCCATGTAGCGGGTAGCTTAGCTACAAAGCTACAAGCTACAAAAGAAAGAGGGAGAAGAGAAAGATAAAAGAAAGAGAGAAACGGACTAGTGCAACTGAACCGGCAGGAGAAAAAATATACGGAACAATTAATGATGATTGGTTGGTTTACGTGGTTTCTGTGGGATCTGAGCTAACAATGTCGTTGGGGCTTGTGCAGCCCTTTGAGACACTCGTGATTTAGGGCTATATAAATACATTTTGATTGATTGAGTGATTGATACGTATAAGAAAATCCATGATTGGTTGGTTTACTATGGTGAGTCACGATTGGTTAAGATTAAGGCAAGATCGGGCAGGTCACCGAACCAGAAAGGGAAATCACAACAGACACGGACATCTCAAATGACGACAGGGAGTCGGAGAAGAGAAGAGTAAATATTCAAGCAGGCAATAAAAAAAAAAAAGAACTAGTGGAAGATGGCAGAGGGATTCTCTTCGTTAGATATTTCTTTTAGCGATGTAAACAACGTCCAGGAAACCCACAATGTGTCTACTTAGCCACATTTGGACTAATGTATGCTTTTTGATAAAACAATGCCCAAAACATTAATTGCAGTTGTTTACCTTGTAAGCCCAAATCAAAACTGCTCTCAACATGGAAAACGTGGAACACACATTAATGTGAGTCATACTTGCCAACCCTCCCGAATTTTCCGTCAGATTCCCGAATTTCAGTGCCTCTCCCGAAAATCTCCCGGGACAATCATTCTCCCGAAAATCTCCCGATTTCCAGCCGGACAACTATATTGGGGGCGTGCCTTAAAGGCACTGCCTTTAGCGTCCTCTCTCACCTGAAAAGGAAACTATTATATATGTCTCCGTTATCCATAGGTTTATCTATAACCCATAAAGTAGGCAGGCACGGAGCTATTTCTCAGCATGTGTTTATTCCAGCCGGCACGTTAATACACTGACACATAACATCCGGATTCCCATCACGCATTGCTTCAAAACTACAGCAAATTGTAATATCCAAAATTTTCAGCCGGACAAACAATATTGGGGGTGTGCCTTAAAGGTGTCCTCTCACCTGAAAAGGAGACTATTATATATGTCTCTGTTATCCATAGGTTTATCTATAACCCATAACACGGTGGCAGAATGAATATAGTCACTCATGAACGGTCAGAGAAGCACAAGGGGGCAGCAACGCAGTATTATGGGCCACCTTGCAAGCAACATTCCGTTCTCATTCGCGGTTGTTTTCAACAAATCCGTGAAGGATATGTGCCCGGATTCAGAGATCGCTCGCCAGTACTCAAATGGTAGAACAAAAGCTCCTCAAATAGTAAAAGGTAAGTGTTTTTTTTTTAAGTAAGCAGCAAGTATGATATAAGTGAAATAAGTTTATTTCGGTCATATAATCAACCATCAACCATTAACCATTTTGTGTGACCAGTTTAAGAGTACAGACTATACATATATAACAATCATACACATTTACACACAAAAAGACAAGAAAAAGCATGACAGAAAAAGGAATCGGCTGAAGCCAAAGCTTATATTTGCCTATCCTAAACCTTCGCTGAAAATAAGATTACTTGGAACATCAACGTTAAAAAAAAAATCAAAATCAAGTAATTGTTACTATATTTTATAATTTTCAATTATTTCACCTTTCAATGTTTTCTTCAAGTACATGTCTTCAGCTCATCACTGAGCTTGTTCCACCATTTAACTCCTAAAACTGAAATACATTTGTATTTAATATTCGTTCTTGCTTTACCTATTTCAAAAATCAATATAATTATAGTTTTCTCCTCTTAATTGAAATAACCTAAGAATACAAGCTGGAAGGCTGTTGTTCTTTACTCGAAACATAATTTCCATTGTTTTTAAAAACACAATATTTGAACATTTTAACACTTTGAACTTATAAATAATGGATTGGTATGTTCATAGTAGCACGCTTTGTGTATTATTCTAATGACCCTTTTTTGGAGTTTAATTATTGGGTCTATGTTTGTTCTTTAAACATTTCCCTAAACTTCAACACAATATGTTAAATATGGAAAAATAAAAGAATAATATAACATATGCAGACATTTCTTATTCAGCATGTGTTTTACTTTATAAAGAATGGCAATGGATTTGGATATTTTTCCCTTTATATATTCAATATGCGGTTTCTAACATAATTTATGATCAATTATTATTCCCAAGAATTTAGTTTCATATACTCTATCAATTTCCACTTGATTTAATTTAAATTTTGCTTCACAATTTGTCCTTGCACCACTAAACACCATAAATTTAGTTTTCTTATCCTTTAATGATAACTTATTGATATCAAACCATTTTTTTAGCTGAATCAACTCAACTTCTATTACACTCAACACTTCCTTCAAGTCTTCTCCTGAACAATATACATTTGTTTCATCTGCAAACATAATACATTTCAATGTATTAGATATTGAACAAATATCATTTAAATATAGTATAAATAACTTAGGTCCAAAAATCGAGCCTTGTGCAACCCCACAAGTTACTCTTCTTGGCTGTGATTTAGTCTTATTAATTTCCACATATCGAGATCTATTACTTAAATAACTACTTAACCACTGTTGTGAAAACTGGGAATATAATCACAGAGAAGGGGGAAAAAAACGGTCAGCTATTTTTAAGTTGAAGAAACAATATGATTAGGTTATATACACATGCGTATATCCTACATAAACAATGTATGAATACATTAGATATCTATATATCTTAGGGACCTATAGACTGCATCTCTGTTGCTGCAGCAGTAGAGAGTTTATTCTGTCTTGACACTTTGTATTGATATTTTGTATTACATTCTTCCCTTAAATGATAATGTTTACAGTGGTTGTTTTATATGCATTTTTTATGTATGTCGCTTTGCATAAAACCGTCTGCCAATTACTTAAACATAAACATACATAAACACCTGAAAGTCTTTATATCAGCTAAAACCACCAATCTGTTTCATTGGATTCAGAATAAAACCAAATTCTGTCTTACCCAACAATGTTAGTATTTGAATATTATAATATCATATATATATTATGTCATGTATTTGTTATGATTTTCATGTGTACGCACACATAAACACACATACAGTATGAGATGAGACCAATGAGATAAGGTAAGAACAGGATAGAAACTGCTGTGGAACGAGTTACAATTCAATATGCCATGGAAATACAATGTTAACACTTTTGTGCAAATAAGTACAGTTGCACTTGTTTTTTCAAATTTGTTTATTCTGTAAAGGAATGAGTTAAATGTTTAAAATGACTGGTTAATAGTGCTTTTATGAAGTGCAATGTCAGCACTATTTTTTTTCTGCAATTTCAAATGTACTTGTTTTAATAAAAAAATACAGCGTTTTAAAAGCATACACAATCTGTGTAAATATATTAGTCTGTGGTTAAAAATGCAGGACTTGGGACTTGACTTGAGACTTTCCAGTCTTGACTTTGGATTGACTCGGGACTTGTCTGTCTTGACTTGGTACTTGACTCAGGACTTGAGGGCAAAGACTTGAGACTTACTTATGACTTGCAAAACAATGACTTGGTCCCACCTCTGGTATTTATTATAATGTTTATTTATCATTATTACTGTATCACTGCCTTTTATTCAATTTGTTTCCTGTGTTTGTCCCTCATTTTGTACATGGTATGCAATTTGAAATACATTTTAAAAAGTGATACAAAGGGCATGTTTCTAGCTCGTGTTTATTTTAATAAACAATCAAAGTGAGCCTTTTTTTCTCTTGTTGGGTGGAAAGTTGTACATTAAGTTATATATTTATATAATGTAGCTTTAATGTAGCAAGCTACTTTTGCCGTGTAACTTGCTACAATTCTCTGGGGATAGCATCCCCTGTAGCTTAGCTGCATTTAATGAAAAGTTACTTGTAGCTTAGTTAACTACATTTTCATTCAATAATAACAATAATAGAAATAATGGTCAAAAACTTGGCATAAATTGTTAAGAACAAACTTGTAAAAAAAAAAGTTACATATTAGCAATTTTTCAGTGTATATTTGATTAAGGTTTTACTGATTTTAGAATGACACCAAACCAGTGAAGATGATGACTCAGAAAAGTAAATTCCCTATCGTTTTCATCCCAGAGATCAACTGCCAGGTAATGAAATTATTTGTTTGTTTAATGACGAACATGAAATGGATGAAATTATATGTCATTATGCAGATGAATTTGTGTTTATCAAAATGATGCTTTGACAGATCCTAGAGCTGCCTTACAAAGGAAAGGATCTAAGTATGCTTGTCTTCCTGCCCAATGAAATTGAGGACGACATGACAGGATTGGAGAAAGTACAACACACATTCAGTGATAGAAGCAACACCACTGACGATAACGCATTATTTAATATCGTAATTTCCCCTCCTGACAGTTGAAGACAGCCCTGACATATTCCAAATTAATGGAGTGGACTTCTTCGCACATGATGATTGTAGAAGAGGTCGAGGTGGGCCTGCCAAGATTCAAGATGGAGGTGACCTACGACTTAGAGAGCATTCTGGGCAGCATGGGCATGGTGGATGCGTTTGACAGCAGCAGGAGCGACTTCTCTGGTAAGGAATGACTAATTTGCGCTGACAAAAATAACAATACAGTCATTTGGACTCAATGAATGATTGAAATAGCATTTTGACATATAATGGTATTAGCCTTATTTTATCGATATATATATATATATATATATATATATTTACATGTGTAATATACAGTATACACACGATACCAGTATTTAGTAATGAAGAAAAGAAAAAAAGAGTGATATGTAAAGAAGTAAGTTAGTATTATTAACCAGTGCTCCTTTCTGCTAAGCTGCGCTGCGGTGCTCAGACGGCCTTTCTCCCTTCACCCCTCGCCCACTCCCCACCACCACCACCCTCCCCCCTCCCCCATTTCTCTCCTTGGAATGCTGATCGCCAACAGCATGTCTTCTCTGCTTACAAGAACTTCCATTTTTTGCCGGAAATTCGAGTTTTTCTCCTTCTCTCCTGGAGTCTTCCTCCCGTTTTATGCATTTTTGCTACTACAGCGATCTTACGACAAGTCTTCGTCCGCTACAGTCGCAGTGTGGGAGCATAGCGAGTTTTTATGTTTCGTGATTCAGTCAAATAACATTCCAACACAGATGGATGGACATGAAGATGACAGAAAATCTATCTCTGCCAAAAATACACACTTTGTGTACATTGACAAATAGGGGACTTATATAATACGTAAAGAAGAGCAGGCAGCAGCTCATTTCTGTAATATTGAAGAAGAAATTGTCGGCCAGCTTGAAAAATGTCCCACCTTAGCTACATGAAGGATCCCAGAGTTGTTTAAATGTTTGCCATATTTAGAAATTGTGTATTTCATATAAATCATACAATTTAGAAATTATTGATTAAATTGTGTAACAAATTGACAACAGGAAGTGAACAAAGTGTATGTATTCGTAATTGCTATTAAGTGGAAAAGGGATAGGATTAAATAAGCTTTGCTTCTTCCTTCTCCTTTTCGGACATGTTGTAAAGACAAATGAAAATATATAAAATATGTGATGTATCATATGGAAACTTTATACATATTCGAAGTAAACTTCAAACTACCAACCAACCAACCAACCAATATAACAGGGTTCCTCACAAGGAAACTTTACAATGTATTAAATCCATAAACTGCTGTTAAATTGAATAGAAGTGGAGTTGTTATGATGTAGAACAATCCCATATTTTTACCAATTATCAGGAGATTTCTCATATTTTCAAATGCCAATGTTGGTGTTCCTCTTAGACACACATAATAAAGGTGTTTGTAAAATCCTCTCATGTTTTTTGCTGCTAAATTAATCACAACATTAGCATCACATAAAACATTATGTTGCTACTGGTCCGCTGCTTCCTAAAAATAATGTTAAAAAAAACCCAGCCTAAAGCCTTGTCCAGCTGTTTACTGACGTATACTATTCATGTTTATATAACTTTTATTGCAAATGAATATCGGCTTCAAATATCGGTTATCAACTCACTGCTAATAATCGGTATCGGCATCGGCCCTAAAAAAAAGTTTATCAGTCGATGTCCACTAAAAAAAGACGTGTGGTTTATACAGAAAACCTGCTTAAGGGGGTCCTATGAAAAATAACTTTTCTTATCTGTTGGTACCTGTTTATATGTATTTGGGAAGTCCCGAAAATGTGAAATCAAACCAAGGCATGGCTTAGATATGTATAAAACAAACTTGCTTTCATCCAAACTTGCTCTGATTAGCTACTGTATGTGGAAATTGAATACGCTATCGTAAACGATGACGCTCGTCCTTCAAAATGGCTGTGGCGATGCACTTCTGGGTAAAGTCGAAATCCCTCTATTCACTCAATATTTTTAGGCGTGATGTTGTCTAACTACACGTTTTATAAAAATGTGTTTCCAACAACTGTAAAAGGAATACTTTAGGCTCTCTAAATGACGAAAATGTTTTTAGCTACCTATTTTGATTAACTTACCAAGGGGTCAAAGAATATTAGGATTGTTGTTGTGTTAAGTTTTGATTTCAGCTGGGGGGCGGGGGCATAATTGGCTGAGTACAGGGGGCAACACTTTAAGAGACGGGGCTTGAATTGCTTGAAATGTGCCATCAAACAAATCTACCCTACACCTTGAAGCATCAAAACAATATAAAGTTGAAATATATATTGAATTACAGACTCAAAGAGTCAAGCGTAACCTATTCTTTAAGTAACTTAAAGATACGATTGGATAAGAATTTCTCCATTCGGACACCTAATTAGCATACTGTACATACACACAGACACAGATTCATGTTCATGTAAACTAAATGTGATAATTTCTGGACGAATTGTGTGTGAAGTCTGTAAAAACTGCTGCCGAACTGAAATGCCATCAAAAAAACTGAAATGCTGATTAAATCAGAACAAATAATCTACATGTCAGTCATTGTTTAAGACCGACACGAGGAGGAAATACATAAATAAGTACAGCATCTTTTTATTTGTTTTTTGAACACATGCTCCCAATAACCCTCTAAATGCAACTCCCATAGATTTAAAAATCTTATGTTTGGTCAAAGTCACAAATGTAAGCGATGGTTATTTTTGGTTGCGGTAATGTTGACGACCGCTAATGTTGAGATCTGTCAGCAGTCCAAGAGCCATCAACAGAAACATGTTGCACTATATTTGTCATTCTTTGCTTGACAGCTTTTGTGTTGTTTTTATGTGTTTAGTGTTCATTCTTGTCTAGCGCTCTTATTTTTGTTCCACTTCCTGATTTGATTGTGCCTTGCCGTGACTTCACAATTGCTTCTGAGCACTGTTCGCCACACATGCTCTTGATTAGTGATCAGAGGACTCACCTGCCTCTGATCACTAATCAGGGGGGTTTATCTGTCAGTGTCGCCTTCCTTGCGACACTGGTTCATTTGTCTATTGTGATGAATGTACATGTTGTGCCTTTTGTTCGTTAAACCTCCTTATTACCTGCACGTCAACAATATTGAAATATTGTTTTTGCTTTAGGCATGTCTGCTGCCAACGACCTGGTCTTGTCCAAAGTCATCCATAAGTCATTTGTGGAGGTCAACGAGGAAGGAAGCGAGGCTGCTGCAGCAACAGCCCTTGTTTTTGTGGAGCGCGCATCAGCTATCTCACACACCTTCATCGCTGACCACCCCTTCTTGTTCTTCATACGATACAACCCCACCAACACAATCCTGTTTGCTGGCCAGTACTCCTCCCCTGAATGAGACAGTATTGTATGTAGTTCTATTGTTGTAGTGATCGCTCTTTTTAGTACTGCTATTCTGTTCTCTCCTGCAAATTGTAACCGTGTTCAAATCATTACGTGGATAAAGTGCCGTTTTTGCTGTCATTGTTCTCTTCATCACAATGTCTTCTTGTAACTTCAATTTCATGCCTGTGGATTAAAAATACCGTATTTTTCGGAGTATAAGTCGCACCGGAGTATAAGTCGCACCTGCCGAAAATGCATAATAAAGAAGGAAAAAAAACATATACAAGTCGCACTGGAAACTATGAAAAAAACTGCGACTTATAGTCCGAAAAATACGGTAATTAAAAAGAAAATGCATGCCATTTTTTGTTAATCTTCTAAGACAAGCATGTCAAACTTGTTTCCATTGAAGGCCACAGAATTTTACTATAACATTTGTGGTGTGTTTTTTTAGAACATTTTTCACTGTAAATGGAATAGAAAAACAGTAACAGCAGTGTTTTACAGTAAAATCTACGGTTATCATTTTCATAGTGTATTACTTTATATGGCAAAACGGTATTAAAGTTATTTATGCGGTAAAAATGGCATCTCAGTCACCAGTATTTTAAAGTCCATTGTAATTTTTACGTTGTAAAATTTGATGGATAACTTGCATTGAAATCATTTGTCAAACAAACATTTAGGTATTTATTTTATTTTAACCCAAAACATTTTTGGAATGTATGATAATATATTTTGTTGCATTATTAGATCAAATCAAGGTTTAAAAGGTATGCAATTGCATTCAGTACAGGTATTTTTTTAATGTCACAATGGAAAGAACAAATAATTTAGCAAGAAAATATGTACTTTATAAGCACATATTGTTTCCAGGCTTTCACGGAACACATAATGGTAAATGGATTATGCTTATATAGCGATTGTCTACCTTCAAAGTACTCATAGCGCTTTGACACTATTTCCACATTCACACTCTAATGGCGGGAGCTACCATGCAAGGCCCTCACCACGGCCCATCAGGAGCAAGGGTGAAGTGCCTTGCCCAAGGACACAACAGATGTGACTAGGATGGTGGAAGCTGGGATTGAACCTGAAACCCTCAAGTTCCTGGCATGGCCACTCTACCACCCGAACCACGCCGTCAGCTTAAGAAATTACGTGGCAGGCCAGATCCGGCCCCCGGGCTTTGAATTTGACACCTACTGTATGTCCTAAGAGTTTAAACTCTCTGTACTTTCTTCCATGTATCTTGTTGACAGACTGATAAGGTTTTAAATGACAAAACGATTATTAGTGTCAGGGTTCATTTAAGGCAGAGGTGGGCAAAGTTTTTGGCTTTTGAAACAGACGGGCCAGGCAAGCAAGTTATGCATTTCAAAGCATGTCATATTTGTTGGAAATAAGAGTAGGCTTCTCAAACAATCATAATTTTAATCATAATGCATCTATTTTTCAACAATAACATATCAGAACATCAAAGAAACTTGAAAATGGTATTAAAGGGTTAACACCTACATTCTCTTTTAGGGGCAGCAGTGTTGTTGATCACCCTTTTCCCCCCAGTATGTCAAAGTCTAGTAGTATTTTGTTGTGGCAATTCTCAAAACAAATCTTTTCTCAATTCTGTTTGAATATTTGGCTCCTGGATTAAAGGGACCAACTGGATGTGGCCCGTAGGCCATAGTTTGTCCACTGCTGATTTAAAGTGTGAAGATATAATTAATATAGCTAAATAAGAACTATAAAATACTGTACCGGTATTAGAAACACCATGCAGTAGACATAAACAAAATGTGTTATCGTTTTAAAAGCTGATTTTTCAATATAGTTCTTATACTGTGCTAGATAAAGTGTTTGGTTGATGTATACTTTGGTTACAATAGTAAGGTAATTTTAGTTTTCAAATTGCTGGGTTGCATATGAGGTCACATCCGTTTTTCTTCTTTGCGGCTTAATTCACACGAGGGTCAAGCAGCTTGAACATGGTATTAACAAGTGAAAGTGAGTGTCGAGTTTGAGCAGAAAATGCCGTATTGCTGTTCTGTTATTGGGTGTTCGGGTCGTTCAAATAGAGAGATAGGAAAGAGCTTTCATAGAGTCCCGAAAGAAGTGGTTCATAAAGATAATAAAGTCAGGGGGGAAACAAAAGTGCATCAAAGGAAATGGCTCTTAAAACTATCACTTTCATTATGGAATACATTCGGACCATGTGCGTGTCTGCAGCGATCACTTTGTAAAATGTGTATTTGAACATTTGAATTGTTTGAGAAACTTTCTATGATGCAATCGAGTTTATTCTCTTCTGTATTAGTAGTGTTCGAGAGCAGAACTAAACGTTAAGAAAGGACAAGAGATAGCATTAGTTTGTGTTCTTTTGTGGTAGCTATGCCTAAATATAACTACGAAGACCTGGTTGTGCAAATAAACTAAAGTCACGTTAAGTCCTAGTAATAAATATTGTGGTTGTTGGTCCAATCCACCGTATTTTCATAACATAAATTAAAAGCTTAGTTGTTGTTGGGGCGGTATAGCTCGGTTGGTAGAGTGGCCGTGCCAGCAACTTGAGAGTTGCAGGTTCGATCCCCGCTTCCGCCATCCTAGTCACTGTCGTTGTGTCCTTGGGCAAGACACTTTACCCACCTGCTCCCAGTGCCACCCACACCGGTTTAAATGTAACTTAGATATTGGGTTTCACTATGTAAAGCGCTTTGAGTCACTTGAGAAAAAGCGCTATATAAATGTAATTCACTTCACTTCACTTGTTGTTGTGCAGGAAAGTCAAGTGCTTTATTCGACACGGATGACCACATCATAGCGTCGATCTTTGGTGATATTTGTTAGCAACAAAAAAAAGTATTCTTAATAGTATTAATAAACAAGATTAATAAATATCTCGTAGGCTCAACAGCATATGGTGAATCTTGATATTGCTAGCAAACATTGCTAAACAACAGGGACATTTATAGCTAAATAATGAGACAAAGTATGAACTTCAAACCATAAAAACAACTGCAGACATGAATTGTAGATGAGACTAATATTTGTATCAAAAAATCAATTGCAAACAAACTTATCCTGTGTCTCATTAGTGTCACGATCTCAGCAGCACGGCACTCCTTATGTCAATCAAATATTTTACTTGCCGATGCACGAATAAGTCCATAACTTTGTATTTCATGGATTAATGCTTAATTTGTGGAACCCTCAGATGTAAATACATGATGTGCCTCTAATCCTTTCTTCTCCAAATACCATAAGTGTCAAATGAAGTTAGGTAGTAGCGAGCAGTGACGTCTTGGTGACAATAAACGTTTTAAATCATTAATATATCTTTTTTTTTTTTTTTTTTTTTTTTTTTTTTTTAAAGAGTGTATAAATCCACTCCATCCCATTTTAAATATTATTAGCACACCACTCGCTAAACCTGCATTGCTGAGCTTTTTTTTATCCACAAGGGATGACTACGTATGAGACAAACACTTTATCTTAGTGGTTATTGTAACGCTGTGTGTTTAACATTATTTAAGCTTTTACCGTGCCGGAAAAATGACTGTTTGCCTTTTCTGTGGTATCAATGGGATTTTAAAGGACCGTTGTTATCGTTGTTTATGTGCTAAAACCTCTTTCTTGTTTAAAAGCTACTGACGTGAATTAATTAACTCATATTATGTTCTACATATGGTGAATGTGTATATTCACCTTGGAGAAAGCAAACCACCAAGTTTAATTAAATAGTGGTATTTCAGTTTGAGCACATAAGATAAGGCCCCTTAGTTTGACATTCGCAGGTGGATTGGATCACTTCTCGTAGGAAAGAGGCCCTATTTGGGACTTCGGAATGCAAAAGTGATAACCATATCCTTGAGAAAAGACTACCTGTCTAGCTCAATGCCAACATTTGAGTTATGACTTAAAGCAGTTGTAAAGCAATTTCCCAACTCATATGGAAACGGGGTTTGCATATATATATATATATATATATATATATATATATATATATATATATATATAGTATACTCCTCTCTGAGCTGCCACCTTACCGTGGTGGAGGAGTTTGCGTGTCCCAATGATCCTAGGAGCTATGTTGTCCGGGGGCTTCCATGCCCCCTGGTAGGGTCTCCCAAGACAAACAGGTCCTAGGTGAGGGATCAGACAATAGCAGCTCGAAGACTTCTATGGGAATGCAAGAACAAAGACGCGGGTCACTGGGGCCCCCCTCTGGAGCCAGGCCTGGAGTTGGGGCACGATGGCAAGCGCCTGGTGGCCGCGCCTGTCCCCATGGGGGACGGCCGGGCAGAGGCAACGTGGGTCCCCCCCTCCAATGGGCTCACCACTCATGGGAGGGGCCATAGAGGTTGGGTGCGTTGTGAGCTGGGCGGTAGCCGAAGGCAGGGCACTTGGAGGTCCGATCCTCGGCTACATAAGCTAGCTCTTGGTTCGTGGAATGTCACCTCGCTGGGGGGGAAGGAGTCTGAGCTAATGCGCGAGGTGGAGAAGTTCCGGCTGGATATAGTCGGACTCACGTCGACGCACAGCAAGGGCTCTGGAACCAGTTCACTCGGGAGGGGGGGGACTCTCTTCCACACTGGCGTTGCACGAATTGAGAGGCGACGGGCTGGGGTAGCAATTCTTGTTGCGCCCCGGCTCAAAGCCTGCACGTTGGAGTTCAACCCAGTGGACAAGAGGGTAGCTTCCCTCCGCCTTCGGGTGGGGGGACGGGTCCTGACTGTTGTTTGTGCTTACGCACCAAACAGCAGTTCAGAGTACCCACCCTTTTTGGATACACTCGAGGGAGTACTGGAAAGTGCTCCCCCGTGTGATTCCCTTGTCCTACTGGGGGACTTCAACGCTCATGTTGGCAACGACAGTGAAACCTGGAGAGGCATGATTGGGAAGAATGGCCGTCCAGATCTGAACCCGAGTGGTGTTTTCTTATTGGACTTTTGTGCTCGTCACTGATTGTCCATAACAAACACCATGTTCAAACATAAGGGTGTCCATGTGTGCACTTGGCACCAGGACACCCTAGGCCGCAGTTCCATGATCGACTTTGTAGGTGTGTCATCGGATTTGCGGCCTCATGTTTTGGACACTCGGGTGAAGAGAGGGGTGGAGCTTTCTACCGATAACCACCTGGTGGTGAGTTGGCTGCGATGGTGGGGGAGGATGCATGACAGACCTGGCAGGCCCAAACGCATTGTGAGGGTCTGCTGGGAACGTCTGGCAGGGTCTCCTGTCAGAGAGAGTTTCAATTCCCACCTCCGGAAGAACTTTGAACATGTCACGAGGGAGGTGCTGGACTTTGAGTCTGAGTGGACCATGTTCCGCACCTCTATTGTCGAGGCGGCTGATTGGAGCTGTGGCCGCAAGGTGGTTGGTGCCTGTCGTGGCGGTAATCCTAGGACCCGTTGGTGGACACCGGCGATGAGTAATGCCGTCAAGCTGAAGAAGAAGTCCTATCGGGTTTTTTTGGCTCATAGGACTCCGGAGGCAGCGGACAGGTACTGACAGGCCAAGCCGTGTGCGGCTTCAGCGGTCACGGAGGCAAAAACTCGGACATGGGAGGAGTTCTGGGATGCTATGGAAAACGACTTCCGGGCGGCTTCGAAGTGATTCTGGACCACCATCCGCCGCCTCAGGAAGGGGAAGCAGTGCACTGTCAACACCGTGTATGGTGAGAATGGTGTTCTGCTGACCTCGACTGCGGATGTTGTGGATTGGTGGAGGGAATACTTCGAAGACCTCCTCAATCCCGCAAACACGTCTTCCTATGAGGAAGCAGTGCCTGGGGAATCTGTGGTCGGCTCTCCTATTTCTGGGGCTGAGGTTGTTGAGGTAGTTAAAAAGCTCCTCGGTGGCAAGGCCCCGGGGGTGGATGAGATCTGCACAGAGTTCCTTAAGGCTCTTGATGCTGTGGGGCTGTCTTGGTTGACAAGACTCTGCAGCATCGCGTGGACATCGGGGGCGGTACCTCTGGATTGGCAGACCGGGGTGGTGGTTCCTTTCTTTAAGAAGGGGAACTGGAGGGTGTGTTCCCACTATCGTGGGATCACACTCCTCAGCCTTCCCGGTAAGGTCTATTCAGGTGTACTACCTCGGATTCAGGAGGAACAGTGGGGTTTTCGTCCTGGTCGTGGAACTGTGGACCAGCTCTATACTCTCGGGTGCTTGAGCATGGCAGAGGTGGGACCAAGTCATTGCTTTGCAAGTCACAAGTAAGTCTCAAGTCTTTGCCCTCAAGTCTCGAGTCAAGTCCCGAGTCAAGACAGGCAAGTCCGAGTCAAGTCCAAAGTCAAGACTGGAAAGTCTCAAGTCAAGTCCCAAGTCCTGCATTTTGAGTTTCGAGTCCTTTTAAGTCATTTTAACCACAGACTAATATATTTACACAGATTGTGTATGCTTTTAAAACGCTGTATTTATTTATTAAAACAAGTGCATTTGAAATTGCAGGGAAAAAGATAGTGGTGACATTGCACTTCAAAATAGCACTATTAACCAGTCATTTTAAACATGTAACTCATTCCTTTACAGAATAAACACATTTGAAAAAACAAGTGCAACTGTACTTTTTGCACAAAAGTGTTAACATTGTATTCCCATGGCCTATTGCATTGTAACTACCGTATTTTTCGGACTATAAGTCGCTCCGGAGTATACGTCGCACCGGCCGAAAATGCACAATAAAGAAGGAAAAAAACATATATAAGTCGCATTTTTGGGGGAAATTTATTTGATAAAATCCAACACCATGAATAGACATTAGAAAGGTAATTTAAATAAATAAAGAATAGTAAACAACAGGCTGAATAAGTGTACGTTATGGCATAAATAACCAACTGAGAACGTGCCTGGTATGTTAACGTAACATATTATGGTAAGAGTCATTCAAATAACTATAACATATAGAACATGCTATACATTTACCAAACAATCTGTCACTCCTAATCGCTAAATCCCATGAAATCTTCCTCCCCGGTGTCGCTCCTGGTATGTGCCGCTAGCGTCCATTCTTTCTGCTGCTCGATCGCCGTTTTCTGGTGCATATTTCACTACGTCCATCTTGTAATCTGCAGTATATGATTTCCTTTTCGGTGCCATTTTAGTTCAGTCCTCCTCAGTTTTTATAAGTTACCGCCAATGTTCATGTGATCCATTTTAATAGCTACGGCAGTAGCGTATAGCAGTTAGCATTCCAAAACCCACAATGCACTTCTGCCATAACCCGCCAAATTCTTATTGGTTGGCGTGTGAGTGATGATTGCTGACATGTGTGTGACGATTGCGGACATTTTCTTCGTCGCTCACGCGAATGAGATAAATAATATTATTTGATATTTTAGGGTAATATGTTAATAATTTCACACATAAGTCGCTCCGGAGTATATGTCGCACCCACAGCCAAACTATGAAAAAAACGTCGACTTATAGTCCGAAAAATACGGTAGTTCCACAGCAGTTTCTATCCTGTTCTTACCTTATCTCATTGATCTCATCTCATACTGTATGTGTGTTGATGTGTGACTACACATGAAAAACATATCAAATATATGAACATAACAATGAACAGAGTTGTACTTTTTAGATGTCAGGGCCCTATGCAATATGTACACATATTCTTAATATAGTATACATTTTAACTGACCTTTATTTGACTATGCTTGTCTTTTTGTAGGTGGTTAAAATACGCGGTGCTGCTGACAGCCGTCTAGAGTTACGTTACTGTGTGTGATACATTGACTAACGTAATGTTACTGTGTGTGATACATTGACTAACGTTACGTTACTGTGTGTGATACATTGACTAACGTAACGTTATGTGTTGGTACCTCATGCAACCCTGCTTAAAAAAAATCACTTGACAAAAAGTATAAATAAGGTAGCGAACTGCAGTGGACGCAACATATTGCCGTGTTTGCAATGACATTATGACCATAGACATCTTATAAGTAGACGCAGCATTAGTTGCTGTGACGTGAGCAATTTGGCCGCCATCTTTAAGTGGTGATGAGGAGCCGGCGAGGAGCCTAAAGTGACAGTTGACAGGTAGAAAACAAAGATGGTGTTCAGCGTTTTCCTGCTCAAATGAGCGGACTGTTGAAAATGGGAATCGGGGGATTACTTTTCACAAGTAAGATTTAACATTAACGTACTATTGGTTGTATTTTATGAAAAGAATATTACCACAGAGTTGAGAAGGAGCAAAGATCTTCAATATTTGTATGTGAAAATCACAAAGAAATCTTCTGGGGGAGGATGACGCCCCTACAGGGGTTTGGTTTACAAACTTTCTGCCCCACCTAAAACAAAATTCACCAGCCACCACTGATTATGATGCATTCTCATTTTAGGCAAAGTATAAGACAATACTTTCTTAACAGTACAATTGTAACCAGGAATAAGTCTTCAAGTAACAATATTCAAATACTAACATTGTTGGGTAAGACATAATTTGGTTTGATTCTGAATCCAGTGAAACAGATTGGTGGTTTTAGCTGATATAAAGACTTTCAGGTGTTTATATATGTTTAAGTATTTGGCAGACGCTTTTATCCAAAGCGACTTACATGAAAAAATACATATAAAATAATCACTGTAAACATTATCATTTAAGGGAAGAATGTAATAGAAAATATCAATACAAAGTGTCAAGACAGAATAAACTCTCTGCTGCTGCAGCAACAGAGATACAGTCTATAAGATATATAGATATCTAATGTATTCATACATTGTTTATGTAGGATATACACATGTATATATAACCTAATCATATTGTTTCCTCAACTTAAAAATAGTTTACCATTTTTTCCCCCTTCTCTGGGATTATATTCCCAGTTTTGATCTCGGACGTCTGGTCACTTATAGCATATAAGAATATTACATTACTGTTAAGCAAACTATGAATAATAAAACACGCCAAAACATGTGTCCTTTATCATAGCTACACGTATGACAAAAAAGGGGGTGAAAATCAGTGGTATTCAGTGAGGTAAGATGAATTAAATGCGCTGACAGTTCATTTCTCCTGCCAAATGAATTGCACTGAGTGGAGCGGATCACCACTCCAAGATGGCGGCCACGCGTCTCGTCTGCGCCAGTAGGCAGTAGCGCTCGATGCTGCGTCTACTTATAAGATGTCTATGGTTATAACGCTAGCAGTGAGTTTATAGCCTCACTGATTTAACTACACAGCAAATTAAAGTCACGTTACTTAGCCAATAAACGTTATCTTACATTCAAAACGTACCCTTCTTTGTGCAACTTCAAATGTCGAACGAAGTTGGAAGTTGTTGCGTCTCCGTCTGTAATATTCGAACTGCGTGATTTGCATACGGCAATTCGTTTTTTGTTGACCAAGTCGTAGTTTTTATACCCGAACGAAACTAACTTTGGCATAATTGTTTCTCACTGGCACGTTGTTGGACAACTCTTGTTCATTGGTTGTACTGCAATTTGATTGGATGAATGCTGTGTGATGAAAACAGCGTACATCTAATTTGATTGGCTGTTGTACTGAGAGCACACCAGCTGACAGGAACAACACGCTGATAGACAGACGAAGAAAATGAAAAATACGGAGCGCTCCCAAATAACTTTTTAAGCTTTGGATTTTGGGGAAAGTAGCAAGTCATGTCAAGTCAAAAGGCTCAAGTCCAAGTGAAGTCACAAGTCATTGATGTTAAAGTCTAAGTCGAGTTGCAAGTCTCTTTACATTTTGTCAAGTCG
This sequence comes from Nerophis lumbriciformis, assembly GCF_033978685.3. Classification (NCBI taxonomy): domain Eukaryota; kingdom Metazoa; phylum Chordata; class Actinopteri; order Syngnathiformes; family Syngnathidae; genus Nerophis; species Nerophis lumbriciformis. Next base: position 20,776,614 of record NC_084554.2, on the reverse strand, counting down.
AGTCTAAAGTCACAAATTCATGACTCGAGTCTGACTCGAGTCCAAGTCATGTGACTCGAGTCCACACCTCTGGTGCATGGGAGTTTGTCCAACCAGTCTACATGTGCTTTGTGGACTTGGAGAAGGCATTCGACCGTGTCTCTCGGGAAGTCCTGTGGGGAGTGCTCAGAGAGTATTGGGTATCGGACTGTCTGATTGTGGCGGTCCGCTCTCTGTACGATCAGTGTCAGCGCTTGGTCCGCATTGCCGACAGTAAGTCGGACCCGTTTCCAGTGAGGGTTGGACCCCGCCAAGGCTGCCCTTTGTCACCCATTCTGTTCATAACTTTTATGGACAGAATTTCTAGGCGCAGTCAAGGCATTGAGGGGATCCGGTTTGGTGGCTGCAAGATTAGGTCTCTGCTTTTTGCAGATGATGTAGTCCTGATGGCTTCATCTGGCCATGATCTTCAGCTCTCACTGGACCGGTTTGTGAAGCGACTGGGATGAGAATCAGCACCTCCAAGTCCGAGTCCATGGTTCTCGCCCGGAAAAGGGTGGAGTGCCATCTCCGGGTTGGGGAGAAGACCCTGCCCCAAGTGGAGGAGTTCAAGTACCTCGGGGTCTTGTTCACGAGTGAGGGAAGAGTGGATCGTGAGATCGACAGGCGGATCGGTGCGGCGTCTTCAGTAATGCGGACGCTGTATCGATCCATTGTGGTGAAGAAGGAGCTGAGCTGGAAGGCAAAGCCATACTTGCCAACCCTCCCGGATTTTCCGGGAGACTCCCGAAATTCAGCGCCTCCCCCGAAAACCTCCCGGGACAAATTTTCTCCCGAAAATCTCCCGAAATTCAGGCGGACTCAGGTCCTCCACAATATAAAAAAGTGTACCTGCCCGATGACGTTATAACTGTAGAATGATGGAGGGCGAGTTCTTGGTTTCTTATGTAGGTTTATTGTTAGGCAGTGTCATTAATGTCCTCCCAGCGCGGCAACTACACACAACAACAGCAGTCACTTTTTTGTATACAGTAAAGCAGTTCGTCTGCCGTAAACAGCAATGTTGTGACACTCTTAAACAGGACAATACTGCCATCTAGTGCATTTGATGAAAGCAGTTTTGTGTGTGCCACACAGCAAAGCATCAGAGAGGGTGTTAAGCATGGTTCGAAAAATAGTGACAGAGAATAGAACAAGGATGGACTATTCAACCCTTTTAGTAGATGAGTGTTATGTGTGTGTATATGTGTAAATAAATGAACACTGAAATTCAAGTATTTATTATATATATATATATATATATATATATATATATATATATATATATATATATATATATATATATATATATATATATATATATATATATATAATAAAATATATAATAAAATAAATATATATATATATATATATATATATATATATATATATATATATATATATATCTAGAATTCACTGAACGTCAAGTATTTCTTATATATATATATATATATATATATATATATATATATATATATATATATATATATATATATATATATGAAATATTTGACTTGGTGAATTCTAGCTGTAAATATACCCCTCCCCTTTTAGCCACGCCCCCAACCACGCCCCCGTCCCACCCCGACCACGCCCACCCCCACCCCCCTCCCCCCACCTCCCGAAATCGGAGGTCTCAAGGTTGGCAAGTATGGGCAAAGCTCTCAATTTACCGGTCAAACTACGTTCCCATCCTCACCTATCGTTATGAGCTTTGGGTTATGGCCGAAAGGACAAAATCACGGGTACAAGCGGCCGAAAAGAGTTTCCTTCGCCGGGTGGCGCGGCTCTCCCTTAGAGATAGGGTGAGAAGCTCTGCCATCCGGGAGGAGCTCAAAGTAAAGCCGCTGCTCCTCCACATCGAGAGGAGCCAGATGAGGTGGTTCAGGCATCTGGTCAGGATTCCACCCGAACGCCTCCCTCAGGAGGTGTTTAGGGCACGTCCGACCGGTAGGAGGCCACGGGGAAGACCCAGGACACGTTGGGAAGACTATGTCTCCCGGCTGGCCTGGGAACGCCTCGGGATCCCCCCGGGAAGAGCTGGACAAAGTGGCTGGGGAGAGGAAAGTCTGGGCTTCCCTGCTTAGGCTGCTGCCCCCACGACCCGACCTCGGATAAGCGGAAGAAGATGGATGGATATATATATATATATATATATATATATATATATATATACACATATATATATATATGAATGATATATTTTCATATACATATATATGGATGTGTGTGTACATAAACTTTTTTCAGAATGTATATTATTGGTTTGTAGAGAAATGTTTTAACATTTTATTATAAAAGGGTATTTCAACAAGTAAACAGTACTGTAGGTATTTGATTTTGATACATGCTCACTGGGGTATTCTAATAAATTCTGCAGAGATGACATGTGCCAATATCAAAATTTTACTTTGAATCAATTTTTGGCACCAACTAAGTGGTAATTTTGGGAGGGTTTTGCTCTAAAAAGGGTATTTCAACAAGTAAACAGTAGAGTAAGTACTTCATTTTGATATATGTAATGCACATAAGGATATGCTAGTAAAATATGCGGAAATGTGATGTGTCATTATCAAAATATTAATTTGAATACATTTTTGGCAACAACTTCTTAGGGTAGATTTAAACTTGTTAAAGGGTATTTCAACAAGTAAACAGTGCAGTGGGTACTTCATTTTTATATATGTATAGCTCATAAGGGTATTCTAGTAAAATATTCAGCGATGAGATGTGTCAATATCAAAATATTAGTATAAATCAATTTTTGTCAACAACTAAGGGGTTGTTTGGGTACATTTTAGATTTACAAACCCCGTTTCCATATGAGTTGGGAAATTGTGTTTGATGTAAATATAAACGGAATACAATGATTTTCAAAGACAAGATATTTGATGTTCAAACTCATAAACTTTAATTTTTTTTTGCAAATAATAATTAACTTAGAATTTCATGGCTGTAACACGGGCCAAAGTAGTTGAGAAAGGGCATGTTCACTACTGTGTTACATGGCCTTTCCTTTTAACAACACTCAGTAAACGTTTGGGAACTGAGGAGACACATTTTTGAAGCTTCTCAGGTGGAATTCTTTCCCATTCTTGCTTGATGTACAGCTTAAGTTGTTCAACAGTCCGGGGGTCTCCGTTGTGGTATTTTAGGCTTCATAATGTGCCACACATTTTCAATGGGAGACAGATCTGGACTACAGGCAGGCCAGTCTTGTACCCACACTCTTTTACTATGAAGCCACGTTGATGTAACACGTGGCTTTGCATTGTCTTGCTGAAATAATCAGGGGTGTCCATGGTAACGTTGCTTGGATGGCAACATTTGTTGCTCCAAAAGCTGTATGTACCTTTCAGCATTAATGGCGCCTTCACAGATGTGTAAGTTACCCATGTCTTGGGCACTAATACACCCCCATACCATCACAGATGCTGGCTTTTCAACTTTGCGCCTATAACAATCCGGATGGGTCTTTTCCTCTTTGGTCCGGAGGACACGACATCCACAGTTTCCAAAAACAATTTGAAATGTGGACTCATCAGACCACAGAACACTTTTCCACTTTGTATCAGTCCATCTTAGATGAGCTCAGGCCCAGCGAAGCCGACGGCGTTTCTGGGTGTTGTTGATAAACGGTTTTCACCTTGCATAGGAGAGTTTTAACTTGCACTTACAGATGTAGCGACCAACTGTAGTTACTGACAGTGGGTTTCTGAAGTGTTCCTGAGCCCATGTGGTGATATCCTTTACACACTGATGTCGCTTGTTGATGCAGTACAGCCTGAGGGATCCAAGGTCACGGGCTTAGCTGCTTACGTGCAGTGATTTCTCCAGATTCTCTGAACCCTTTGATGATATTACGGACCGTAGATGGTGAAATCCTAAATTCCTTGCAATAGCTGGTTGAGAATGGTTTTTCTTAAACTGTTCAACAATTTGCCCCATCCTTGTTTGTGAATGACTGAACATTTCATGGAATCTACTTTTATACCCAATCATGGCACCCACCTGTTCCCAATTTGCCTATTCACCTTTGGGATGTTCCAAATAAGTGTTTGATGAGCATTCCTCAACTTTATCAGTATTTATTGCCAACCTTTCCCAACTTCTTTGTCACGTGTTGCTGGCATCAAATTCTAAAGTTAATGATTATTGGCACAAAAAAAATGTTTATCAGTTTGAACATCAAATATGTTGTCTTTGTAGCATATTCAACTGAATATGGGTTGAAAATGATTTGCAAATCATTGTATTCCGTTTATATTTACATCTAACACAATTTCCCAACTCATATGGAAATGGGGTTTGTAGAAAGGGTACTTTAACAGGTAAACAGTACAGTAGGTACTTCATTTTGATATACAGTATGTAATGTTCATAAGGGTGTTCTAGTAAAATATGCAAAGATGAGATGTGACAATATTAAAATATTACTTTGAATCCATTTTTGGCAACAACTAAATGGTCATTTTGGGTTATTTTAGCTCTAAAAAGGGTACTTTAACAAGTAAACAGTACAGGAGGTACTTCATTTTGATATATGTAATGCTCATAAGGGTGTTCTAGTAAAATATGCAGAGATGAGATGTGTCAATATCACAATATTACTTTGATTCCATTTTTGGCAACAACTAAGTTTGGTTAGATTTTAGCTTTTAAAAGGGTATTTCAACAAGTAAACAGTACAGTAGGTACTTGATTTTGATACTGTATATGTAATGCTCATAAGTGTATTGTAGTAAAATATGCAGAGATGAGATGTGCCAATATCAAACTACTGCGTTGAATCACTTTTTGTCAGGTAATAATACATTTAATGAAAATGTAAATTCAATGAATACATCCAAACACTTTATAAATATGTATTACGTGCGCGAAGAAATAACATTTACAATTGTATGTTGCTTCTAAACAAGAAATAACTTTTAGCACATCAACATCATATCATCAACAGTCCTTCAAAATCTCATTAACACCACAGAAAAGGCAAATTGTCATTTTTCGGACACTGTGTGAAACACAAGTCACACATCCATCCATCCACAATAACCACGAAAATAAAGTGTCTCACGCGTAGTCATCCGTTGTGGACAGACAAAGCCCAGCAATGCAGGTTTAGCAATCGGTGCGTGCTCCTGCGAAGGGAATAATTTTTTGGCAAGGATTCCAATTTTGGCACAACACCGGAAGTGCCCGGGTGTTCCTCGAGGTCACATGATTGCAACCCAGCTATACTCATTGCTGAAAAACAGGGGTCCCCAAATGTTTTGACTCGGGGGCCGCATTGGGTTAAAAAAAATTGGCCGGGGGCCAGGCGGTATATATATATATATGTATATATATATATATATATATATATATATATATATATATATATATATATATATATATATATATATATATATATATATATATATATATATATATATATGTGACATGCGATGAGGTTCATGGCTGGTAAGGCACTGACTTCATCACAGTCAGATTTACAAACATATGAACACTAAAGAGTTTCTTATTCACCACTTGATTGGCAGCAGTTAACGGGTTATGTTTAAAAGCTCATACCAGCATTCTTCCCTGCTTGGCACTCAGCATCAAGGGTTGGAATTGGGGGTTAAATCACCAAAAATGATTCCCAGGCGCTGCGCCGCTGCTGCCCACTGCTCCCCTCACCTCCCAGGGGGTGAACAAGGGGATGGGTCAAATGCAGAGGACACATTTCATCACACCTAGTGTGTGTGACAATCATTGGTACTTTAACTTAACTTTAACTTTACACATACAAACTGTAGCACACAAAAAAGCACATTTAATTAAAAAAAACGTTATTATGGTCTTACCTTTACTTATATATGAAGTCCATGCGCCGCTCCTTCTGAACAAAAGCATCGATAATTTGTTTATAGAAGTCTTCCTTATCTTTCTTCAGTTTTAAAAGTCTCTCTGTCTCGATGGAGATCGTCCTTTAATTATTACCTCCTGCTTCGATTGAAAGTTCAGTTTAGAAAACTGTTTTATTTTAGATATGTAATCCTCCATGTAAAAAGTCCAGGCGAGAGGAAAAAATAAACAATCGCTAACTGTTGCTGCTTGTTGTCATTTATTCTGCAGCCGAGTAGTCCCAAAAATGATCTCTGGGATCACTAGCGCCCTCTACCACCAGGAGGCGGGATTACTGCGAGCCTCACCCAGTGCGTCTTCGCAGCCGTTTTATGATTGCTCAGCACAAGAAATACCTTACACACATACAGTTGTTGACAAAATACACTGTACATTATATACCTCAGCTAACTAAACTATGGAAATGTATAATATAATTCATATAGCAATACGGTCTCACTGCGCAGCAGGCCAGCAGTTAGCCGAGTCATTGCGCAATCCATGGCGAGGCTCAACTGGCTGATGACTCACCCACCGCAAGTCTCTTCTCAGTATTTGAACGACAAATGTGAAAATTCAGCGATTTTGAATAAAAATAATCTAAAACTGGTGAAGTTAAATGGAAAATAACTTTATAGTATAATCACTGGATACATATAACAATTTAATTAATAAAAATATTTTTTTCTTTTTACATTTTTTTTCTGTCCATGATGGCAGACTGCACGTCACTGATACATTTAACATCAATTAACATTGATGTTCATCAACATTTAACATTGTCACATTATAGATGGGAAAATTTATTTTTAGACAGTATGATTTGCCTGAGCAGCTAGGAGACACCAAGAGTAACAAGCGGTAGAAAATGGATTAGAAAGGAAAGATTACAAAAATAAAATAAAATTAAATTAAAATAAAAAAAATACAAATACAAATAAAAAACGTTTTAACTTGGGACTTCCTGTGGGCCGGATTTTGGATGCTGGTGGGGCCGGATCCCGCGGGCCGTCGTTTAGGGACCCCTGCTGTAAAACATCTGTGGTATCGTAGATCATCTTTTATTAGCCTACTTATTGTATGTATACATTATTGTTGGCTCTCTTGAGAGATAATTATAAGAGATAGGCCAATAGAGGGCGCACTCGTTGTTATGTTGGCTCCTGTCTACGTCACTTGGCACACTTAGAAGAAGAGTGTGCCAAGTCTTGTGTGTGTATGTTACAAAACGTTGAGTAAACGACAACTAAGAACAATTCCTGTGCAGTGCATTCATTATGACAATATAACAACATCCATCCATCCATTTCCCACCGTTTATACATATTCCTCTTAGATATAATAATATAAGAACATCATTTGACAACATTTACTCACATAATCATGTAATGAGATTAAACCAAATGAAAAATCAATTATATACAATAATCTACCGGTATGTATAATCTATTATTTTTATAGTCAATCTTTTTTTGTTTTAATCCTGCGCTTCCGGGCATTAAACGTATGTTAGGTCGGTTTCCGTATGACGTCATTGGCAAACGCGGAAGCTGATTTTACGATGACGTTTTTGGGCGTGTTAGTGTAGAAAAAAATATATAACACTTTTTTGACAACCGTCTGAGTATTCTTGACCACCAAAGGACATAAATCACCGTCTGTCAGTAAGTAATTATTATTTGTCGACGTATTTACGGGTGTGAGCGTAATTGTAATGGTTGTCGTAAAGAAATTCGATTTTGTTATGGCTCATTTCCACTGCGGTATCAAGTATAACAATACTTTGTCCTGGACGAAATCTTAATGAATATAGTGATTGCTATCAGCCTGTTATTTATTTATTCCAACCATTCAATTATCCGACACTATCAAAACAAGTTGTATTTTTGAGAACATTCTGAATTGATAACCCGGTTTTATTTTTTGCAGATACAATGGCGTCATCAGCAGACAATATATCCAAAGCTAACACCTCCTTCTGCTTGGATCTTCTGAAACGATTGAGCGACAATGACAAGACTGCAAATGTCTTCTTCTCCCCTTTCAGCATCTCTTCAGCCCTCGCCATGGTGATGCTGGGGGCTTCTGGCAACACAGCCTCACAAATGTCAGAGGTACTCTTTCAAATCATCTCTTTCCTCTCACACGACAAGCTTCCCTTGCTTTGCAACATGCAATGGAAGGCAAAATGCTTGTAGGGTATAAACATGTGCAATATACATAACACATGCTCACACTGCAGCACTTTTTATGCATATATGTACGCTAAATGTGAATTATGTTACCAAATGGATGTAAGAAAGTGTCTTTTACCATCTATGTTTAAAAATACGGTAGTCGAATATTATACTTGTTTGTTACAGAAATTGTTGTAAAGTCAAGTAGGATCTTCCCATCTAAGTTTCCCTGCCCTTAAAACAGCAGACTATTCTATTCAGTTGGAATGTAGGTGGAACTCGAGATGGTGCAAGTATGTTGGCTCATTTTACCAACCAATTGCTAAAGCAAAGCCACACCCAGTTTAGTCAGAGCTGCTCGACGTGATTGTGTGTGAGCGTGGGTGTGTGTGCGATTGTTCGCCTGCCTATGTGTGTGACAACTGCAACCTAAGTGTGTTGTAGGAGTTGGTGAGAGAGAAGTTGGTGTAACAATTGGAATTCGGACATAGGTTAAATTGCTGACTGCAGTGTAAGGGGTAAAGTGCAAGGTGTGTATTTGTATGTTTGGTAATGAAATGTTCAAAAGGCACCCTGATGAACTTCTGCTCTGGAGGCAAATCATTGGTTACACCTGACAGACAACGAACACATTTAATGTAGCAGAATATTTATAATTTTTGGTATTGATTACTTGTTAGGATTTATTTGGAATAGTTAATTTCCAAATAGTTATTTACAGGTGAGATACAATGAAGTGCATTTTAAAATTGTAATCACTGCAATGAACCAGGAAATAGCTGCCAAGTAAAAAAACAAACAAAGAAGTGGAGATCTGCATAGTGACACTCTACTTGATGTGGTCATCAATTACTATTAAAACCATCTGCACAGCTGGTTCTGAATGTGAGTAAGTCAAGAGGATAAGTGAGAAGCAGTGAATATCATTGATTCAAAAATAAAACAAATGTGTAACATAAATGTGCTAACTTATAAAAAAGTATATCGAGCCTTAGTGCATGTGTTTATGCCTTTTTTGTTGCTGTATTGAATCAGTACTTCATGATCTGTGTATTTTATGTAATTCATGTGATTTGTGTACAGAATGACAAACTTAGGTCTTTAAGTACATTAAAATGTGACTTACTGGTACACAGAGGACCGCCTGTATAACACAAGTTTGGTTCAATCAAATCAATGTTTATCGTTTTAGTTACATTATGAACAACCATGATTTGCCATGTTTTGCACACATGTTGATGATTTTTAACTCCATGAACTCACACCCTCCAGGTTCTGTATCTCAATGAAGCAAAGTCTCAACAGGCAAAAGCACAAGATATGCAAATGCAGCAGCAAGTCCAGTCCAGTCTGCCAATGTTTCTGCAGAAGGTGGTAACTTACAGTACATAGAAATAAGGCACTAGAAGCATGTGGAGCTTTGTACTAACAACTAACTCGGGTGCAAGCAGGTGGAGGAACAAAGGTTCTAAATCTGTATAGCGCAAAGGGAGCAGCTTTATTTGTTACACAGAGTGTTGCTAGTAACAATCTTGATGTTGTACAATGTCCACAACTTTTCTCTTCATGGTTTTCTTGTTGCGGCTGCTCAGAATGATATGACAAATGCTTCTGGAATTTAACAATACTTAACAACGGTGTCTATATTTTCTGCGCCATAAAATTTTAAGATGCAGGTTTGACTTTTCTTTATTCTAATTTGGTGTAGGTCCTACTATGCTAAGCTATTGAATATACTGTATATTCACTCATAATTTTGTTAGTGTGATAAAACATTCAATATTTTTTCTCTTTTCAATGTGGCCCCAATTCTCATTGATGATGTTTAATTTAATGTATAGATAAAAATGAGTCTGTTGGGCCTACTTTGGACACCCCTGGAAGAAGATACAGTATGTTTTTTGTTTTTTTTTCAAATATATTGTATTGTTTTGTACAAGGGATTGGCATAGTAATCAATCTATTATTTGACTGTCAATTAGTGTGCTGTATTAATAGTTGATCAATCATATTTGAAAGGAAATATCTTACTAAGAGATCAAATATCTCAACCTCTTACAGAACATAAGCACTCTAGGTTTTATTGATATAACTTAATGAAATGCTAACATGGGAGATTCCATCCTAACGACTGGTCTCTCTTCCTTGCATCTTAACAGCTATTCTTTTGCACCACAATGAAACAACACCATTCTTGTCTGAGCATGTTCCCTCTTGCAGGAGATATGAGCATGCTATTATAATTTCAGTACCATTACAGCCCTTAGTATCTATTAAATCGATATTTGGATGGATGCGTTCACCCCAAAGGGGAAATTGAGTAAAACCATGCAATTGTTATGCCAACTCCTGTGGCATTGAAACGGGGATTCAGAACATCCTCTCATCCTGTTGCTCTCTTATTAACTGATCTTTTTTTGCCCAAAGTCTATCTAGGAAATTGAAGTGCTCATCCCTATTGAATACTACTTTAAACATTGTAACTCGATAAATATAACGAACACTATCAGTCTATAATTGAATTGTAAACAGAATACAATGGTCTGTAATGTACGGTAATGCTATTTGCAGGTGAATGTGTGCAACTGTGCACAGATTATTCACTTGTTAATGTCAGCACAACTTGAATCGATCTGCTTGCTGTGTAACTTCACGTCCTCTTGATCCACAGGTTCTGAAAACCAAAGGCCATGATGAAATCCATGCCAGCTTTGCCAAAGTGCTGCTGGAGCTAAACAATCCAAAAGCACTTTATGCCCTCAGTGTTGCCAACAGGCTGTATGGGGAGCAGTCCTACCCGTTTGTTGAGGTTTGTGTTGTTCTATCAATCATGTTTTGTTCCCGCCAACAAGACAGATTCAAATCTTAAGAGCTTTGCATGAAAAATGAGGACAATGACCGCACTATTGTGATAAACAGGATACTCTCCATTAGTGCAAGATAAAAGGATCCAAGAGTTGGAGCAGAAATTAAGACTTTGCAGTAGAAGTGTACGATACTACAAATGTTGAAATACATCCAACACCAAATATTACAAATCCAATATCAATACAGATATTTTTATAATAATACTTTTTATTACTACATTTGTTTGAGCAAAATAAATTAAACAGTGCAAAATATCCATCCATTTTTCTACCGCTTGTCCCTCTCGGAGTCACGGGGGTGCTGGAGTCTATGCCAGCTGCCTTCGGGCAGAAGGTGGTGTACACCATGGACAAGTCGCCACCTCATCGCAGGGCCAACCAGCAAAACGAAAATTATAAATATAATATGTATTTATAGAGATCATTGTAATGTAAAATAGGGCATGTTCCTAGGTTCAATAACAGTTGGGAAACACTGATGTAGATTTACACGTTTGTATTTAATGCAGTTAGAATGAGTATTTCCACCTGTGCTCGTTATGAATGTTCATAAATGATGTGTTCTTTCTGGTGTTAGGATTTTCTAGCACAAACTAAAAAGCACTACAGAGCGGAGCTGGAATCTGTGGACTTTATAAAAGGACATGAGGCAGCCAGGGTGAACATTAATAAATGGGTGGAAAAGGAGACACAAGGTAGACTGCTTACCACTAGTACACAATGTTAACACAATGTTGATGGTTTCCACTGCTGCTCTTTACCAGGTAAGATTACGGATATACTGATCCCAGGTGTGTTGGACAACATGACCAGGCTGGTGCTGGTCAATGCCATCTACTTTAAAGGCGACTGGAACAAGAAGTTTAAAGAGAGTTCAACACGTGACGCTCAGTTTAGAATTAACAAGGTAACACTGCTGTTAAAGTACTTTTTGTGCTCATCTTTACACTTCCATCCATAACCCATAATGCCAAACAACAACAATAATGTCATCAAAACACAACACTGCCATCTACTGGTCACACTTGTCATTACACAGTGTACCACATAAAATTGGTTTGAGGTCAGTAAGCACAACCAGAATTATACATACATTAGGCGCACCAGGTTATAAGGCGCACTGTCGATTTTTCAGTAAATAGTGATCACTTTTGTTTTAGCACATATATGCGTAACACTTCTTTTGCAGATCTACGTATAGACTGACAATTCATATTTTATGTTTTGTGTTCTATTTAATATCAGAATGTTGCAGTTATTTCCAATGGGGCTGGGCGATTATATGATCGTGATCGATAATCGCGATTGATTTCAGTTCAATCACGGTGACCAGCTATTAGCATATTTCTTCAATCAAACATGGCGGAAATGTCTGTTAAAAGATACCACAGTAGTAAAGAGTAAGAATGCAATGATGCTTGAGATAATCCTGCACGGAGCAGTCCCGCCTTTATTGACCGCGACCCTCTGTGTGTTTGTGTACATGTTCGTGTGTTTGTGTAAATGTGTTTGTGTACGTGTGTGCGCGACTGTCCCTGTACTTCGTCACGAAAGTCAGGCTTGTCACGACATAACTAATGTTCAATCAGTGTTGTGCCTCTTCACCCTTACGCGACTGTGAGTGCAGGCCAGAAGAAAAAAATGAAGCAATATGGCCAACATTAGCATAGAAGTTGAAACACAACATTTAGAAGAAGCAGCAACTTCAGTGACGGACTTTAATCTCACTATCTGCTGCAGCTCATGTTGTGGTGCATGCAGTAATCCTGCCCTCAATGCGGAATCGCAGGCACTCACAGAATGCCTTTGTGACTGAACTTCTGTGTTGTCCCCGACTAGGAGAATAAACACTCATAAATTAATCACGAAAAAAAGTACCGTACATTTTTATACCTAAATATTTTTGACTCAGACTTTTTGTTTGTGTTTGCTCTGATTGAACTCCTCTTATATAACATGTACTACAAAAAAACTGCAGAAATTGTTGGTTCAAAAAATGTTTTAGTTTGTGGATAAAAACATTTTGTGCCTTAAATAATCATTAAATGTGTTTTATGTGCTGTTACACATTATTTTACAGTACCTCAAATTCAAACTGCACTTTAATGTACTTTTATTGAATATGATACATAATTTGCGATTTAATAAACGCCAAAATCTGGGTCACCGCTTGTTGAGTTGGCTTGTCGTTTGCCAAAGCACTGGTGAGAAGCACTGATGTGTACAAGTAATTAAAGTATACAAATAATAATTTGCCATTTGAAAGTGTTGTTGATTAATTGTTAACTTGAAATAAAACTCTGATAATATTCTGTACATCCCTTGTTTACTGCAGAATGAAGTTTGTGATGACAAGCAAAATAACGCAAGAACTATGAGAGATAAAAAAGTTGTTCTCCCCCAAAATGTACTGTAAAAGAAGCAAAACCGTGGCCCTAAAACCGAGGTACGGACCGTAGTGTGGGTTACCTGTACCGTTGCACCTCTAGTGAACATAATCATAGATGTTGACAAAATGACAGTTGTCAGCTGTTGGTAGGGCAATATAGCCTGAAAATAAAATCCCCAATATTTTTCACCAAAAATTGGATTTACGATTTTTTTCAGTTTTTTTACCTCCTACTTTTTCAAGAAACCGTTGAAGACAAATGACAAATATAATATATTGTGGGGCCGCGTGGCTCGGTTGGTAGAGCGGCCGTTCCAGCAACCTGGGGGTTGCAGGTTTGATGCCCGCTTCCGCCATCCTAGTCACTCCCATTGTGTCCTTGGCAAGATACTTTACCCACTTGCTGCCAGTGCCACCCACACTGGTTTAAATGTAACTTAGATAATGGGTTTTACTATGTAAAGCGCTTTGAGTCACTAGAGAAAAGCACTATAAAATATTAACTTCACTTCAAATATAAGTCAAAACAAGTTGTTCTTTTATTTAATCAACAAGTAGTTTCAAATCATATTGCATATACTGCAATTTATTCTTAGCAAAATTATCATTTGTATAATGATGTTCTTTTTAGACCAGATATAAATTGTACTTTTATGGAATAATTTTAAAATAACTAAATTAAGAGTTTCCCTTGGGAAACAATACTTCTGCTTGAATACAATACTTTAATTAACAAAAGTAATTGTAATTGCACATTGCATGCAAAATAAACAATCTCCAAATTCGAGATCATTAAAGTACAAACTTTTATATTATTAAATTCATATTTCTGTAAATTAAAATATAGTATTATACATTGTATCCAAATAAATAATGAAGTAAAACATTGAGAGGACTGTAGTTTGTTTTAGAAAGTAGACAAAGTAAACACAGCCTTTTCCATTCACACATCTTGGTGATGTGTGAATACCGAGCAACTGCTTCAGTGATCGCTCTACGCATTGTGCTTCTTTCTCATCATACATGGCATCATCATACATACCTGGTGTAAAAGATTGCACAATAGTAAGGTGGTTTTTAGCCTGTAGTTTGTTTGTTGTTGTCTTGTTCGCCTGGTAAAGAATTGTATTTCCTACAATTGACTGGAAGCTTCAGTTTCAGAAGCTGAAATAAGTTTGATGTGCTGCTGCCTTATTGAAATAAACTTAGCAGCGTGCAGCTACTTGTTCCACGCCTGTTGCTGCAAAACCAAAGTACTGACAACACTTTTCTTTTCTTTGGAACAAACGTCGCCCTCTCATTAGCGTTAGCATAAGCCATGTTTTGCTATGCGTGCCGCTAGCTAAGGAAGTAAAGGGACGGTGTAAGCTACGGAAGCTCCTGGAGGGCAAAAAGTATGCCAGAGCAAGAGGAGAGAAAAAATCAATTTTTTAATTGTATGAATCGTCTGCAATAAAAAACTTTAATATATTGATAAATCCTATATATAGCTCAGGCGTAACTGTTGGCATATATTACCTCGATCAAGCATGGCAGAAATGTATGTTACAAGATACTGCAGTAGTAAACAGTAGGGATGCAACGGTACTCGGTCTAAACCTGCACAGGACAATTCTACTTTGATAAAAAATTGTGATATTAATCGAGATCGAATAGTGGTCCTTTTTTTTGCCATATCGCCCAGTCCAGAGGTGGGTAGAGTAGCCAGAAATTGTACTTAAGTAAGAGTACTGTTACTTTAGAGATTTATTACTCAAGTAAAAGTAAGGAGTAGTCACCCAAATATTTACTTGAGTAAAAGTAAAAAGTATGTTGTGAAAAAACTACTCAAGTACTGAGTAACTGATGAGTAACATACACACTCATATCATATATATATATATATATATATATATATATATATATATATATATATATATATATATATATATACATAGATATATATATATATATATATATACATAGATACATATACATTGATATATACAGTATATCATTTATATGTATTTATTTTGCTGTTTTTGTTTACATGTTAAAGGTGTTTTAATGAATATACATGCATGTTTAACACATATAGATTCCTTTCTTTCATGAAGACTAGAATATAAGTTGGTGTATTACCTGATTCTGATGACTTGCGTTGATTGTAATCAGACAGTAGTGCTGGTAACGTCCACGTTTTCAAATGGAGGAGAAGAAAAGTTCCTCCTTTCTGTCTAATACCACATGAAAGTTTCCAGCTTCCATATTCGTTTTTATATACTTTACAAGAAATATATTGGCGTCAAACTCCGTAGCTTGCTAGCTTGTTTGCGCTGGTTTTCGGAGACTCTTGTTTTGAAAGCGCAGGCGCGATGGAGCGGCACTTTTATTGTGAAGACAGGAACGTCCTCGTGTGCGGTCAGTCTTTAGGCTTTTGACAGGATGTACGGTTGAAATAAAAAAGTATCTTTTTTCCTTCACACTTTTGATTGATTGATTGGAACTTTTATTATTAGATTGCACAGTAGAGTATATATTCCGTACAATTGACCACTAAATGGTAACACCCCAATAAGTTTTTCAACTTGTTTAAGTCAGGTCATGTGACCACCTGGCTCTGTTTGATTGGTCCAACGTCACCAGTGACTGCATCTGATTGGTGGAACGAAGTGAAACGTCACCAGTAAGGCAGGCATTTTGAAGGTCTGTCTGACAGACCAAAACAAACAAAGCGTGCATTAACAGATCGATAAAAATTAGTAGCGAGTAGCGAGCTGAATGTAGATAAAAGTAGCGGAGTAAAAGTAGCGGAGTAAAAGTAGCGTTCCTTCTCTATAAATATACTTAAGTAAAAGTAAAAGTATGTTGCATTAAAACTACTCTTAGAAGTACAATTTATCCCAAAAGTTACTCAAGTAGATGTAACGGAGTAAATGTAGCGCGTTACTACCCACCTCTGGCCCAGTCCTACTTTTCAATATGATAGAGGGTCAGCAACCTTCACAATCAAAATATAACACAGATGATAAACTTTTAAGAGTGATGATCTTTTTTTAATTTGACAGACAAAAGGATATTGCCGTGCAGAATTAAACTATTATTTTTTTCTAACATTTTTCTTGTTTTGGGTTATATTGTCACACACAGGGTTAGGGTAGGGATTAGAGTTTTTGCATCTTTCTTTATTGCTTGCTTTCCTCATGCTCATCTAATCACCAGGGATCATCAGGACACATTCATGGCCTCACAGACCGTAGGAAATAATACGAATATTTTTAAAAAGCAACATTCTGTCAGTCCTTTAGACAAATATACTTATTGAGTGCGAGTTGCTGACGCCTGAATATTCAATCTGATTGATTAGATCACTTCTTGTTGGATGAAACCCATGCATGACCTGATGGAATATTGTAAATGTAATATTCTACTGTTAAAATTAAAACTTCTAAACTTCTTACAAAGGAATTGGAGTCATAGGAAATTGTGTTGTTTGCAGCATTACAACAAAGGAAATATTGTTTGTCTTAATTTGATGATGTGATGATTATGTTTAATGTTTAATTCATTCATCGTTTGATGAGCTCTATTGTTGTTCTTAGAATGCAACCAAACCAGTGAAGATGATGCACCAAAAATCCAAATTTCCTTTGACTTACATCCCTGAAGCCAGCTGCCAGGTAAAGACAGGAAGAAGATGTAGTTGTCTTTTTGTGACTGTGAAGAAACGACACGTTGTCTTTTTGTGACTGCATCAAATATGTTGTGGTAAAAAAAATCTGCTTCTGTTGGACAGATCTTGGAGCTGCCTTACAAAGGAAAGGATCTCAGCATGCTCATCTTTCTCCCCATGCATATGGAGGACGACTCAACTGGTCTGGAGAAGGTATAGGACATGCATTATGAACACACAACACAACCCACACTAACTTTGGACTGTGTGTCTGCCACAGATAGAGAAGCTACTGACATATGAGAACTTTGTGGAGTGGACTCGTGCAGAGATGATGGATGAAGTTGAGGTCCAGGTGGGCCTCCCTCGATTTAAGATGGAGGAGAAGTACAACATGAAGAATGTCTTGCTCAGCATGGGGATGTCAGATGCCTTCAACATGTCGAACAGTGATTTTTCTGGTAGGATACAGTATGTGCCGGATTGATCATTATTATATCATACTTGCCTACAATTCATCCCAGAGGAAGGAATGGAACTAACAATGATCTGTTCCAGGGTCAAACTTTTCACACGACATCTCATAGCTCTCAAGTAGAGCTATTAAGTAGAAAAAAATCCCCCCCAAAAAATCAATCAAAACAAAAATCAATTGTGGTGATCATATGTAGGTGCAGTCTAAATACATGGGGACAAAAACTTCCATCCATCCATTTTCTACCGCTTGTCCCTTTTGGGGTCGCGGGGGGTGCTGGAGCCTATCTCAGCTGCATTCGGGCGGAAGGCAGTGTACACCCTGGACAAGTCGCCACCTCATCAGAGGGCCAACACAGATAGACAGACAACATTCACACTCACATTCACCCACTAGAGCCCATTTAGTGTTGCCAATCAACCTATCCCCAGGTGCATGTTTTTGGAGGTGCGAGGAAGCCGGAGTACCTGGAGGGAACCCACGCAGTCAAGGGGAGAACATGCAAACTCCACACAGAAAGATCCCGAGCCGGGATTGAACTCAGGACTACTCAGAACCTTCGTATTGTGAGGCAAATGCACTAACCCCTGTTCCACCGTGCTGCCCTGGATAAAAACTTAAATGTAGCAATTCTCTTACAATTCTAGAATTTAGTTAAAAATAATGCAACAACATTCAAAATTCTACAATATGCAGAAATTATTGTAATATGTATGTTGCTCCCTATTAGGCTAGAAGTGAACTTTACTGTGTCTTTAAGAGAATATCTCTTTGAATACGTCATGTTTATGTTGCTTTCTGTTAGGCCAGGGGTCGGCAACCCAAAATGTTGAAAGAGCCGTATTGGACCGAAAATACAAAAAAATAATCTGTCTGCACCCGAAAAAATTAAAAGCCTATGTAAATGTTATAATGAAGGCAACACATGATGTAAGTGTCTATGTTAGCCTACTATCAAAGGCTGACGCAAATCTTCGTTGACAGAAATGTTGTATTTTAATTTTTATTCTACACATTTTTGCAACATTGGAAATCATTAGTAAAATGGAGGCTTGTCAGAGGATGAGATAACTTCTGGAAATTACTGTTTTAGAATGGCCAAATGTATAGCTGTGTGTGTCCAAGTTTAAGAAAACAGCATGTTGTCTTCTTCTAATGGATTTATTACGATCTTTGCAAGCTAGGTAATGTTTGCTGTGGTCTGGAACATCATGGCACACAAACAACAATCAGAAGTGCAGCCAATATTACATACAGATAATATGTCATGAGACATGCAAATATAAATTAAATACACAGAAGACATAAGTAAAGGAAATTAAATGAGTTCAAATATACCTACTGGCAAGGCATAATGATGCAATATGTACTACAATATGTAGCTAGCCTAAATAGCATGTTCTATCATTGATTACCGGTAGTTTGCAGTCATGGATTGACCAAATATGCCTGATTAGCACTTCAGCAAATCCATAAAATCAACAAAGGTCACCTTTGTGCATTCACACACAGCATTAAAACTTTGGTGGACAAAATGAGACAAAGAAAGCGTGGCATGAAACACGTCTTTCTGTGGCAGCATCTGAGAAAGCTGTACATGTAAACTAACTATGGTGAGTTCAAGGATCGCTGAAATTAGTAGGACAAAACGGTGCTTGCCAAATACTCTCATC
Organism: Nerophis lumbriciformis; assembly: GCF_033978685.3. NCBI lineage: Eukaryota > Metazoa > Chordata > Actinopteri > Syngnathiformes > Syngnathidae > Nerophis > Nerophis lumbriciformis. The sequence goes on along the minus strand of NC_084554.2, from coordinate 20,757,477 downwards.
AGTGAAGCATGTTTAATATAAACAGTGGGATTTCTAACCATTAGGACGGTTTGTGTCATGTTTGTTCTCCTACAGAAATTATATTAAAACAAAAAATTTATTATTTTCTTCATCGGTTTCCTTATTCACACATCTCTGAAAGAGGTCCAGGGAGCCAATAGGGCGGCACTAAAGAGCCAGATGCGGCTCTAGAGCCGCGGGTTGCTGACCCCCGTGTTAGGCTAAAAGTGCTTGTTACTGTCTCTTTAAAATAATATTGCTTTGATTATGTCGTGTTTATTGTTGCTCTATTAGGCTAGACATACAGTATATGTTACTTTCCCTTAAAGAGAATATATATTTGATAAATTATTGTTGATGTTGCTTTCTGGTAGGATTGAAATGCATGTTATGGTCTCTTTAAGAGAATAAATATTTGTGCACCGGTGGCACAGGGGTTAGTGTGTGTGCGCTTCACAATAAGAAGGTTCTGGGTCTTTCTGTGTGGAATTTGCATGTTCTCCCCGTGACTGCGTGGGAAAGGTTTGAAGCTCACACTTTTCGTACTGTAGTGTTAGAGAGCTGTGAGGTAAAGCTACTAAAGAGTATATTCTTCATTCCATCTCAGTCCTGTGGAAGTGTTCTTACTAAAGCACACCAGTAGGCCCATTGGACTTTTTATGAAACTTGTCTCCCAAAACAGTGACTTGACTCACTTAGAAGGAACCATGAAAGAAGTTTTGTAATGGCAAAAAAAAGTGATACCGAGAAGAGCATATTGCTAATTGTATCGTAAGGTTAAATATTGTGATAGTTTTCAATACTGATACATTGTCACTCTTCTACAAACCCCGTTTCTATATGAGTTGGGAAATTGTGTTAGATGTAAATATAAACGGAATACAATGATTTGCAAATCATTTTCAACCCATATTCAGTTGAATATGCTACAAAGACAACATATTTGATGTTCAAACTGATAAACATTTTTTTTTTGCAAATAATCATTAACTTTGGAATTTGATGCCAGCAACACGTGACAAAGAAGTTGGGAACGGTGGCAATAAATCCTGATAAAGTTGAGGAATGCTCAACTTCCTCAACTTTATTAGTTGAGGAAGTTTTATGGACTGATACAAAGTGGAAAAGTGTTCTGTGGTCTGACGAGTCCACATTTCAAATTGTTTTTGGAAACTGTGGACGTCGTGTCCTCCGGACCAAAGAGGAAAAGAATCATCCGGATTGTTATAGGCGCAAAGTTGAAAAGCCAGCATCTGTGATGGTATGGGGGTGTATTAGTGCCCAAGACATGGGTAACTTACACATCTGTGAAGGCGTCATTAATGTTGAAAGGTGCATACAGCTTTTGGAGCAACATATGTTGCCATCCAAGCAACGTTACCATGGACGCCCCTGCTTATTTCAGCAAGACAATGCCAAGCCACGTGTTACATCAATGTGGCTTCATAGTAAAAGAGTGCGGGTACTAGACAGGCCTGCGTGTAGTCCAGACCTGTCTCCCATTGAAAATGTGTAGCGCATAATGAAGCCTAAAATACCACAACGGAGACCCCCGGACTGTTGAACAACTTAAGCTGTACATCAAGCAAGAATGGGAAAGAATTCCACCTGAGAAGCTTAAAAAATGTGTCTCCTCAGTTCCCAAACGTTTACGGAGTGTTGTTAAAAGGAAAGGCAATGTAACACAGTGGTGAACATGCCCTTTCCCAACTACTTTGGCACGTGTTGTAGCCATGAAATTCTAAGTTAATTATTATTTGCTAAAAATAAATAAAGTTTTTGAGTTTGAACATCAAATATCTTGTCTTTGTAGTGCATTCAATTGAATATGGGTTGAAAAGGATTTGCAAATCATTGTATTCCGTTTATATTTACATCTAACACAATTTCCCAACTCATATGGAAACGGGGTTTGTAATATACATACCAATATTAACAATTTATCAGCATGAACAACAAAACACAGATATTTGTGAAAATAAACACAGAAGACAATGAAAAAGTAGAGACCTCATCAGGCAAGTATCGTTCTGATACTGGTCCTACCACACTCAATGTTTAGATGGAGGCAAGCTGTCCACTCCTACCTGGTACAGCGTACTACTACAAGTTTACATAACATATAGCTCACCTTCGCCAAAACTTTTTCGTCTTATTTTGGATTAACATTTGCATTCTAATTGAGTGTTGTAATTTGATGACCTCCAATAACACTCGAGTCACAGTCGTCAACATCACACTTGGTGTCTAATCAAAGGGGCGGTTTGCAACATTTACACAAATGTCTAGAGGGCACTAACTTTCCAATATTATATCCCGCCCTCTTACGGCTTCATAATGATAAATATAAATGATAAATGGGTTGTACTTGTATAGCGCTTTTCTACCTTCAAGGTACTCAAAGCGCTTTGACACTACTTCCACATTTACCCATTCACACACACATTCACACACTGATGGAGGGAGCTGCCATGCAAGGCGCTACCAGTGTGAAGTGTCTTGCTCAGGACACAACGGACATGACGAGGTTGGTACTAGGTGGGGATTGAACCAGGGACCCTCGGGTTGCGGACGGCCACTCTCCCACTGTGCCACGCCGTCCCGTTCATAATTATGTACGTACGTAACGCACAAACGAGCATTAGCTTGGGGTGTTGTTAGCTAATAATAATACTAATAGACAGGGTGACTGACCGCTGTAAGCATCAATCATTTTATCCGTGCCTGTAAAAACATTTTTACACAAACTTAGCAATTGTGAAAAATAGACCGTTTTAAAACCAATATGTTCTGTTAAACCACTAACAGTAACATAAGCTAGCCAATGGTGGTGTTGTTACTGTGTAACTATGAGCAAGCTGCAAACAGCCCCTTTAATTACACAAAGTGCTCAACTCCGACAAAAGGATAGATTAAATATGAATTATACATTTTTGTCAGATTTTCACTTAATTCAGTAAATACAATACAAATTTATGAATAATCCTATTGTATTTTCTGTTCATTATTAATTCAAACTTATGTATTTAATTTTTGTTGATATAATATCTCTACTCACTACACAAGCGATACTCGTGCTACTCCCTGTTTATATTTGATTTTGTGTCACGTCTTTCGCTTTCAAATGTCTTGTTTGACACTTGCTGTGTGTTCGCAGGCATGTCTCCTGCCAACGACCTGTTCTTGTCAGAGGTGATCCACAAGGCCTTTGTGGAGGTGAATGAGGAAGGAACCGAGGCTGCCGCCGCCACCGCCGCCGTCATGATGTTACGCTGTGCCTTGCGAACACCTGACTTCATCGCTGACCACCCCTTCCTCTTCTTCATCCGCCATAACCCGTCCATGAGCGTGCTTTTTGCAGGCAGATTTTGCTCCCCCGTGTGAGCTTATGTTCCTCCACTACATATTAACCACTTGAGGAAGAAATCCCTGCTAACATCCTGAGTGATTCCAGGATGCTTCTGCTTTTAACCACATGTGCCTGCCTGTCAGGCGTTCAATTACTGCCTATTCAGGTGCTCATTCACACTTTCACAGGTGATGAATTGTTAATTACAGCGCTTTATGCTGAATCATTTGCACTCTTTGCTTTATTCAAGTTGAGTTGAACAAAACCTTTAAACACACAAACATATCCTGCAGTGTTTTAATCTGCTTTGCTCATTTTATGACAGTGATGGACAACATGTTTGTGTTTTTGACCAAAGAGAATGATGAAATATGATGTTCTGTACAGTTAAGCACCTGTTATCGACCAAAATTCAGATATTTACTAACCTCACTCTTAACAACTTCAAAGTTTGCACCGGACATTGAGTTGACAGCTTGTGCTTTTAGCTTGATGTCTAGCGCGCTCGTCTGCAGGACCAGTCCGGTTCCAGCGGTGCCATGACCTGCATGAGAGTGAGGTTTAGGGCGGTGAGTGACTGTTCGAGTGTACGTTGATTTAAAATACTCCCTGGCATCTTTAAAAGTTGGTGCTAAATATCAAGTTGACATCTGACTTTTCGCTCAATGCCTAACACTCCCAATGAAAGCACACCGTTTTAAGACACAGACAGAATGGAAGTGGAGATGGTCTTGGATCAGGTGAAAAACATCAAATTAGTCGTATGTATGCAATAAAAGTTGGTGGTGTTTGGACAACAAATTGTATCTCCGGTTTTATTAAATTTTTCCCAACATACCATAACAATACAACGTTTTTTGACTACATAAAGAGAACCATAGCTGATGTTTGGTTTGAATAAACAGTAAGTTGTTTTTGGAATGTCATTTTTTAAATCATAATTAGTGCTTGACAAGCACTAATTATGATTTAAACGATTAAATTGTACAAGCACTGCTTGTACAATTTATTTTTTTCTACATTATCCACCGTTCCATAATCAAATCCAGTAGATGGCGGTAATGTACCTAAGATGTAAGCCAAAGGAGAAGAAATGATTGTTGCCAGACGTACGATAAGTGGTGTATTTGTACACTGATTTCACGCACAGTATAACGCACTATCCATCCATTTATACTGCTTGTCCCCCTCGGGGTTGCAGAGGTGACTGGAGACTATCGCGGCTAACATTCATTTAAAAAAATGTAACACAAACAGGATACAAACAATACTTCTAGTGGAGTGCATTGTCTCATCTGCCCTCTTCGAAACTGTTTTGTCAGTGGCAGTTTTTTTCCAACAGTGTTGTTTGTTTGAAGCTAAAACGACAATATAAGATGTGATATACATACAATGGTAATGTATACTATATAAAATAGTCCTGACCAACGTCAAATCGAAAATGTTCGGTCATTTTGAACCTGTGGTACAATAGCGTGTCTATTCCCATCTGGCAACGTTGAGTGTTTCTTTTCTACACAAAAGAAAATCGCTTCCGGGTAACATGTAATATTAAAGTTCTTGAAATATTTCCGAATTTTTAACCGGAAGCCATGACAGCAACTTTACAAAAGCTTCGTGTATATTGTAAGGACAACATATGATCTACACAATGAGGAGTTTTTTGTCACGTCCCATCTGAGAAACCAAGACGTAGCGAGCTAATGCTAATGTGGAACCGAGCAGTTTTCAAAGATGGAGACGCTATTATTTAAAATGACAGAAAAACGTTTTCTTTTCACGGCTTCTGTTGTTATACGCCTCGCCTTGGTCGCCTATGGAGACTTCCATGACAGGACTATGGTAGTAAAGTACACTGATATTGACTATCATGTGTTCACGGATGCTGCAAGATTCATCACGAAGGTAACAACTAGCTAATGTTTGCTAAATAAACATTTAGTCTCAATTCGTGCTCTTCCATAAATATGCATTGAACATATTACACTAAGTGTAAAGAATGGAAGTTCAAGAAATCAATGGCCTATAAATCATGCTAAATAACAATAACATGCAATGAACACAAGCACTTTAGTACTTTAATATTTGTGTGTTTGTGTGAAGCAATAATGTAACAAACATTCCCCTAAAGCAACAAAAAGATTTACATTGACCTGATTTGTATGACGTCATACTTTTTTAAATTAAGTATTGTTTTTGGTTATTAACATAATGTCGTCATTATGTTTAACCTTGTTGATCTATCCACTTGATTAACACTGAAAATGTTCATAAAGCACATTTTATGTTCATAAAGTACATTTTATTGTCATTGAGTGTTGCAACAGAAAGTTTTACGTATTGTAGCAAAGTATTAATACTCATTCAATGACAATTCGCACAATTGGCCATGACACATGTCATCACAAATAAATTGATGTATGAGAAACTCTGAAATAGTTGTTGGACACAGTAGGACTATGGGGACTAAAAGCCAAAGTATTGGAATGACAGTGAATAATAAATAATTAATAATTTAATTGCATTACAATTGTATGATATACAGACAACATTTGTCTGTCTATCTGTGTTGGCCCTGCGATGAGGTGGCGACTTGTCCAGGGTGTACCCCGCCTTCCGCCCGATTGTAGCTGAGATAGGCTCCAGCGCCCCCCGCGACCCCAAAGGGAATAAGCGGTAGAAAATGGATGGATGGATGGATGGATTGTATGAAATAAAAGGCAATTAATAAATTCTTCAGAAATACGTTTTTTTGCCAAAAAATGTTGGTTGTGATTACAACCATGATCAACAATTTAAAGCAGGACATATACATTGATAAGAATCTCATTACATTGTTTGGGTGTACCTGACATACTGAACGAGACATTTTTATCCTCACATTGTGTTACCAGGGTGAGTCTCCGTACAACAGATCTACATATCGTTACACACCTCTACTAGCCTGGATGCTAACTCCCAACATTTACATCAACTTCATGTTTGGCAAGCTGCTCTTCATCCTGTGTGACCTTCTGTCTGGCCTGCTGATCTACGCCATCCTGAGCCTGCGAGGTCTGCGTTCAGAGGTTTGGTGTTTGAGGAAATCTAACCATCACTACTTTAATTATTAGCTCTTTAGTTTTTACCACAGAGAAGTATGAAAGTGGATATTATCTGTTCCAGTGTCAAACCAACACAAAACCTATTTTTAGAAAACATGCTGAAAAAGCCACATAAAAAAGTTAAATGAGCACTTTATTCTACCCTCATATGCTGCATTATTTTTAACTAGTTACAATTTTTGAGAAACATCTTTTTCCTGACAAACTCAACTGTACATGAAAATAAAAATGTACTTTTATGATCAGACAGCACGACAAATGTGTTCCCTGTGGCTTCTCAACCCTCTGCCTATGGGAGTGTCCAGTCGTGGAAATGCAGAGTCCATCCTGGCTGCTTTGGTGCTGGGGACACTGCTTTGTATGGAGGGTAAAATTATTACATTATTTATTATTATATATACATTATGTTGGTCATAAAGTATGTTTGTCTGTACTTGGTCTTACATTACAGTATATATTATTATATACTTTTTTTTGTCTTCCATCATCCATCCATTTTCCAATATTATTTATTATATACTTAATGGCACAGGAGTTAGTGTGTGTGCCTCACAATACGAAGGTCCTGGGTTCGATCCCCGGGCAGAGGGTTATTCTGTGTGGAGTTTGCATGTTCTCCCCGTGACTGTGTGGTACTCCCGCTTCCTCCCACATCAGAAGGCATGCACCAGGGTATAGGCTGATCGGCAACACTAAATGGTCCTGTGTGAATGTGAGTGTGAACGTTGTCTGTCTATCTGTGTTGGCCCTGCTATGAGGTAGCGACTTGTCCAGGGTGTACCCCGCCTTCCGCCCAAAGGCAGCTGGGATAGGCTCTAGCACCCCCGCAACCCCAAGAGGGACAAGCGGTAGAAAATGGATGGATATGTTTGTCTTACATTTTTTTATTATATGCGTCATGTTCGTCTGTATTTGTTCTTACATGATATAATATTATACACTTTATTTTTGTCTCATTTTATTCATTATTATATACTTAATGTTTGTCTTATATTATTTATTATCATATAATTAATTATAACTTCATGTTATAATATTCACTTACATTGTTTACTATTATATACTTTGTTTGTCCGTACGTATTCTTACATTCCCTATTATTGTATACTTTGTCTGACATTATATATTAGTGTACTGTATACTCTTCATGTTGTCACTTGTTCTAACAATTTGTATTATTATATCCTTCATGTTTGTCCTATATTATTTATTATTATAACTTCATGTTTGTTCATATTTGTTCTTACATTATTTATCAAGTTATGATACTTCATGTTTGTTCACTCTTACATATTTTTTCATTAGATATCCATCCATCCATCCATTTTCTACCGCTTATTCCCTTTGGGGTCGCGGGGGGCGCTGGAGCCTATCTCAGCTACAATCGGGCGGAAGGCGGGGTACACCCTGGACAAGTCGCCACCTCATCGCAGTCATTATCTAATTATCATTAGATACTATACTTCATATTTGTTACATTGTTTTGTCATACGGTAAGTTATCCTATTTCATGTTTGTAATATTTTTCTGTAGGTGGCCGCATAGTGTGGGCGGCGCTACTGTATGGGCTGTCAGTTCATATGAAAATCTATCCTGTCACGTACGCTCTTCCCATTCTTCTGAGTCTTCGCTCGTCACAAAGAAGATCTGAGGAACAACAAAAATGGTGGAAAAGATTGTTTGGCTCGTTGGGACGTTTCTTCAACAGAGAATTGTTCCTCTTTGCAAGTGTTGCTGGGGGCATTTTTTGTGTTTTAACCGCACTTTTCTATCACATGTAAGATCAAACATTAGGTGATTTCTGGTTATTGGTTATAATTGTAATGTATTTACACCGTGACTCACCTCTACGGTCAGGTATGGTTGGACGTTCCTCCATGAGACTTACTTGTACCATCTAACCAGAAGAGATATCAGACACAACTTCTCTCCTTACTTCTATATGCTCTACCTGACTGTAGGTATGTCTACTTCTCATAGTTTTTTGGGAAATCATCATCATATTGATAATAATAAATAATGTTTGATTCCGCAGACAACAGGTGGAGTCAGTGTCTTGGCCTGGTGGCCTTCTTGCCTCAGTTGACCCTTCTGTTGGTGACATCATGGTCTTTTCACCGTGACCTTGCTTTTTGTTGTTTCCTGCACACTGCCATCTTTGTCACCTTCAACAAAGTCTGCACGTCACAGGTACTCATGTCAAGATCATACCTTACATACCTGAATAACTACACAAAAAATATATGGATACGGTGTAGTCCAATTGTGTAGTCGAATTTCTACAAAGTAAAGATGCCATTTTGTGATTTTTTTTTATGAATATTGTATGCATGTAAATTATTCATAAACCCTCTACATAAATTTATAAACACTTCCTATATTTTTAAACCCTTCATAAACCCTAAAACCGTGCTTCCTAACCTTAGGGCCTGGGCCCATTGTTAAGCCGGCAAAAATATATTTTTCAGTGTGTAATTAAAAAAAAAAAATCAACTTGCTTTCTCAGTTCCATCACTTGTGGCAGTAATCACAATCTCAAACCAGAGTCGTGTATAAAGAGCATATGGCCAACTCGGTTTCAGGCAATCTCTTCAATGATTGGTCAAAATGCACTGATGTGACTACATGCCATTACCGCTACCAACTTTTAACTGATGAAATGTGTTTGCGGCGCTTCCTCTTTAGTTTTTGATCGTGTAAAAATGGCTTGTTGTGCAGCATTGGGCTGCTCCACCTGCTAGAATTGTGGACAGCTTTTACACCGCTTTCCCTACAACTCGGAAATAAGATAATTAATTATGGGAAGTAAAGGTTTGCTATCAACAATGGGGCCCTGCCACCGAGGAGCTTCTTAACTACCTCGGCAACCTCAGCCCCAGAAATAAGAAAGCCCACCGCAGAGTCCCAACGCACTGCTTCCTCATCGGAAAACGTGTAGGTGGGATTGATGAGGTCTTCAAAGTATTCCTTCCACCAATCCACAACATCCCCAGTCGACATCAGCAGCACACCGTCCCCGCTGTACACGGTGTTGACAGTGCACTGGAAAGCAGTGCACTGGGGAACTCCTAAGGCGACGGGGTCGTGGTCCAGAAACGCTTCGAAGCTGTCCGGAAGTCGTTCTCCATGCACCCTCCTCCATTGTCCGAGTTTTTGCCTCTGCTACCGCCGAATCCACACACCGCTTGGTCTGTCAGTACCTGTCCGCTGCCTCCAGAGTCCCAAAAGGCAAAAGGACCCAATAGGACTTATTTTTCAGCTTGACGGCATCCCTCACCGTTTGTGTCCACCAGCGGGTTCTGGGATTTCCGCCACGGCAGGCACCGACCACCTTGCGGCCACAGTTCCGATCGGATGCTTCGACAATAGAGGCACGGAACATGGTTCACTCGAACTCAATATTTAGTGCCTCCCTCGTAACATGTTGGAAGTTCTCCCTAAGGTTGGAATTGAAACTCCCTCTGACGGGAGACTGCCAGACATTTCCATCAGACCCTCATTATACATTTGGGCCTGCCAGGTCTGTCGGACAACCTCCCCCACCATCGGAGCCGACTCACAACCAGGTGGTGATCAGTTGAAAGCTCCCTCCTCTCTCTTTACCCGAGTGTCCAAAATAAGAGACCACAAATCCAATGATACAACCACAAAGTCGATCATCAAACTGCGGCCTATGGTGTCCTGGTGCCAAGTGCACATATGGACACCCTTATGTTTGAACAGGGAGTTTGTTATGGACGATCTGTGACGAGCACAAAAGTCCAATAGCAAAACACCACTCTGGTTAGGATCAGGGCGGCCGTTGCTCCCAATCACGCCTCTCCAGGTCTCACTGTTGTTGCCAACGTGAGCGTTGAAGTCCCCCAGTAGAACAAGGGAATCACCAAAGGGAGCACTCTATAGTACTCCCTCTAGGGACCCCAAAAAAGGCGGGTACTCTGAACTGCTATTTGGTGCGTAAGCACAAACAACGGTCAGGATCTGTCCCCCCACCAGGTGAAGGGAAGCTATCCTTTCGTCTACCGGGTTAAACTCCAACGCGCAGGCTCTGAGCCGCGGGGCAACAAGTATTTCCACATCCGCCCATTGCCTCTCACTGCTTTCAACGCCAGAATGAAGAGAGTCCAGCGCCTATTGAGAGTGCAGGTTGTACCTGCTAGTTATTAGAGATCGGGGAATAATCGATTTATAGATGCATCGCAATTCGGACATGGACGATTATAGAGATCTGACCAGATCCTTTATTTTTGGGCATTGACGTTCCAGTTTTTCACACATTTCCTTGACTTAATAAATATGAGAAATAATTTAGCTGTTTTTTATTACAAATGCACTGTTTTTTAAAGTTGAAAGTTATATACGCTTATTTAGTGAAACGAAAAGAATTGTAGCTCCTAAATTGTTATATGTATTAGAATTGTGAGGTGCCCAAAGATTCCCACCTCAAGTGATAATGTTTTAAGACGTTCAGTGAATGACGAAAAACACAAATAATTGAAGCACTCCAGAAATTTCAGCAGCATAACTTGTGCGTATTATTTACAAATTAACGTTAACATGTGTTTTTTTCACTGTGCAGTACTTCCTGTGGTATCTGAGTTTGCTTCCTCTGGTCATCCCTCACCTGAGTCTTTCAGTCAAACAAGGAGTAGGACTGCTGCTCCTCTGGTTTGCAGGACAGGTAATTAGATTTTTAATATTTGAATATACAAGGTGACTAAATGTACTTTTCCATCACCAGGCTGCATGGTTGGCTCCAGCCTACTTCCTGGAGTTTGAGGGCTACAACACTTTTGTGTTTATTTGGCTTTCTGGATTGTTCTTTTTAACCGTGAACTGTATCATTCTCATACAGATTATTGTACACTACAACAACAATCAAGTCAACAAGAAGATAACAAAGTTGATATAAACCTTTATGAAAGCTTTTTTAATGTATTTTTGCTTGTGATTGCACGTGATTTACTAATCAAATACACAGTAAGAATAACTAATTTGATCATGACGGCTCAGACAATAAAACGATTGTAAGAATTACACTAAAAGTACAAAACCAATTTCAAGCAAACTGTAGAGGATCTGCATAAAAGGTTGATAGAATAAAATATTGATCTCTTTATTTTTTATTATGTTTTGTGTTTTTCTTTTGTTCGTTTGTTTCGGGAGTAGACTTGCTAAGTTTTATTTTGCTTATTCTGTTGGTAAAAAGTAAATACACATGGTTAGTGACAAGGTAAAATTGGTATCGTTTAATGTTAATGGGCTACTGAACCCAATTAAACGCAGTAAAATCTTATCGTAGGTGAGGACAGAGCAAGCTCACATAGTGTATTGACAGGAGGCCCACTTGGCTGACAAGGAGCATGTAAAACTAAAGAGAATGGGCTTCACTAATTTGTTTTTTTCTTCATATAAATCAGGACATAGGAGAGGAGTTTCTATTCTCATCTCAAATAAGCTAAATTTTGAAAAAGTATTGGAATTTGGTGATAAGGAGGGTAGATTTATTTTAGTAAAGGGGAAGATAGATGGGAAGTCAATCACCCTATTGAATGTCTATGCACCCCCTGGGAGTGCTATTAGTTTCTTCTAAAACATCACCAATATTGTGGTAACGAAAACCGAAGGTCTTTTGATTTGTGGTGGGGATTTAAATACATACTTAGTCTCTTCTTTGTTATGGGACACCTTGAAGGCTGTTGTAAGAGGGAAAATTATAGCAATATCTTAATTTAAGAAAAAAAATTAGAATACAAAATCAGATGACTTAAAAAAAAAAAAAAAGGAATTAGAAAGAAAACATAAATTAGATTTGGCATTGGATACATTAAGGGAAACAAGAAATATTATGAATGAAATTAACAGTTTGACCACACAAGAAAAAAAAATCGAATGTTTCTGAAACATAGACACTATGAAAGTGGCTCTAAGTCTATAAAAATGTTGGCCTGGAAACTGAAAAAAAAGATAGCGGCAAACACAATCCATAGAATTAGGGATCCAAGAACAAAAGTGATAAAAACTAAACCAAACGCAATTCAAGAAGCTTTAGAATTTTTTTTATAAAACCTTTTACTCCGAGGTCTCTAATAGGAGCGTAACCCAAATTGATAACTTCCTGAACTTCCTGGATTTACCTACTTTAGGTGGAGAACAAAATCAAACAATGTCTGCAGATATAATTGAAGATGAATTAAAAGGTGCAATTGGTAGGCTTAAATTAAGTAAGTCTCCAGTATCAGACGGTTACACAGCAGAGTGGTACAAGGAATTAAAAAAAATATTAATACCTGTTTTACTCCGCACACTGAATTGGGTTTTAAAAAAGGCACAAACGCCTCCTAGTTGGAACCTGAATAGACCCGCTCAACGACAGTGCGCCTTATAATCCGGTGCGCCCTATGGTCCGAAAATTACGGTAATGCACATAGCTGTACACATAAACAAAAGTCAATAAGGCTCTGTATCATGCAGTCTCCTCCACACAGCACATATGTTTCCAGCTTCTGGTATCAAATAAACACCCAGAGGACCCTGTAACATGTTACAAATACATGTTACATGTTACATGTTACTGCCTGTTTACAATTTTGATATTTGATTAACACTTTAACTGCATGTTCACATCCTTGATACTAACATTTGTACATGTATTAAAAAAGGTTTATATTGTCCAAAAACCGAAATAAATGTAGCACAGGAAGGACCTGCGACTTCTTAAAATGACAGTACAGGTATCGACACTTTGGTCTGAATACAACATACAGAATATTGGAAAATAAAACATCTTAACCATTTTTGAAACATTGATGATCAGGATTTGGTGACATTTCATCCTTACCAATAGAATTATAATTTCAACCTGGTTACACAAGGATATGACTTCCTCAAAATAGCCACTTGTCAAGTAAGCTCATTTCGAAAAATGTCATATGTTTTTACCAATTACGCTCAATGGAAAGCCATTTAGCAATTGTTATACTTTAATAGTGTGTCAAATATTACAATTCAACTGTTATTACTTTATTTCTTCAATTAATTAATAAAACATACTGCTGTCTTTGAGTTTAAAAATTGCCATAGAAATCCTGACGTGACGTATTTGTCACGACAACAAAGATGCAAATAAAACACTCAGAATGTGATCTACTAAAGGTTTGCGTGTATTAAAACGCATGCAAAACTTAATGAATTAAAAGTTGATCTACTAAATTCATGCACAGATGATTGTGTCTGTTATAGGATCAAAATAGTTCATTAAATCAATGTAGTATGTTTTGCTTCATGTGTCATGATGATTATTAAAACACACAATACTGGGAGGTGGAGATGCAACTATAATCGTTTAGCGCTTGGAATGCGATGAATCAAACCTGAAAGGTTTTGTGTCTATATCAAGGTTGGAATTTACGTGAAAAACTGGCTCAGTTATGTAGTGGATTGTCCGAAGCTTAAACAGCAACAAAAGTGAGTTTAGTACAAAAGGTTTATTTACCCATAGTCAAAAAGTACAACGTTGGATTGAGTTGCCCGTGCAGACAGACAAACGTCTTCCGGAGGACACAAGAATCAAGCAATCTCACATAGCCCTTGTCTCTTGGCCATTTTATCTGTTTCCTTCATGCGTCAAGGTCCTGTTGTTTTCGACCTGTTTGTTCTGCAACATCCTTGAATCCCTTAGTCATGATAGACAATCAAAACATTTTGTAGAATGGTCAGAGTGACTCCATATTCATCTTTTACCTACATCTGGTCCTCCAATGGTTTAGAATAGAAAAGAATGAAACGAGCAGACATTTTTGACAGACACGAAATATAGTTCAAAAGTCAGAAATTCCACTACAGTTACGCACAAATGGTTGCACTACGGTCAGAAGGAGTCTATTGCTGCAATATGATCAAATGCAGATGATGGAGTAAGGGAATCTTCCATGTTCGTGTCGACAATAGACATGTTTTTGTCAGGAAATACAAATATTAGATCGATCAGCTGTCTAGCAATTCTATCTTTAAGCTGATCAAAGACCTAAGGGTTGATTTGGAAAGGTGTTTGTTTTAGTGGCATTTGTTTTTCATATTTAGGAGATATATTATTAGTACAAACCTCGTTTCCATATGAGTTGGGAAATTGTGTTAGATGTAAATATAAACGGAATACAATGATTTGCAAATCATTTTCAACCCATATTCGGTTGAATATGCTACAAAGACAACATATTTTATGTTCAAACTGATAAACATTTTTTGTTTGCAAATAATCATTAACTTTAGAATTTGATACCAGCAACACGTGACAAAGAAGTTGGGAAAGGTGGCAATAAATACTGATAAAGTTGAGGATTGCTCATCAAACACTTATTTGGAACACCCCACAGGTGTGCAGGCTAATTGGGAACAGGTGGGTGCCATGATTGGGTATAAAAACAGCTTCCCAAAAAATGCTCAGTCTTTCACAAGAAAGGATGGGGCGAGGTACACCCCTTTGTCCACAACTGCGTGAGCAAATAGTCAAACAGTTTAAGAACAACGTTTCTCAAAGTGCAATTGCAAGAAATTTAGGGATTTCAACATCTATGGTCCATAATATCATCAAAAGGTTCAGAGAATCTGGAGAAATCACTCCACATAAGCGGCATGGCCGGAAACCAACATTGAATGACCGTGACCTTCGATCCCTCAGACGGCACTGTATCAAAAACCGACATCAATCTCTAAAGGATATCACCACATGGGCTCAGGAACACTTCAAAAAACCACTGTCACTAAATACAGTGGACAGTCGCTACATCTGTAAGTGCAAGTTAAAGCTCTACTATGCAAAGCGAAAGCCATTTATCAACAACATCCAGAAACGCCGCCGGCTTCTCTGGGCCCGAGATCATCTAAGATGGACTGATGCAAAGTGGAAAAGTGTTATGTGGTCTGATGAGTCCACATTTCAAATAGTTTTTGGAAATCTTCGACATCGTGTCATCCGGACCAAAGGGGAAGCGAACCATCCAGACTGTTATCGTCGCAAAGTTCAAAGGACAGCATCTGTGATGGGTATGAGGGTGCATTAGTGCCCAAGGCATGGGTAACTTACACATCTGTGAAGGCACCATTAATGCTGAAAGGTACATACAGGTTTTGGAGCAACATATGTTGCCATCCAAGCAACTTTACCATGGACGCCCCTGCTTATTTCAGCAAGACAATGCCAAGCCACATTCAGCATGTGTTACAACAGCGTGGCTTCGTAAAAAAAGAGTGCGGGTACTTTCCTGGCCCACCTGCAGTCCAGACCTGTCTCCCATCGAAAATGTGTGACGCATTATGAAGCGTAAAATACGACAGCGGAGACCCCGGACTGTTGAACGACTGAAGCTCTACATAAAACAAGAATGGGAAATAATTCCACTTTCAAAGCTTCAACAATTCGTTTCCTCAGTTCCCAATCGTTTATTGAGTGTTGTTAAAAGAAAAGGTGATGTAACACAGTGGTGAACATGCCCTTTCCCAACTACTTTGGCACGTGTTGCAGCCATGAAATTCTAAGTTAATTTTTATTTGCAAAAAAAAAAAAAAAGTTTATGAGTTTGAACATCAAATATCTTGTCTTTGTAGTGCATTCAATTGAATATGGGTTGAAAAGGATTTGCAAATCATTGTATTCCGTTTATATTTACATCTAACACAAATTCCCAACTCATATGGAAACGGGGTTTGTAGAATTGAGTGTGGAATTTACAGGCCAATATCTGTTCTCAATGTAGATTATAAACTATTTACTTCCATCATGGACAAAAGATTAGAAGATTTCTTACCTATATTGATACATAATGATCAAACAGATTTTATACATCAACACCAAACACAAGACAATATAAGAAAGACACTACATATTATGGATCATATACAAAGAAAAAACATTGAAGAAATTGTTTTAAGTGTAGATGCTGAAAAGGCCTTTGATTCGGTCAATTGTAATTGTCCTTACAGAGTTCTATATCAATTTGGCTTCCTGCAGGATACAATCACTAAAGTAATGCAATCATTTGAACAGTATGGTCAATTATGAGGATATAAAATCAATATAGGTAAAACCCAGCTACTCTCATATAATTATAGCCCACCAGAGAAATCAGAAGCAGTTACCCCTTGGCATGGCGAAATGTATTTCTGGTCTTGTCACCTTCTCCTGGGCAGAAGGGTGACACGGCAGTCCGGCTGGATCAAAAGAGACGTCGGAGACGCTTTGCTGAACAAAAATGTGCTTTATATTTATTTATTTATTTATAATATTTTATTTCTTATGTTATTATTATTATTATTATATATTTTTTATAGATTGATTTATTTGTTGTTAATATTATTATTATTTTGGTTTGTTTTAATTTTGTTTTTTTTTTGCTGTTTTTCTCTTTTTCTTTTGGGGAAGGGGTGGCATCGTTGGGATATAAACAAAAAAATATTATTTTGACATTTAGTGCAGACAATATGATGTATCGTGTATGCAAATATAACGTAATGGATAGGAATGTCGAATGCTGGATGTCAATAAAACTAAATTTAAAATAATAAAATATTGAGTCATTATCCACAATCATAATTACACAAATTGTCTGCTTGTTTATGAACCATCCATCCATCCATCCATCCATCTTCTTCCGCTTATCCGAGGTCGGGGCGCGGGGGCAGCAGCCTAAGCAGGGAAGCCCAGACTTCCCTCTCCCCAGCCACTTCGTCCAGCTCTTCCTGTGGGACCCCGAGGCGTTCCCAGGCCAGCCGGGAGACATAGTCTTCCCAACGTGTCCTGGGTCTTCCCCGCGGCCTCCTACCGGTCGGACGTGCCCTAAACACCTCCCTAGGGAGGGGTTCGGGTGGCATCCTGACCAGATGCCCGAACCACCTCATCTGGCTCCTCTCGATGTGGAGGAGCAGCGGCTTTACTTTGAGCTCCTCCCGGATGGCAGAGCTTCTCACCCTATCTTTAAGGGAGAGACCCGCCACCCGGCGGAGGAAACTCATTTCGGCCGCTTGTACCCGTGATCTTGTCCTTTCGGTCATAACCCAAAGCTCATGACCATAGGTGAGGATGGGAACGTAGATCGACCGGTAAATTGAGAGCTTTGCTTTCCGGCTCAGCTCCTTCTTCACCACAACGGATCGATACACCGTCCGCATTACTGAAGACGCCGCACCGATCCGCCTGTCGATCTCACGATCCACTCTTCCCTCACTCGTGAACAAGACTCCGAGGTACTTGAACTCCTCCACTTGGGGCAAGATCTCCTCCCCAACCCGGAGATGGCACTCCACCCTTTTTCGGGCGAGAACCATGGACTCGGACTTGGAGGTGCTGATTCTTATCCCAGTCGCTTCACACTCAGCTGCGAACCGATCCAGTGAGAGCTGAAGATCCTGGCCAGATGAAGCCATCAGGACCACATCATCTGCAAAAAGCAGAGACCTAATCCTGCAGCCACCAAACCAGATCCCCTCAACGCCTTGACTGCGCCTAGAAATTCTGTCCATAAAAGTTATGAACAGAATCGGTGACAAAGGGCAGCCTTGGCGGAGTCCAACCCTCACTGGAAACGTGTCCGACTTACTACCGGCAATGCGGACCAAGCTCTGGCACTGATCATACAGGGAGCGGACTGCCACAATCAGACAGTCCGATACCCCGTACTCTCTGAGCACTCCCCACAGGACTTCCCGAGGGACACGGTCGAATGCCTTCTCCAAGTCCACAAAACACATGTAGACTGGTTGGGCAAACTCCCATGTACCCTCAAGGACTCTGCCGAGAGTATAGAGCTGATCCACAGTTCCACGACCAGGACGAAAACCACACTGTTCCTCCTGAATCCGAGGTTCGACTATCTGGCGTAGCCTCCTCTCCAGTACACCTGAATAGACCTTACCGGGAAGGCTGGGGAGTGTGATCCCACGATAGTTAGAACACACCCTCCGGTTCCCCTTCTTAAACAGAGGAACCACCACCCCGGTCTGCCAATCCAGTGGTACCGCCCCCGATGTCCACGCGATGCTGCAGAGTCTTGTCAACCAAGACAGCCCCACAGCATCCAGAGCCTTAAGGAACTCCGGGCGGATCTCATCTACCCCCGGGGCCTTGCCACCGAGGAGCTTTTTAACTACCTCAGCAACCTCAGCCCCAGAAATAGGAGAGCCCACCACACACTCCCCAGGCACTGCTTCCTCATAGGAAGACGTGTTGGTGGGATTGAGGAGGTCTTCGAAGTATTCCCTCCACCGATCCACAACATCCGCAGTCGAGGTCAGCAGAACACCATCCTCGCCATACACGGTGTTGATAGTGCACTGCTTCCCCTTCCTGAGGCGGCGGATGGTGGTCCAGAATTGCTTCGAAGTCGTCCGGAAGTCGTTTTCCATGGCCTCACCGAACTCCTCCCATGTCCGAGTTTTTGCCTCTGCGACCGCTGAAGCCGCACACCGCTTGGCCTGTCGGTACTTGTCCGCTGCCTCAGGAGTCCTATGAGGCAAAAGAACCCGATAGGACTCCTTCTTCAGCTTGACGGCATCCCTCACCGCCGGTGTCCACCAACGGGTTCTAGGATTACCGCCACGACAAGCACCAACTACCTTGCGGCCACAGCTCCAATCAGCCGCCTCGACAATAGAGGCGCGGAACATGGTCCATTCGGACTCAATGTCCAGCACCTCCCTCGTGACATGTTCAAAGTTCTTCCGGAGGTGGGAATTGAAACTTTCTCTGACAGGAGACTCTGCCAGACGTTCCCAGCAAACCCTCACAATGCGTTTGGGCCTGCCAGGTCTGTTCGGCATCCTCCCCCACCATCGCAGCCAACTCACTACCAGGTGGTGATCGGTAGAAAGCTAGAACGAGGGAATCACCCGGGGGAGCACTCTTAAGTACTCCCTCGAGTGAATCCAAAAAGGGTGGGTACTCTGAGCTGCGGTTTGGTGCATAAGCGCAAACCACAGTCAGGACCCGTTCCCCCACCCGAAGGTGGAGGGAAGCTACCCTCTCGTCCACCGGGTTGAACTCCAACGTACAGGCTCTGAGCCGGGGGGAAACAAGAATTGCCACCCCAGCCCGTCGCCTCTCACTGCCGGCAACGCCGGAGTGGAAGAGAGTCCAGCCCCTCTCGAGAGAACTGGTTCCAGAGCCCTTGCTGTGCGTCGAAGTGAGTCCGACTATATCTAGCCGGAACTTCTCCACTTCGCGCACTAGCTCAGGCTCCTTCCTCCCCAGCGAGGTGACGTTCCACGTCCCAAGAGCTAGCTTCTGTAGCCGAGGATCGGACCGCCAAGTGCCCTGCCCTCGGCTGCCGCCCAGCTCACATCGCACCCGACCTCTATGACCCCTGCTATGGGTGGTGAGCCCATTGGAGGGGGGACCCACGTTGCCTCTTCGGGCTGTGCCCGGCCGGGCCCCATGGGGACAGGCCCGGCCACCAGGCGCTCGCCATCGTGCCCCACCTCCGGGCCTGGCTCCAGAGGGGGGCCCCGGTGACCCGCGTCCGGGCAAGGGAAATCTGGGTTCCTTGTTTGTTTTCTTCATAAAGGTCTTTGAGCTGCTCTTTGTCTGATCCCTCACCTAGGACCAGTTTGTCTTGGGAGACCCTACCAGGGGGCATAAAGTCCCCGGACAACATAGCTCCTAGGATCATTGGGACACGCAAACTCCTCTACCACGTTAAGGTGGCAGCTCAGAGAGGAGTTTTATGAACCAGTAAATAACTATCACAACTCTTCTATTTTTTTTCCATTTCATGAACTTTAAAGACACAATTATTTATGGGGTCAAGAAAGAGTAAACTTTTCATACTGTGTGTGTGTGTGTGTGTGTGTGTGTGTGTGTGTGTGTGTGTGTGTGTGTGTGTGTGTGCGCGCGCGCGTGCATGCGTGCGTGTGGGTGTGTGAAATAACAAGAATATACAGTATCATTATTTTGTAAAATAAAACTAAATAAACACACTAAATAAAAATAATATACCATGTATATATACACACACACACACACTTACAATATATACATGTATAATATGTATATATGTTAATATATACCTATTTAGATATAATAAATATATGCAATATATTTAACTTCAATAATTCACAGTTAATAATAAGAATATATAATATATTTACTGTATGTAGAATGATTTACAGTAAATAATAAGAATATATAATATATTTAAGTAGAATTATTCACAGTAGATAAGATATTTAAGTAGAGTAATTCAAAATAGATTAGAAGTATATGTAACAAAATTAGGTAATATATTTTACAGTAAATAAAATCAATGTATCATAAATTTAAGTGGAATAATTCATAGTAAATATTAAGAATATATAACATATGTAAGTACAATAATTCACAGTAGATAATAACAATATATAATTTATCTAAGTAGAATAATTATCTGTATGTGATAAGAATATATCATTCATTTAAGTAGAATAATTAACTTTAAAAATAAGAATGTATAATATAATTAAGTAGAATAATTCAAAGTAGATTTTAAAAATATATAATATATTTAAGGAAAATAATTCACAGTAGATTATAAAAATATGTATTATTTTTAAATAGTATATTTCACAGTAAATAATAAGAATGTATAATATTTTTAAATGGAATATAGTAAATATTAAGAATAAATAACATATTTAAGTAGAATAATTCCTAGTATATAGTAAGAATATATCATTTATTTAAATAGAATAATTATCTGTATATGATAAGAATATATCATTTATTTAAGTAGAATAATTCCCACTGGATAATAAGGATAAATAGCGTTGTGTTTTTTTTTATTCTCCCCAAATCTTTTATTATTTGTATTAATTAATTATTTAGGTCTTATTATAAACACTGCACTGCATTAACTACAACATTTTGGCATCATTTTAAAAATATTGTAAAAACAACAATGCCAAATGTAGTTTGATGTGTTGTGTTGAAAAGTAAAATTTTTAATATACTACGAAAAGTTTTTGAAAATATGCTGTGTTTTCCCAGATTTTAATAATTATTATTTCCATGTTTAACTTCATTGCAATTATGCTGCAATTTATGTTTTACAACATTTGAAATCCCCTTTGTTTTTAAAACAATGCATTTTGCAAATGTTTTGTTAATTCCCAAATATTAATTTTACTGTTTCACAGGGACAAGCGATAGAAAATTGACTTTATTCACTTTTACTATGTTTTGTATATCAGATAAATCGCAGCTGCAGTGTTCAGGTTTGACCACAAGATAGCAGCTTGTAATTACAGATTGAGTGTCTGTCCTGATGTAACCTATCAAAAGCAAAGAACTCCATCAAGCTAAAGTGCTGCTGCAAAACACACATTTGCTGCAGCTAGCGTACAACCCTGCTTAAGATGTGAATTACATTCACTCACTAACACATCTGCATAATTTATGTTATCAAAAATAGAAAATCAACATTTAAGATAGGAACACCTCCTATCTTAAATGTTGATTTTCTATTCTATTCATTCACTCCCTAATACATCTACACAAACCTAAAACATCCAAAAATAGGCAATCAACCTTTAAGATGTGAGGTGCATTGACTCATGAGTACAACTGCAAAAACTTACAACATCAAAAATAGGCAATCAACCTATGAGGTGTACATTCACCCACTAATGCATATGCACAAACGTATAACATTAAACACAATCAACCTTTAAGATGTGAGGTGCATTCACTCACTAATACATTTACACAAACTTATAACATCAAACATTAACAATCATTCTTTAAGAAGTGAGGTGCATTTACTCACTGATACATTTACAAAAATTATAATATCAAAAATAAACACTCAACCTTTAAGAAGTGAGGTGCATTCACTCACTAATACATCTGCATTAATTATAACATACAAAAAAACAATCAACTTTTAAAATTCGAGGTACATTCACTCACTAATACATTTGCACATATTTATAAAGTGAAAAATAGACAATCAACCGTTAAGAAGTTAGGTGCATTCACTAAATAATACATTTGCAAAAACTTATAACATCCAAAATAGAAGCTCAATCTGATTCCCTCACTAATAAAACTGCACAAATTATAACATCAAAAATAGAAAATCAACATTTAAGATAGGAGGTACATTTACCTGCTAATACATCTCCACAAACATATAACATCCAAAAATGGACAATCAACCTTTATATGTGAGGTGCTTTCACTCACTAATACAGCTGCAAAAGTTATAACATCCAAAAATGGACAATCAATCTTTAAGATGTGCAGTGCATTTACTCATTGATAATTTGCACATATTTATAACATAAAAACTAGACAATCAACCGTTAAATAAGTGAGGTCCATTTACTAAGTATATTATTTTCACAAACTTTTAACATCGAAAATAGACAATCAACCTTTTAAGAAGTGAGGTGCATTTACTCAATACTACATGTATACAAATTATAACAAAAAATAAACAAGCAATGTTTAAGAAGTGAGGTACCTTCACTCACTAATACACTTGCACAAATTATAACATCAAGAAAAGACGATCAACCTTTAAGATTTAAGGTGCATTCACTCAATAATACATCTGCACAAATTATAACATCCAAAAATGGACAATCAACCTTTGAGATGTAAGGTGCAATCACTCACTAATACATCTGCACAAACATATAACAATAAACCCAAACAATCAAACTCTAAGATATGCGGTGCATTCACTCACTAATATATTTGCACAAACTTATTACATTGAAAATAGATAATCAACCTTTAAAATGTGATGTGCATTCAATCACTAATATATCTGCACAAATTATAACACAAATAGACAATCAGGATGTGAGGTGCATTCACTCACTAATAGATCCACACAAATTATAACATAAGAAATAAACAATCAACCTTTAAGATTTGAGTGTATTCACTCACTAATACATTTGCACATATTTAAAACATCAAAAATAGACAATCAACCTTTAAGATGTGAGGTGCATTCACTCAATAACACATCTGCGCAAATTATAACATCCAAAAATGGACAATCAACCTTTAAGATGTGAGGTGCATTCACTCACTAATACATCTGCACAAAATGTAAAATCAAAAATAGACAATCAACCTTTAAGATGTGAGGTACACTCACTCACTAATATTTTTGCAAAAATTATAACGTCAAAAACAAACAAGCGACGTTTAAGAAGTGAGGTGGATTCTCTCACTAATACCTCTGCAGAAATTATAACAACAAAAGTAGACAATCAACCTTTAAGGAGTGAGGTACATTCACTTACGGTACTAAAACATCTGCACAAAATATCCAAAATAGACAATCAACCTTTTAAGATGTGAAGTGCATTCACTCACTAAAACATCTGCACAAATTATAACATCCAAAAATAGACAATCAACCTTTTAAGATGTGAAGTTCAGTCTCTCACTAATATATCAGCACAAATTATAACATGAAAAATGGACAATCAACCTTTAAGATTTGAGGTGCTAACACTCACTACAATGTTTGCACAAATTAGTAATATCCAAAAATAGACAATTAACCTTTCAGATATGAAACACTAATGTATTTAAGTTAAAGTTAAAGTTAAAGTACCAATGATTGTCACACACACACTCGGTGTGGTGAAATTTGTCCTCTGCATTTGACCCATCCCCTTGATCACCCCCTGGGAGGTGAGGGGAGCAGTGGGCAGCAGCGGTGCCGTGCCCGGGAATAATTTTTGGGTGATTTAACCCCCAATTCCAACCCTTGATGCTGAGTGCCAAGCAAGGAGGCAATGGGTCCCATTGTTATAGTCTTTGGTATGACTGGGGTTTGAACTCACAACCTACCGATCTCAGGGCAGACACTCTAACGTCTAACCACTGAGTAGGTGCACAATATTTTAACCTCAGTCACTAATACATCTGCACAAACATGTAACAATAAACACAAACAATCAATCTTTAAGAAGTGAGGTGCATTCACTCACTAATACATCTGCACAAACATATAACAATAAACCCAAACAATCAAACTTTAAGATATGCGGTGCATTCACTCACTAATATATTTACAAACTTATAACATTGAAAATAGATAATCAATCTTTAATATGTGAAATGCATTCACTCACTAATATATCTGCACAAATTACAACTTAAATAGACAATCAGGTTGTGAGGTGCATTCACTCACTAATACATTTGCACATATTTAAAACATCAAAAATAGACAATCAACCTTTAAGATGTGAGGTGCATTCACTCAATAACACATCTGCGCAAATTATAACATCCAAAAATGGACAATCAACCTTTAAGATGTGAGGTGCATTCACTCACTAATACATCTGCACAAAATGTAAAATCAAAAATAGACAATCAACCTTTAAGATGTGAGGTACACTCACTCACTAATATTTTTGCAAAAATTATAACGTCAAAAAAAAACAAGCGACGTTTAAGAAGTGAGGTGGATTCTCTCACTAATACCTCTGCAGAAATTATAACAACAAAAGTAGACAATCAACCATTAAGGAGTGAGGTACATTCACTCACTAAAACATCTGCACAAAATATAACATCCAAAATAGACAATCAACCTTTTAAGATGTGAAGTGCATTCACTCACTAAAACATCTGCACAAATTATAACATCCAAAAATAGACAATGAACCTTTTAAGATGTGAAGTTCAGTCTCTCACTAATATATCAGCACAAATTAAAACATGAAAAATGGACAATCAACCTTTAAGATTTGAGGTGCTAACACTCACTACAATGTTTGCACAAATTAGTAATATCCAAAAATAGACAATTAACCTTTCAGATATGAAACACTAATGTAAAGTTAAAGTTAAAGTACCAATGATTGTCACACAAACACTTGGTGTGGTGAAATGTGTCCTCTGCATTTGACCCATCCCTTGATCACCCCCTGGGAGGTGAGGGGAGCAGTGGGGAGCAGTGGGCAGCAGCGGTGCCGCGCCCGGGAATCATTTTTTGGTGATTTAACCCCCAATTCCAACCCTTGATGCTGAGTGCCAAGCAGGGAGGCAATCGGTCCCATTTTTATAGTCTTTGGTATGACTCGGCCTGGGTTTGAACTCACAACCTACCGATCTCAAGGCGGACACTCTAACGTCTAACCACTGCACAATTTTTTAATACATTTTTCTAATACATCTGCACAAACATGTAACAATAAACACAAACAATCAAACTTTAAGATGTGAGGTGCATTCACTCACTAATACATCTTCACAAATTATAACATCATGAATAATCAATTGACCTTTAAGAAGTGAGGTGCATTTACTCTGCAAAAATTATAACATTCAAAAATAGACAATCAACCTTTAAGATGTGAAGTATAATCACTCAATAATAAATCTGCACAAATTATAACATCAAACATAAAAAAACAACATTTAAGATAGGAGGTGCATTCACTTGCTAATACATATACACATATTATAAAATCAAAAATAGACAATCAACCTTTAAAAACTGAGGTGCATTTACTTAGTAGTACATTTGCACAAATTATATTAATCAAAAATAGACAATCAACCTTGAAGAAGTGACGTGCATTTACTCAATAATGCATCTTTACAAATTATAACATTGAAAATAGATAATCAAACTTTTAAGATGTGAGGTACATTCATTGAATAGACAAAAAGGTAAGATTTTGTTACCTTTTTTGTATGTGACAAAAATATCTACTGAAGTTTTTTTTTTTAATCAAATGTTGACCCTTTTACTTTCACCCCAAGGCCTTAATCAAACAGCATCCCAGCGCCTTCTATTTGTTCTCATTATTATTGTTCTTTTTTTTCAGGTGTATTTAATATATACTGTAGTTGATCCAAAATGGTCCTTGAAGCCTTCTAGACATTGACGTGACTAAATAAAGCGAGTAGGGGCGTGGTCTATGTTAATGAGTTTAATGTGCAGGATTGCGTGACCTCCCTCCATATGCTTAGTAGGTTGTGTGTATATGTGCATGACAATATGTATTTATGTGTGTATGTGCATGACATTATGTGTATGTGTGCATGTCATGTCAGTGTCATACCCCCAAGGATTCTCCTGATTGTCATCAGGGGGTGTGTGGGGTTGTGTGTGCGTGTGTGTGCTGGAGAGAGACACGCAAAAACTCTGGGAGTGGGTGTGACCAATTAAGACAAATGGTGTGCAGAGCAGCAAAGAGAATGAACGGTCACGCAACCTTGCATGGTATAGGATTACAGGACACACACACACACACGCACACACACACACACACACGCACACACACACACACACACACACACACACACACACACACACAAACACACACACACACACAGCTGTCAACAAGCATCACACACCTTGCTACTACAATTATCCCAAGCTCTCAATTGCTTTTTTAATAATTTTTTTATTAGCGCTTACCTTTATTAACTTCTTTTTTTCTAGCCTTATTCTTACCTCCTTTGTCGGGAACAACAATATGATATGATGTATGATGTGATATATGATATAATGTAAGATGTGATGGGTGATATGATGTACGATATGATATATGATATAATGGTAAGATGTGATATATGATATAATGAATGATGTAATATATGATACGACGTACAATGTGATATATGATATAATATATGATGTGATATATGATACGATGTACGATGTGATATATGATATGATGTACGATATGATATATGATATAATGGTAAGATGTGATATATGATATGATGTGCGATGTGATATATGATATAATGAATGACGTAATATATGATACGACGTTTGATGTGATGTATGATATGATGTATGATGTGATATATGATACGACGTTTGATGTGATATATGATACGATGTACGATGTAATATATGATATAATGTATGATGTGATATATGATACGATGTACGATGTGATATATGATATAATGCACGATGTGATATATGATACGATGTACAATGGGATATATGATATAATGTATGATGTGATATATGACACGATGTACGATGTGATATATGATATGATGTACAATGTGATATGTGTTATAATGTATGATGTGATATATGATATGATGATATGATGGAAGATGTGATATATGTTATAATGTCATCATCGGCGGTCACTCGAACGAGTATGACGGTCCTCCTGGTAGGGGTGTATCCCTTTATGGAGGATGCCTGTGCGTGACTTTGTTTAACGTGGGGAGGCTGGTGCACAGACAGTCACCACACGATCCTTGACAGAATCAGGTCAGGGTCCAGTGACATGGAGTCCAAGACGACTGGGGACCCTTTTCTACTGCAGCCTTCTTCCGCCATTGAAACTTGAAACTTGTATTAGTAGATTGCACAGTGAAGTACATATTCCGTACAATTGACCACTAAATGGTAACACCCGAATAAGTTTTTCAACTTGTTTAAGTCGCAGCCGTTGTGGTAGTTCTTAAATCTACCGTCTTCTGCCTGCTCCGCCGTTGAGGTCTTCACCGTATCCCTGGCTAGTCAGTAGGCCTTTGCCAAGGGCCAACTGGGGTAACAGTAGTAAAGGGGTTACCTCCTAGTGCCCCAAGACCCCATAGAGGAGCCTCCACTGCCGGATGCACTTTAACGTCATGCCCAGGATAATGTATGATGTGATATATGATATGATGTGACGTATGATATAATGTATGATGTGATTTATGATACAATATACAACTGTGTGATGTATGGACATGATGGTATTAGTTTATTATTTTATTTGAAACACACATAGTTACAATAAGGCACATCACCGACAGTATTTTCAGTTTCTCATTACAGCTTGTCTGAAAAGCAGCAGGATGAAGCCTTTTGTTTGATTGTTCACTTCCTGTACTCAATTTGTAGCACACAAAAAATAAATGAATAGTCAATAAAGTTATCATGATAAATAGTAAGTTGTTATTCACATATATCATCTTATTTATCAATAATGTTCACGATGTTCGCCACTGTTTAACACTTTGATTTAACACTGAGATCCAAATGCCACGCTCTAAACATCGTGTGAAAATGATAAAATTGCACGTACTGTTGGTGGGCGTGTTGTGTGTGAACCACTAAGACATGATAATCGCTTTATTTAAATTAGATGTTTGCATGAAGGTAGCCATGGAAACATTCCATATTCATGTCTAAGAATGTTCTCATTCATCCAGGTCATTGTCATCTCAGGGCATTCAACTGATTGCAACTGGACGGTTTGGTTTGTCTTGGAAGAAAAGCAGCAGGAAGAAGCCGTGCTTATTTTAACCCTCCCCAACACATTTGTTTGATTGTTCACTTCCTGTCCTCAATTTGTAGCACAAATAAATACATGAATAGTCAATAAAGTTATCATGATAAATAGTTCAGTAAGTTGTTATTCACATAATTATATGAATAATATTATCTTATTTATCAATAATGTTCCAGATGTTCGCCACTGTTTAACACTTTGATTTACTACTGAAGGTGGCCAGGGAAACATCCCACATGACTCATTCATCCAGGTCATGTCATCTCAGGGCATTCAATCGATCGCAACTGGACTGTTTCGTTTGTCTTAGAAGAGGGCAGCGGCTGGTGCCAAAACCACAAATATTCATACTCCAAAACCAGGAGGGTGTGCCTGGGCAAGGATGGTTTTGCCCTATCGTAGTGAGAAAAACAACTATTTTCATGCAAATGAGCAATCCTAGCTGTCAAAGCTATCGACAGTCGTCAAAGTGTAATTTCCCCTCGTTAGCATTGAGGTATTGTGTCGCAGAACGATTGCTGTGGGTCGACTACTATCAGTCCAAATTAGTCGAAATCCCCCACGTAAGCATTCCATTCACTTGTAAACAAATGGCCCAAATGGCATTCTGGTCACCTTCTGTGATCAGAATGTTTCTAACTCCTGTTATTTGTTTAAGTCTTTTAGGAATGGTTGAAAGGACAGTGTTGTATGTGGGAGACCACCTCCGTCTGCATCGTCTGTCTTTGCAGCGCGATCCACTCTTTTCTCACACCCACGTCTGTCTTTGCAGCGCGATCCACTCTTTTCTCACACCCACGTGTGTACCTGTCAGTTTGCACATCCTTTCTAGTCGTGCTAAATAAAGACACAAAATAGCGCTCGCAAAGCAGTGTCAGCCTTGATAAATCACACTGCGAGTGGTGAATGGTTATAATTGCATCTTCTTCTCCCAGTATTGTGAACGTTGTAATTATCAGCACATATTCAACGACTTCATGAAGACACACACACTAAATGGATTGTGCACCTAATTCTACTCACTTAAAAGACACAATCCTCTGCGTACATATTTAGTAGGTCAGCTTTGTGTGTACTATTACGTGTGCACGTGTTTTAGTGCACGCAAACTTTTACTATTTCAGTTTAAATGTTTTAAGTGTTGCACATGCATCCAAATTTAGAGTTACTTTTTTCCCTAGGTTATATTTCTCCTCTTTTGTGGAGAATAATTGCTGTACATTCTTGGATAGCAGGTTATAGTTTGCTGTGTGCATTATTTTAGTGTATGGATGTGATAGATGGCGTGTTGTGTGAATGATTGCGTGCAGTATTTATTAATCATTTAAAGTCGGCCTCATTATGTCAAGCCCCGCCCCCGCTTCCTCATCAGTATAATCTATCAGAACATTAACATGCTTGTTATATGTGTAATATATATTATATATTTGTTGTATGCTATATACTTGTTATATATATGTAAAATATGTTATATACTTGTGTTATATACTTGTTAAATGTGTAATATACAGTATGTTATATATTTGTTACATATTTGTTGTATGTTATATACTTGTTATATGTGTAATATATGTTATATGCGTGCTAAACGTGTAATGTTTGTTGTGTATTTATTGTATATGTGATATAGTGATATATTTGTTGTATGCACAATATATGTTCTATATTTGCTAATATGTAACATACGTTTTATATTTTTATATGCGTAATGTATATATACTTGTTATATATGTAATGTATGTTACATTATAAATGTATGCTACTTGTTCCATCCATCCATCCATTTTCTTCCGCTTATCCGAGGTCGGGTCGCGGGGGCAGCAGCCTAAGCAGGGAAGCCCAGACTTCCCTCTCCCCAGCCACTTTGTCCAGCTCTTCCTGTGGGACCCCGAGGCGTTCCCAGGCCAGCCGGGAGACATAGTCTTCCCAACGTGTCCTGGGTCTTCCCCGCGGCCTCCTACCGGTCGGACGTGCCCTAAACACGTCCCTAGGGAGGCGTTCGGGTGGCATCCTGACCAGATGCCCGAACCACCTCATCTGGCTCCTCTCGATGTGGAGGAGCAGCGGCTTTACTTTGAGCTCCTCCCGGATGGCAGAGCTTCTCACCCTATCTCTAAGGGAGAGACCCGCCACCCGGCGGAGGAAACTCATTTCGGCCGCTTGTACCCGTGATCTTGTCCTTTCGGTCATAACCCAAAGCTCATGACCATAGGTGAGGATGGGAACGTAGATTGACCGGTAAATTGAGAGCTTTGCCTTCCGGCTCAGCTCCTTCTTCACCACAACGGATCGATACAGCGTCCGCATTACTGAAGACGCCGCACCGATCCGCCTGTCGATCTCACGATCCACTCTTCCCTCACTCGTGAACAAGACTCCGAGGTACTTGAACTCCTCCACTTGGGGCAAGATCTCCTCCCCAACCCGGAGATGGCACTCCACCCTTTTCCGGGCGAGAACCATGGACTCGGACTTGGAGGTGCTGATTCTCATCCCAGTCGCTTCACACTCAGCTGCGAACCGATCCAGTGAGAGCTGAAGATCCTGGCCAGATGAAGCCATCAGGACCACATCATCTGCAAAAAGCAGAGACCTAATCCTGCAGCCACCAAACCAGATCCCCTCAACGCCTTGACTGCGCCTAGAAATTCTGTCCATAAAAGTTATGAACAGAATCGGTGACAAAGGGCAGCCTTGGCGGAGTCCAACCCTCACTGGAAATGTGTCCGACTTACTGCCGGCAATGCGGACCAAGCTCTGGCACTGATCATACAGGGAGCGGACTGCCACAATCAGACAGTCCGATACCCCATACTCTCTGAGCACTCCCCACAGGACTTCCCGAGGGACACGGTCGAATGCCTTCTCCAAGTCCACAAAACACATATAGACTGGTTGGGCAAACTCCCATGCACCCTCAAGGACCCTGCCGAGAGTATAGAGCTGGTCCACAGTTCCACGACCAGGACGAAAACAACACTGTTCCTCCTGAATCCGAGGTTCGACTATCCGGCGTAGCCTCCTCTCCAGTACACCTGAATAGACCTTACCGGGAAGGCTGAGGAGTGTGATCCCACGATAGTTAGAACACACCCTCCGGTTTCCCCTTCTTAAAGAGAGGAACCACCACCCCGGTCTGCCAATCCAGTGGTACCTCCCCTGATGTCCACGCAATGCTGCAGAGTCTTGTCAACCAAGACAGCCCCACAGCATCCAGAGCCTTAAGGAACTCCGGGCGGCTCTCATCTACCCCCGGGGCCTTGCCACCGAGGAGCTTTTTAACTACCTCAGCAACCTCAGCCCCAGAAATAGGAGAGCCCACCACAGACTCCCCAGGCACTGCTTCCTCATAGGAAGACGTGTTGGTGGGATTGAGGAGGTCTTCGAAGTATTCCCTCCACCGATCCACAACATCCGCAGTCGAGGTCAGCAGAACACCATCCTCGCCATACACGGTGTTGATAGTGCACTGCTTCCCCTTCCTGAGGCGGCGGACGGTGGTCCAGAATTGCTTCGAAGCCGTCCGGAAGTCGTTTTCCATGGCCTCACCGAACTCCTCCCATGTCCGAGTTTTTGCCTCTGCGACCGCTGAAGCCGCACACCGCTTGGCCTGTCGGTACCTGTCCGCTGCCTCATGAGTCCTATGAGCCAAAAGAACCCGATAGGACTCCTTTCAGCTTGACGGCATCCCTCACCGCCGGTGTCCACCAACGGGTTCTAGGATTACCGCCACGACAAGCACCAACTACCTTGCGGCCACAGCTCCAATCAGCCGCCTCGACAATAGAGGCGCGGAACATGGTCCATTCGGACTCAATGTCCAGCACCTCCCTCGTGACATTTTCAAAGTTCTTCCGGAGGTGGGAATTGAAACTCTCTCTGACAGGAGGCTCTGCCAGACGTTCCCAGCAAACCCTCACAATGCGTTTGGGCCTGCCAGGTCTGTCCGGCATCCTCCCCCACCATCGCAGCCAACTCACCACCAGGTGGTGATCGGTAGAAAGCTCCGCCCCTCTCTTCACCCGAGTGTCCAAAACATGAGGCCGCAAATCCGATGACACAACTACAAAGTCGATCATGGAACTGCGGCCTAGGGTGTCCTGGTGCC
Organism: Nerophis lumbriciformis; assembly: GCF_033978685.3. Lineage (NCBI taxonomy): Eukaryota > Metazoa > Chordata > Actinopteri > Syngnathiformes > Syngnathidae > Nerophis > Nerophis lumbriciformis. The sequence goes on along the minus strand of NC_084554.2, from coordinate 20,724,653 downwards.
AAGTGCACATATGGACACCCTTATGTTTGAACATGGTGTTCGTTATGGACAATCTGTGACGGGCACAAAAGTCCAATAACAAAACACAGCTCGGGTTCAGATCCGGGCAGCCATTCTTCCCAATCACGCCTCTCCAGGTTTCACTGTCGCTGCCAACATGAGCATTGAAGTCCCCCAGTAGAATGAGGGAATCACCCGGGGGAGCACTCTCAAGTACTCCCTCGAGTGAATCCAAAAAGGGTGGGTACTCTGAGCTGCAGTTTGGCGCGTAAGCGCAAACCACAGTCAGGACCCGTCCCCCACCCGAAGGTGGAGGGAAGCTACCCTCTCGTCCACCGGATTGAACTCCAACGTGCAGGCTCTGAGCCGGGGGGTAACAAGAATTGCCACCCCAGCCCGTCGCCTCTCACTGCCGGCAATGCCAGAGTGGAAGAGAGTCCAGCCCCTCTCGAGAGAACTAGTTCCATAGCCCTTGCTGTGCGTCGAAGTGAGTCCGACTATATCTAGCCGGAACTTCTCCACCTCGCGCACTAGCTCAGGCTCCTTCCCCCCCAGCGAGGTGAGGTTCCACGTCCCAAGAGCTAGCTTCTGTAGCCGAGGATCGGACAGCCAAGTGCCCTGCCCTCGGCTTCCGCCCAGCTCACATCGCACCCGACCTCTATGACCCCTGCTATGGGTGGTGAGCCCATTGGAGGGGGGACCCACGTTGCCTCTTCGGGCTGTGCCCGGCCGGGCCCCATGGGGACAGGCCCGGCCACCAGGTGCTTGCCATCGTGCCCCACCTCCGGGCCTGGCTCCAGAGGGGGGCCCCGGTGACCCGCGTCCGGGCAAGGGAAATCAGGGTTCCTTGTTCGTTTTCTTCATAGAGGTCTTCGAGCTGCTCTTTGTCTGATCCCTCACCTAGGACCAGTTTGTCTTGGGAGACCCTACCAGGGTTTATGCCCCCGGACAACATAGCTCCTAGGATCATTGGGACACGCAAACTCCTCTACCACGTTAAGGTGGCAGCTCAGAGAGCTACTACACCAGGTGCTCGCCATCGTGCCCCACCTCCGGGCCTGGCTCCAGAGGGGGGCCCCGGTGACCCGCGTCCGGGCAAGGGAAATCAGGGTTCCTTGTTCGTTTTCTTCATAGAGGTCTTCGAGCTGCTCTTTGTCTGATCCCTCACCTAGGACCAGTTTGTCTTGGGGGACCCTACCAGGGTTTATGCCCCCGGACAACATAGCTCCTAGGATCATTGGGACACGCAAACTCCTCTACCACGTTAAGGTGGCAGCTCAGAGAGCTACTTGTTATATATTATATACTATATACTATATATGTGCTATATACTTGTATATGTGTAATGTATGTGATATTTGTGTAATGTATTATATATATGTTATAAACTTGTTATATGTTATATACCTGTTATATGCTATATACTTGTTGTATTTGTAATGTATGTTATCATTTTTTGTATGTGTAATGTTTGTTATATATACAGTCGTGGTCAAAACCTTGTAAAGAACATAATGTCATGGCTGTCTTGAGTTTCTAATAATTTGTACAACTCTTATTTTTTTGTGATAGAGTGATTGGAGCACATACTTGTCAAAAAAACATTCATGAAGTTTGGTTCTTTTTTGAATTTATTATGAGTCTACTGAAAATGTGACCATATCTGCTGGGTTAAAAGTATTCATACAGCAATGTTAATATTTGGTTACATGTCCCTTGGCAAGTTTCACTGCAATAAGGCGATTTTGGCAGCCATCCACAAGCTTGTGGCAAGCTTCTGATTGAGTTTTTGACCACTCCTTTTGACAAAATTGGTGCAGTTCAGCTAAACGTGTTGGATTTCTGACATGGACTTGTTTCTTCAGCATTGTCCACACGTTTAAGTCAGAACTTTGGGAAGACCAATCTAAAACCTTCATTCCAGCCTGATTTAGCCATTCCTTTTGGTTTTCTGACATGGACTTGTTTCTTCAGCATTGTCCACATGTTCTCAATGGGGTTTAAGTCAGGACTTTGGGAAGGCCATTCTAAAACCTTAATTCTAGCCTGATTTAGCCATTCCTTTACCACTTTTGACATGTGTTTGGGGTCCTGTTGGAACACCCAACTGCGCCCAAGACCCAACCTCCCGGGTGATGATTTTAGGTTGAATTTTTTCATTGTCCCATTTACTCTCTGTAAAGTACCAGTTCCATTGGCAGCAAAACAGGCCCGGAGCCTAATACTACTACCACTATGCATGACCGTAGGAATTGTGTTCCTGCGAACAAAGCCCTCACCTTTTCTCCTCCAGACATATTGCTAGGTATTGTGGTCAAACAGCTCAATTTTTGTTTCAGCTGACATCACATGGACTTCTGGAGAAAAGTTCTGTGGTCAGATTAAACAAAAATTGAGCTGGTAGTGCTCCCTCCAAGACAGAAGACAAGCAGGAGCGGCGTGCAGGTAAAATTAAGGTCTTTAATTATTTTAAGGCAGGATCAAAAATACAAACAGAGGACGATAGCAAGCGTGGAGCTAAACAAAACACAAAATGTCACCAAGGTTTAAAAACGAGGAATGCTAGCGCGTACAAAATTACTACAGCGAGGAGGAAAAAACAGGAGAACGTAAATGTTGCCATAGCAAACATTGACCCAGTAACTACTGCTGTGTGACAGGAAACAATAAAGGGCAGTGATTAACCAAAACACCTGGTGAGAACACTAATTGCAAAACTAAGACACGTGAGGAGAATCAGTGGCCATGGAAACCAACAGTAAACAGGGAAAGAGGGTGCACCCAGGAAACAGACTAAAACAGAAAAACTACCAAACATAAATCATGCCATGACCCGGGTAATCCCCCCTTAAGGGACGGATACCAGACGTCCCAAACTAGACCCCCCCCCCCACCCCTCCAAAAAAAAACAGAATAAGTCCAAAGTCACGGGAGGGTGGAGGAAGGACTTGGTGGTGGGCGGCCAGGCCATTTTTCCCCGAAGCCACCGGGGAGAAGTCAGGTGGCGGCGGAGAGTAGATTGTCGCCGCCATTGTCGAGGCGGGCGACCTCGGAACGGCCATATCTGTGGCCGTTGAGGAGGCGGACGAGACTGGCGCCAGAACCTCAGCAGTCTTTGAGTCTTGCACCCAAGTCCTGGGTGTCGCTGCTGTTTGTCGCCAAAGGCGTCCATGAAAAGTCCAGAGACGAGGAGGTGGGCGGCGGCGTGGTGCAGCCCGCCGGACACGAGGAGGTGGGCGGCGGTGTGGTGCGGCCCGCCGGACACGAGGAGGTGGGCACGTTGGCGTGGAAGCAGCAGACGTGGATGCCGGTGTGGGCGGAGCCAGAGGCGAAGCAGCAGCAGGCGTCGTCGTGGAAGCAGGAGACGTCGTTGCCGTGGAAGCAGGAGGCGTCGGCGTGGAAGCAGGAGGCGTCGCCGCCGTGGAAGCAGGAGGCGTCGCCGCCGTGGAAGCAGGAGGCGTCGCAGCCGTGGAAGCAGGAGGCGTCGCCGTGGAAGCAGGAGGCGTCGCCGTGGAAGCAGGAAGCGTCGTCGCCGTGGAAGCAGGAGACGACGACGTGGCCGGAGCCACAGGCGAAGCAGGCGGCTCGTCTGCCGGCGTGGGCGGAGCCAGAGGCGAAACAGGCGGCTCGTCTGCCGGCGTGGGCGGAGCCAGAGGCGAAGCAGGCAGCTCGTTTGCCGGCGTGGGCGGAGCCAGAGGCAAGGCAGACGGCTCATCTGCCGGCATGGGCGGAGTCCGAGGCAAGGCAAGCGACTCGTCTGTCGGTGTGGGCGGAGTCAGAGGCAGAGCAGGCGACTCATCTGTCGGCGTGGGCGGAGCCAGAGGAGCAGGTGTCTGCAGACCCACTACCGAGCCAGACTGTTCCTCACTCTCCAGCTCTTTCAGCACCCTCTGGTACCACTCCTCCATCCATGTTGCACTGTACATTTCTGGAGGGTCCCGTGTGTTTTACAGCGGGAGGTGGAGAGGATGCCGTTTGCAGGACCACCAGGGTTGATGGTGGCGTCAGAGTGGCAGGCGGAGCGTCTGTAGCAATGGATGGAGTCAGAGGAGCAGGCGTCCGGGCTGTCGGCGTGGGAGAAGCCAGAGGAGCAGGCGGCTCAGACGTGATGGGCGGGGCCAGAGCGGTAGGTGGCTGCAGGACTGAACAGGACTGTTCCTCCCTCTCCAGTCCCTTCAGCACCCCTTGCTACTATTCGTCTATCCACTCTGCGCTGTACGGGTCCAACTTGCTTTGTGGCACGGGAGCAGGAAGTATGGCCGAAGCAGACAGCGCCCTCGCTGGAGAAGAGGCAGGCAGCAACCTCAGTGGAAGGAGGTCTGCTTGCCCCGCTGACACGCTACCAGCACTGGCCCCCCCATTCAGGAAGCAGATTCCAGATGCTAGATGGACCTGGTTGGGGAAGCGCTTGTGCAAGTTCGGCAGGAGCAGAGGGCACAGGCGGGTGGGCTCTAGGAAGCCTGGGAGCTGGCCTTGTGCGTTTTTGATTGATTGAAACTTTTATTAGTAGATTGCACAGTGAAGTACATATTCCGTACAATTGACCACTAAATGGTAACATTCGAATACGTTTTTCAACTTGTTTAAGTCGGGGTCCACTTAAATTGATTCATGATACAGATACTGTATATACTATTTTCATAATACAGTCATCACACAAGATAATCATCACAGTAAATCAATTGAATTATTTACATTATTTACAATCCGGGGTTTGGGATATGGAGGGGGGGGGGGGGGGGGGGTTAAGTTTGGTTGGTATCAACACAGTCATCAACAATTGCATCATCAGAGAAATTGACATTGGAACAGTGTAGGTCTGACTTGGTACATATGTACAGCAAGTATTGGACACAGAGAGAGAGATCAGAAATGATAAGAAAAAATGACTACATTTGATTGTTTACATTTGATTATTTACAATCTGGCGCCTTTCTGGACAATTGCCTGCAGGTGGTGTCTGAGGGGAGGAGAAGCCGCACAGGAAGAGCCTGGTAGACAACGTTGGGAGAAAACTGTCCGTCTTGTACCCTTTCTGCGTATACTCATGCGCTGAGCTGGTCCGCTGCCCGAGCCTTCGTGTACCGGGTAGCGTGGACGACGTCCGGGTGGCTTGAGAGTGGGCGAGGAAGCGGATCTCTGCTTCCGTCACCTTATCCATAAGCTGCCCCCATGCTACAATATTGTCGGCCGGAGGATCTTCTACGGACAGCTCGGCTTCATCCTCGTGTTCCCACGGCTGGGTGTCCGCCTTGAGCTCCTGGAGGATCCTTTGCTTGTCCTTGTTGGAAAGGAACACTTCGTCTGGCTGGGTCAATCTGTTACGTCTTGGGGGGCACATGGCTGAGCTGGTAGCGTTCCCTCCAAGGCAGAAGACAAGCAGGAGCGGCGTGCAGGTAAGATTAAGGTCTTTAATTATTTTAAGGCAGGATCAAAAATACAAACAGAGGACGCTAGCAAGCGTGGAGCTAAACAAAACACAAAATGTCACCAAGAGTGAAAAACAAGGAATGCTAGTGTGTACAAAATTACTACAGCGAGGAGGAAAAAACAGGAGAACGTAAATGTTGCCTATAGCAAACGTTAACCCAGCAACTACTGCTGGGTGACAGGAAACTATAAAGGGGAGGATTAACCAAAACACCTGTTGGGAACACTATTTGCAAAACTAAGACAGGTGAGGAGAATCAGTGGCCATGGAAACCAACAGTAAACAGGGAAAGAGGGTGCACCCAGGAAACAGACTAAAACAGAAAGACTACCAAACATAAATCATGCCATGACCCGGGTAACGGATCATGACATTCCTGGTTCAATCCCCACCTTCTACCAACCTTGTCACGTACATTGTGTCCTTGAGCAAGACACTTCACCCTTGCTCCTGATGGGTCATGGTTAGGGCCTTGCATGGCAGCTCCCGCCATCAGTGTGTGAATGGGTGAATGTGGAAATAGTGTCAAAGCGCTTTGAGTACATTGGAGGTAGAAAAGCGCTATACAAATATAACCCATTTACCATTTTCCATTTACCATGTTATTTATACTGGTATTTACCCTGGAATTTGTCTTGCATTTACTCTGCCATTTACTCTAGTATTTACCCCATTATTTACAGTGATATTTACACTGGTATTTACCCTGGTCCTTATACTGGTTTTCATAGTGGTATTTGCCCGAGTATTTATCCTGGTATGTACAATGCTGTCGACCCCTAAAGTTGTCTTTGTATAAAACCTGCCATTTGCCCTTGTAATTGCTCTGTATTTATCCCGGTATTTGCCATTTCATTTACTCTGGTATTTGTCCTGGTATCTCCCTTGTATTTTCCCTGGTATTTACATTTTTATTTGCTCTTGTATTTACCTTGGTATATATCCCGGTATTTGCCATGCTGGTATTTGCCTTTGTATTAGTCCTGGTATCTACATTGGTATTTGCCCTTGTATCCTCCCTGGTATTTACCCAAAATGTTACCCTGTTATTTACACCGGTATTTGCCCTTTTATCTACCCTGGTATTTGCCGTTGCATCTTGGATATTTGTCCTGGTTCTTTACCCTGGTATTTAAATTAATTTTTGCTCTCGTATTTACCCTGGTAATTATCCTGGTATTTTCCCTTTGCATTTACCATAATATTTATTTTGGTATTTGGCCAGTATTTACCCCGGTAATTATCCCGGTATTTTCCCTTACATGTCCCCTGGTATTTAGTCTGGCGTTTGCCCATGTCCCCTGGTATTTAGTCTGGCGTTTGCCTTTAAATTTGTCCTGATATTTACATTGGTATTTGCCCTCCTCCATGTATTGGACTTTTATCCCAGTGTTTGCCTTTGTAATTTCCCTGATAATCATCCAAGTGTTTACCGTTATATTTACCTTAGTATTTGCCCTTGTATTTGGTCTGGTATTTATCCTGGTATTTGCCTTTAATCAATCATCAATCAAAGTTTACTTATACAGCCCTAATCACAAATGTCTCAAAGGGCTGCACAAGCCACAACAACATCTTCGGCTCAAATCCCACATAAGGGCAAGAAAAAAAACTCAACCCAATGGGAACAACAAGAAACAGGGTTAATGCAATGAATGACGAATGGATACGGTTAATATTGTGAGAGTCCAGTCTATAGTGGGGCCAGCAGGGGATCCTCTTGCATTTAGACATATTGGGGCGCCGAGCCTTCACCGACTGATGCATAAGGAGTGAGCCACCACTTCATGTGAAAATCCAGTCCAATGGGAGGCCAGCAGGGAATTTACTTGTCAGCAGTGCAGAGACGTCACAAACTGATACAAAGAGGTGTGGTCTACCCTGGGTCCCGACTTGGAACAGCTAGCGAATCCTCCGTGGTGAGGTCACCTGATAACCTCTCCACACAGGAAAGGGGGTCAGAGCAGAAAAGAGAGACAGCAGACCAACTGGTCTAAAAAAAAAAGGGGGGTAAAAGGTATACAAATGAGTTTCAAGATGGAACTTACATTGTTCTACTGAGGTAGCATCTCTAACTGGAGGCATTCCAGAGTACTGGAGCCCGAATAGAAAACGTTCTAAAGCCTGCAGACTTTTTTTGGGCTCTGGGAATCACTCATTAGCCGGAGTTTTTTGAACGCAGATTTCTGGCCGGGACATATGGTACAATACAATTAGCAAGATAGAATGGAGCCTGACCGTTTAGTATTTTATACGTAAGTAGTAAAACCTTAAAGTCGCATCTTAAGTGCACAGGAAGCCAGTGCAGGTGAGCCAGTATAGGCGTAATATGATCAAACTTTCTTGTTCTTGTCAAAAGTCTAGCAGCCGCTTTTTATACCAACTGTAATCTTTTAATGCAAGACATAGGGAGACCCGAAAATAATATGTTACAATAATCGAGACGAGACGTAACAAAGGCATGATTAATGATCTCAGCGCCGGTGGTGGACAAAATGGAACAAATTTGAATGTTATTACAGAAATGAAAGAAAGCTGTTTTAGTAACACTCTTAATGTGTGACTCAAATGAGAGAGTTGGGTCGAAGATAATACCTAGATGTTTTACCGAGACGCTTTGTGTAATTGTTATAAAAACAAGGACCGATAATCAGCATTTCTGTTTTCTTAGTGTTAAGATGCAAAAAGTTGCTGGACATCCATTGTTTAATTTAATTTAGACACGCCTCCAGGTGACTACAATCTGGCGTGTTGGTCAGCTTTAGGGGCATGTAGAGTTGGGTGACATCAGCATAACAGTGAAAGCTAACACAGTATTTGCGTTTGATTTCACCTAGCGGCAGCATGTAGATACTGAAGAGAAGAACCAAACCCTGTGGAACTCTGCACGTTACCTTAACATACTCCGAGGTCACATTGTTATGGGAGACGCACTGCATCCTGTCAGTAAGATAGGAGTCAAACCAAGAAAAGGAAAAGTGTGACATACCAATACGTGTTTTTATACGTTCTAATAGAATTTTATGATCGACGGTATCGAAAGCAGCGTTAAGATCAAGATGCAGCAACATGGATGACGCATCAGAATCCATAGTTAGCAATAGATCATTAGTCATTTTTGTGAGGGCTGTCTCCCTAGAGTGGTTTGCCCTGAAACCGGACTGAAAGGGTTCATAGATATGGTGAGACGCTAAGTGTTCATTTAGCTGCTGTGCAACTATTTTTTTAGAGGATTTTCGAGATAAAGGAAAGGTGGGACACCGGCCTGTAGTTTACCATGAGGTCAGGATCGAGATAAGGTCTTTAAGCTTAATAGCTTTTTAAATGATAGGGGAACAGTACCAGAGGAAAGTGATAAGTTAATAATATTTAGCACTGATGGTCCTAATATTACAAACATTTTCTTGATCAATTTCTCAGGAAGTGGGTCAAGTAAACATGTTGTTTTCAAGTTGGAGGAGATCCCCTAATGTTATTTCTTCAAAAAGAGAGAGATTAGTTCGGAGGTCAATATCCGTAGTACATACATTCGTATCTGCGTTAATATAACCCAGTTGGAGCTGGGACAGCATTATCTTTGATTTCCTTTCTAATGAGTCCAATTTTCTTAGTAAAGAATTTCTTAAAGTCATCAGCTGAGTGGGTGGAGCTACCCTGTTGGGTTAGCGATATACTGTACTGACCAAATATTTAGGATCGTTTTTATTGAGGCAGATGAGATTGGAGTAGTAATACATTTTAGCTAAGGTCAGCGCATTTTTATAAGTTATTAAACTTTCACTCCGTGCTTGATGAAAAACCTCAAGTTTAGTCGCACGCCATTTGTGTTCCAGCTTTCTACATGATAGTTTAAGAGCTCTGGTTTCTTCGGTAAACCAGGGGTAGCTTTAGTGGTGCAATACTATCAAGGGCATTGCGCAGGGCATCGTTAAAGTTGTTAGTGAGGTTATCAATAGAGTCCACACAATTTGGGAATGGTGCCATTACCGAGGGCATTAGGCCAGCAAGAGTCGTAGTTGTAACAGCAATAATGTTGCGGCTGCTAAAGCATAGCATGTTGACAATGAGTCAGAACTTTTATAAGGTAATGATCAGACATATATTTTAGTGTACAGGAGTACCATAACTTTGTAAGTGGTGACACCCCGGACAAGGACTAGGTCTACCGTATTACTGTTGCGATGCGTGGGTTCATTTATTATTTGTGTAAGACCACAGCTAGTCTGGAGCGCCACGCACAGAGTGTCTGATGGGGTATTTATATGGATATTCAAATCATTATGATAATTACATTATATGTGTGCGTCATTAGATCAGCCACAAACTCTGAAAATTCACTGATAAAGTCCGAATAGGGTCCATGGGGGCGATAGATAACAGCCAGACGGAGAGGTAGCAGTGTGGCAGACCTCAGCAATATGTGCACTCCTATAGTTAGGAGGAGATGCCTCGTTAAGCGGGAACATTTAATCTGGGTTTTAGCCAAGTTTCGCTGAGACCAATGACGTTAAGATTGTTGTCTGTCATGACCTTTTTAAAAAGCCCATATTATAGGTAGTGGGCTGTTTTGAGGCATTTTTGTTAATGGTTTCCATAGTACTGATATCAATAATGTTACTTCTATTTTGTGTAGTGTGCCTTAAATAATTTCGATCACATCTAGGCATTGATATGATGGGGATTTTGAGATTATTTTCTTGGTGCTGCGATAGGTCGTAATTTGCAACCTAAGTAGAATGCATGATCACCGAAAGCACAGTCACTACAGAAAAAAATAAATAAATAAGAATTTGCCCTAGTATTTATCCAGCTATTTGTCCTATATTGTATCTTGGTATTTATTCTGGTAGTTGCCCTTGTGTTTGCCCTAGTATTTATCCTGGTTTTTATTCTGGTATTTGCTGTAGAATATATCCTGGTATTTATTCTGGTATTTTCCCTGGTATTTATCCTGGTATTTATCCTAGTGTTTGCCCTTGTATTTGCCCTGATATTTTTCTTATATTTGCCCTTGTATTTGGCCTGGTATTTACACTTATCAAAATTTACCCGTGGAAAAATGTGGTCATCAGAATCGTTTTTAATATAGTGTCAAACATTTTTGTGCCAAAGAACACAGATTGGTATAGATTCTACTTAACCGGTTTAGCATGTTTATGCCAGTGTGCGGATGCAAACATATGCAGTCAGTTAAAATATATATATTTTAATACGCAAAGCTACATAAAGTTGTCAGACTCTTTCAAGCGTATTTTCAGCAGGACTCTGATGCAGCGACTCAAAACATTCTTTTCAAAAAGTCTATGGAAGAACAGCCAGGAAGCTGCAGAACTGAATGAATAGCAGTGAAAGGATGAAGAAACTTAAGTAAGATTATATGATAAGATTATGAAAATCAGTCTGATTTGAAGACATTACTATAATATTATGAAGACATTTTAATGACCTTGGAGGTCATGAGAGCTCACAGAACACAACTTTTAGGGGAATGCATCTAAGGTAAACACAATGAGAATTGAAGCACAAACAATTTCTTTATTTGCAACACAGAACAACACAGTTTTCCATATCAAGAAAATTATGTTTAATAGATGGCAAGTCAGATTTGCAAAAAGACGTAGAAACATTGGAAGACACTGCATGTGTACTCAACTTGTATACCCTCAATCACATACGTTTCTTTCACCTTTACAAAACAGTAGCAAGAAAAAGCCACATGGATTTACTTCAAAACTTCAAACTGCAGATTTCAAATGTCACACGTTTGCCTTACAATAAATAGGATTTCTCAACGTGAAATGAGCACACATAAAGAAAAGGACAAATTCATAACGGCGACAAAATGTACGCTTGTGCATGTTGACTAAAATAAAACAAGTGAACTTCAACCAAACTACTCTCAGTTTACCTTGAATTCATTTTGGTGCAAAAAACACTGATTGTGACATTTTGTTGACTTAACATTGCTAACACAACAAAAAGTGTCATATTTGATGATCTTAAAGTGAACACTATTACAAACTGTACAACATAAGCTGTGACATTAAAAGACATTTGATCTCATTTCAACGTTTAGGAAGTTATTGTGCGCTTTGACAGACGACTAAAAATGTCAACAACAACAACAACAAGAAAAAAAGTATTCTCCTTCAGTTTAAACAAACAAAATAATGTGTATAATTATAGTAGGGAAGGGATTCATATGGCCCCATTCCTGGGTGGATGTTGCGTGAAAGGAAGTGGGGGGGTTGATGCCTTTGTAATACAGTTTGCTGAAACCGATGGAAAGCGCCACTCTCCATAGTAACTGATGCTGTGGTCAAAGTTGGAATTGCCACAAAACACATTTTAAGATATTCAACACTTTACTGCCATCTGGCACCCCCCTCCCCGCCCCCAAATCGTCCCGTTCCATGTGTCAGGTAAACCACGACAAATGGGGCCATGTGAATCCCCTTCCAACTGTACAATGTGCTTGTGTAATTCAGTGCAGGGTTGCCGGTAGATCAGGAGTGTCAAGGAAGAATACTCAAACATCAAAGTATACAAGTATATTTTGTATTTAGGATACCATTTGGATATTTGTCATTTTGTAAAAAAAAATACGCTAAAACCAGTCCAATATGCTAATAAGTTATATATATATATATTTGTAAAAATGACTTTGTATATTTGTACTTTCTCTTCTTATGTAAATGTACTCCTTTTGGCTATTTTTCGCCATATTTTTTAGCAGTTGCATATTTTTACATTGTGTCGTGAGACAATAGAAAATGAGTTGTGAGCTGTAAATGGCTTTAAGATCAAACTTTGGACATCCCTGCTTAGATACTCTTAACAGTCATTGTGTCAATGTTGTTGATTATAACATATCATAAAAAAATTTAATCCAGTTTGATATGTTTATTTCTAATATAACTAATCAGCTTATAAGGACATTGAATACAGTTTTGTAGTTTTCCTGTGTGCTCCCATGCTGTCACTCGATGAAAAAACTAGCTGTTTTGATTTGTATGGATTGAAAAATACATGTAACTCCAGCGCCCCCCGCGACCCCGAAGGGAATAAGCGGTAGAAAATGGATGGATGGATGTAACTTTTGTCATGAAAAATACTCATAACTTGATACATTTTTGTAATTTAACTGAAAATTTTAGAAATGTGCTAGGGAAGGGTTTCATATGGCCTCATTCCTGGGGGAATCTTGTGTGAAAGGAAGAGGCGGGGTTAATAATTTGGAAATGCAGTCTGCTGAAAATGACAGAAAGCACCTCCCTACATAGCAACGAACGCTGTGGTCAAAGTTGGAATTGCCACAAAACATATTTTAAGATATTCAACACTACTGCCAACTAAAGTGGAAAGTGCCCCCCCCCAAAAAAAATCAGCACGTTTCATGTGCCAGGTAAACTGCAACGAATGGGGTCATATGAATCCCCTTTCTACTATGCTATCAAGTTTTTTGCACAGTAGAACCTCTGAGGTAGAACACAATCCATTCTGAAATGCTGGTTGACTTTTGAGTTGTTTTTATTTGAAAAGGCATATACACATAGGACGAGTGGAAACATGAATGATAACATTTTATCAATATGCATTTTACTGTATATAAGTTGAGCACCAAAATTAGATAAAACTTACCATTTGAAGATGGCTGATGTAACTGAGAGAAAACACTTTGTTGACAAGCTTTTGCAGCCATTATGCTACTGGTGAGCTACATGCTAAGTAGAACCCGTTTAACTCGACAACCAACTCTTTGAGTCTGTCTAGTGTCCTCTTAAATTGACTTAATATACATTATCGACCGCTTTTGTCGACATTAAATTTGAGGGATAATATGTACAAAATATAGGACAGTTTATGTCGACAATCTGTCAAAGTTGGTTAACTCATCAAGTCCAAGTCCACAAGTTATTCTTACATCTAATACTTAAAAAAGTGTCCGCTAAAGTCAACTTCGACGCAGTTCTATAAAAAATGTTCTGTTAGTGTTGACGTGTGTTGTATTATTAACTTCATCATTATCACTAAGCAGCAACATTATTACAGTCTAATGACACCAAATTAAAGGGTACATATTACATACTTGCCAACCTTGAGACCTCCGATTTCGGGAGGTGGGAGGGTGGGGGTGGGGGGCGTGGTCGGGGTGGAGTGGGGCGTGGTTGGGGGCGTGGCTAAGAGGGGAGGAGTATATTTACAGCTAGAATTCACCAAGTCAAGTATTTCATATATATATATATATATATATATATATATATATATATATGTATGTGTGGGGAAAAAAAATCACAAGACTATTTCATCTCTACAGGCCTGTTTCATGAGGGGGGTGCCCTCAATCGTCAGGAGATTTTAATGGGAGCATTCGCATACCATGGTTTATATAGGGCACAGAGTGGGTGGGTACAGGCTGGCCTAGGGGCGTGGTGATTGGTTCATGTGTTACCTAGGAGGTGTTTCCGTCTATGGCGGCATGTTGTTACAATTTCGCTGCGCTTGTTGAGGGATGACAGGTCTGGACGGTAGATAATAAACAGTTTCTCTTTCAAGCATAGGTTGCATCTTTTATTACCACTATTGTAAGGTGTGCTGGATGCAAGAATTTGCCATGTTATTGAATATTCAACATTATTGTCTTTGAGGTCCCAAATGTGTTTGCTGAGTTCTGTGGTATTTCGCAGGTTTTTGTTCCTGAAAGAAGCCTTGTGGTTGTTCCATCTGGTTTTGAATTCACCCTCGGTTAATCCTACATATGTGTCGGATGTGTTAATGTCCTTGCGTATTACCTTAGATTGGTAGACAACTGATGTTTGTAAGCATGTAACTGTCGAAAGAAACCTGATTGCCCCCTCAACGGGGGGTTGAGGGGGCAATCAGGTTTCTTTCGACAGTTACATGCTTTGTTGGTTTTGGAGTCGTTCTGACTGGGGGTCGACGGCTCATTTGCAATTGTTTTGTTGTGGTTTGAGATGATTTGTCGTATATTGTTCATGCAGCTGTAGCTCAATTTGATGTTGTTCTTGTTGAATACTTTTCTTAGGTTGTTGTCTTTGGGAAAGTGTTTGTCAATCAGGTTGAGGAATTTGTGTCCAATGTTCGTTGAGACGTTTTTGCTGTATGGGGGGTTGTACCAGATGATGCCGTTTCGTTTTCTGTTCTTTTTTGGCTGGTTTCCTGGCGTGGGTTCATAGGTGAGGGTGAAATTGTATCCGCTTTCATCAAGGGCTTTTTGGTACGGGGGGGTACCAAGGCTTCTTTCAGGAACAAAAACCTGCGAAATACCACAGAACTCAGCAAACACATTTGGGACCTCAAAGACAATAATGTTGAATATTCAATAACATGGCAAATTCTTGCATCCAGCACACCTTACAATAGTGGTAATAAAAGATGCAACCTATGCTTGAAAGAGAAACTGTTTATTATCTACCGTCCAGACCTGTCATCCCTCAACAAGCGCAGCGAAATTGTAACAACATGCCGCCATAGACGGAAACACCTCCTAGGTAACACATGAACCAATCACCACGCCCCTAGGCCAGCCTGTACCCACCCACTCTGTGCCCTATATAAACCATGGTATGCGAATGCTCCCATTAAAATCTCCTGACGATTGAGGGCACCCCCCTCATGAAACAGGCCTGTAGAGATGAAATAGTCTTGTGATTTTTTTTCCCCACACATACATATATTGCGCTCTACTACAGTATCGAGCACTATTTTTTGGATAACCTTATTAAGACATATATATATATATATGTATATATATATATATATATATATATATATATATATATATATATATATATATATATATATATATATATGTATATATATATATATATGTATATATATATATATATATATATATATATATATATATACATATATATATATATACACTATATATATATATATATATAGCTGGAATTCACTGAAAGTCAAGTATTTTCTTATATATATATATATATAAGAAATACTTATATATATATATATATATATATATATATATATATCTATCTATATATATATATATATATATATGTATATATATATATATATATATATATAGATACATATATATATATATATATATATATATCAAGAGGGACAGAGACAGCACACAGTGCATGTGGATCACATGTTACCATGGCGAGAAAACATGGAGAGACTGCCAGTTATCTTGTCTCCACCAGTTGCAGAAAATGTGCCATCAGTACAACTGGACAGTGCTGTTTCAGTTCCATCATCAGGACCATCAGTGAGTCAGACACAAACTAGTCACATCATTGAACCAGATTCAAGGGCTGCTGAGTTGCCATCATCAGAACCCAGATCACCCACAACAAAATCCCCACCAGTGATCCGCAGATATCCAGCAAGGTTTCGAGTACCACCAAAAAAACAGAATCTCTGAAGACAGTATAAAAATCTGTGTTAAAGGTGTACAAATACTGTTTGTATAATAAATGTAATAGAGTGATCTATGTTTGTCTGTTGCCATCTCTTGGTGAATGTTGGCTATAGCGTACTGGGGTTACTTTATGGTTGGCCAACGATTTACGTGGTGTTGCGCACCTGACGTCAAGTGTGTTGAGTCTGTTCTGAAGTCTACAGTAAAGAGACGTACTTCATCACCTCTCCTGTTTATTGCCTCCAACTCAATATATTACAACAACATTGCTCCATGCGGACCCTCCAGGTCCGCATGGAGGTGGAGGGGGCGTGGCCTCCAGGTCCGCCTGAATTTCGGGAGATTTTTGGGAGAAAATTTGTCCCGGGATGTTTTCGGGAGAGGCTCTGAATTTCGGGAGTCTCCCGGAAAATCCGGGAGGGTTGGCAAGTATGGGACCTATTATGAAAAAACAACTTTTCTTACCTGATTGTACCTTATTTTGTGCATTTGGGATCCACATAAGTCCCATAAATTCAAAATCAAATCGTGGAGGCATTGCGGAGATGTTTATAAAATAGTATTGCATTCCTTTATGCTTTCTACAAACAAATTGGAATTGGCTCTGTCCTTTGACATCTTCTGCCCTGTGACGTCAGCGGATATCTCCATTATATGGTAGAGGTTTACGCGAAGATTTTTGCACCAATACGACATTGTAGTCTGACACCGTAGTCAATTGCTTGTATTCGGAAGTGAAAACCAGTGGTGGTCAACCAAGCCAAGATGGCTGTTGTACAGCTAGCAGCGCGGAACTATCTGAGTACAAAAGAGGCTTAAATCTTCCTGCAAAAAGCAGATTTGAGCAAAAAAACAAACAATGCAATGGAATAGATCCCTATACGTTTATCAAAAAAAGATTTGTCGAGTGATATCAAGGATTATACTTCGGTCGTGCTCTCAGACATATCAAAGTATTGTTCTCCTGACAAAACAGATGGAAACTTGGAAAAACATGGAGGTCTACAACTTCTTTGTGTGTGACTGGGTCAAGGGAATTGGTATCAAGACTCTGGTAAGGTTGCATGTAATGATTTAACTTTGCGTCACGCCGTTAACGGGTAGCGTGTTTTTCCTGGTCTTTATCAAAATATAACTATTGATGTCAACATCGTGTATGTGCGGAAAGCTTCATTTATGATTGTTGCCTTTGCTAAAAACGTGCGTAGGTTTTGCTGACATTTGCTTTCTTTTATTTAGACTCGCCGACTTGATGCTTTTTGAAACACTCGTAGCAAACATGTGCTTCAGAAAAACAAATAATATCAAGATAATACTTAAATGGTAAATAATAACCGTTAAAAGTAGAAACAAACCTTTAACATTTTGATCATGTTAACTTGTGCATTCTTAGACTGTGCTCCCTTGGACTGGAGAGTGTGCTGCGTTTCTCGTCGTTTCGTCAAATCTTGCACTCTTCCTCCCTTTTTAATTACCTCTCGAAGAACATTTATCCTTCTTGCGATTCGAACGGTTCTTACACAAAAACACAAGCTTAGGGCATTTTTTCTTTGAGAAAGGCTAAATGGCGCCTAGTACCCATTGAAAACAGAGTTTTGTATGCACATGCATCCTTCGCTGTTGCCATTTCTAATTCCAAGCAACGTATTGTTCTAAATTATATCTGTGACTAGACTACCTATGGAAGGTCTAAAAACTACTACATGGCTCACAGGGAGTTGACGCAGTTGAAGTGAAGGCACGTAAATAAGACTGCCTACAAAATGTCCTGAAGAGACAGTCAGAAAGTGGCTTGAAGATGTTCTGTAAAACAAAATCTATGCAAAATATTGACCACAGAACCACCATTACATGTTATGTAGACCACAAGGAAGTGTTTTGAATGTAAAAAAAATAATTCATAATCGGTCCCCTTTGAAACATGCACACACTCACTTCCTGTTCAGTGCAAACTAAGCTTTAAAAAAGCACGGCAGTATTAACCTGTTTCTAACACAGCAACTAAAAAACACAAACATTGCAATGTTTTATTTAGATTTTTAGCTTACGAAAGCACTGGTGGCTAAACTCGACATAAACTCGAATAAAGCTACATTATTTTCGGTTTTGTTGACGCTTGTGTCAACTTGAAGGGGTTCTACTGTAATTACATTTACGTCATTATTATAACTTTAGACCTCACTAATACTGTATCACAAGGTTGCATTTTTATTTCCATCATTTCCATTGCAAAATCATGTTTGTACATTATAACTATATAGATAGATATACAGTAGATACATGGATGGATGGACGAACTGAGGGATTGATTGATTGATTGATTGATTGATTGATTGATTGATTGATTGATTGATTGTGTTAAACCTCTGAGGATCCACTGAGTGTAGTTCCAGCGGTCATCCAGCAGGTAACATTGTCCCGATGCATCAGCATTGTTATCATTTAGTATTAAAATGTGGTAGTTAAAGTGCTGAGAAACAAAAACCCTCCAGTGAAGTCCAGTAGATCTTCATATTTTTTTCAACCTGCATAGCAAGTTTTAGATTGGTGAAGAACGTTAAAATGTCCAACACATGACAGGAAATAAACGGTGTCTCTCGTGTCCACTAATCCAAAGCGACTAGAAAAGCTAACACTTGATTGTCAAACACAAACACAAGAACCTGAGCCTGTTCTGTCATCCAAAAAGAATGTTTGTACTTTTACTCTTCATGTTGGGTGTGCTCGATGACGGGGCAGGAAGTGCACCACTTCAAAGACGTTTAGGGCAAATAAACGTAAGGGTTTGATTTCACACACGGCATAACGTTCCTCGGACCAATTGTCATGGCCTTGTTGATGTCGTGGCCGCCCTCGGACCACGGCGGGGAGTCCATGGGCTCTCGTTTGATGGAATGGATCAGCCCATGGCCTTTGAACTCGTAGTGCTTATTAAAGTCCTGGTGCATGTAAGCCTTTTGAGGCTCTTGCTGGTAGACGTGAGAGTCGATGAGGTTGATTGTTTGATTACTGCATTGAGTGTGAGAAAGTCTCTGAGGGCTGAATTGGTCGTTGTCGTTGTTGCTCAAATCTTTGTCGCATTTCAGCAAGCGTCCGCTGTTGTTAACCGCGTAGTTCTGGAAGTTTCCACTGTTGTACGGTGGGCTGATCGCTGCTTTGCCGCGATGACAGGGCGAGTACTGCAGGTCGTAATAATCCGCCTCCGATTTCAGGTGGACGCTCGAGCTCTGGTCATATATCCCGTTACCGTAGCGACGGTCCATTGTGTCCGGTTCCCGGTTTGCCCATGGTCGCCCGTAAGGGTCGCAGCCATTCTCCGAATCCGAGTCGTGCTCTACTTTAATGGCTGGCATCTCGGGCATCAGGTGGCCGTCGTAGCATTCGCCATAGCCGCTCTCGCTCTTCACTAAATCTACGCAGTAGGGGTCCGGTTCTGCCGGGATCTGGAGGTTCCCATAGAGCTTAGACACAAACACCTCGCCATTCCTGCTGCTGTGGCAGCTGGGAGAAAGGCGGTACTGCTTCCCGTATTGGCCAGCCTTGTTTAGGCGGTTAGCTGGGATGTAGCCGATGCCCTGACCACCCCTGAGGAGCCCAGAACTGGGACGCAAAGGCCAACCGTTCCCCAGGCCTGGACTGAGGCCTTTATGGGACGACATGGACGACTTGCAGAAATTGAGAGGTTCTTCTTGGTTATAGTAGACATCAGGACGGAACTTGAGGTTGTCTTTGGTGAGCGGGGTCCAGGGCGTGTGGTGACCCCTCTGGGTACCCCCAGGAGTCGGACAAGACAGGAGAAGAGGGTCTGCTACATCGTCCATTCCCCCACTGAAAGAGTGCCTACGGAGGTGTTCTCCTCTTTCTCTGCAAGACACAAGTGAAGGAAAAAGGGAACCAAAATAGATAAATTACTGAAGTCTGTCACTTTTATGTTGATCAATTCATCAAATCTTGGTCCACACTCTTCTTCTTATTGCAAATATGTGTCTGCTTAAGTCAATGTCAACATAATTTTACATAAATTATATCAACATAAACTTTAGGAGTCAAAACGTAATTTCTATGAAAAATGTTGACTTTGTGTGAAAAATGTTGACTTTGTGTTGACATGTGGTATTGTTAAGCAGCAAAATAACTAGTGTCAAATTACAAAACATTTAAGCATACACACACTCACTTCTTGTCCAGCTTCAAAATAAAAGTATCAACCTGGATTGTGTATCATTAGGAAGTAGTGAAAACATTCAACCAAATTATCACAACAGCTCCTTTGGATAATAAAGTGAACTATTTTATGAAAACACAAAATGTATATTCTCAGAAAACCAGAGGAATATATCACTTCCTGTCACTACCGCTATCAAGATAGGAGTTAAACATACTTGACCAATAACGCTGATTCTGATTCTGATCAGTATCACTAATATTGTAATAATAACTTCCTATCGATATCACTGTCAAAATCACTTTATATTTATATCACTATCTATCACTGTCACTATCTATTACTATCACTATCTATGACTTTCTGCGACTATAGCGATACTATCACTATCACTTTATTTTACTTGAACTTTCTATCACTATAAATATTACATTCTATCACTTTCTATTACTCTATCACTGTAACTATTTTTCACTATCACTTTCTATCACTATATCTACTATCACTATATCACTATTACTTTCTATCCCAATCGATTTCTATCAATATCACTTTTTATCATTATCATTTTCTATCACCATCACGTTCTATCACTCTCTATCATTTTCTATTACTATATCACTATCATTTTCTATCACCATCACTTTCTATCACTCTCTAACATTTTCTATTACTATATCACTATTACTTTCTATCACTATCACTTTCTATCATTATCACTTGTTATGTTTTCTATCACTTTCTATCACTTTCATCACTTTCTATTACTATATCACTATTATTTTGTCACTTTCACTTTCTATCACCATCACTCTCTATCACTCTCTATCATTTTCTATTACTATATCACTATCATTATCAACCACTATTACTTTCTATCACTATCACTTTCTAACACTATCACTTTCAATCACTATAACTTTCAATCACTATTATGTTCTATCACTTTTTATTACTATATCACTATTACTTTCTATCACTATCACTTTATATCACTTTCAATCACTATCACTTTCCATCACTATTACTTTCTTTCACAATCTATTTATATCACTATCACTTTCTATCATTATCACTTGTTATGTTTTCTATCACTTTCTATCACTTTCATCACTTTCTTACTATATCACTATTATTTTCTCACTTTCACTTTCTATCACTATCACTTTCTTTCACTATCACTTTCAATCACTTGCACTTTCTATCATTTTCTATCACTATTACGTTCTATCTCTATCACTTTCACTTTCAATCACTATCACTTTCTATCACTTTCCATCACTATCAATTTCTATCACTATCGTTTTCTATCAGGTTCTATCACTATCACTTTCTATCACTATATCACTATTTATTTCATAATCAATTTCTATCACTATCATTTTCTATCAATATCACTATATCACAATTACTTTCTATCTCTATCAATTTCTATTACTATCACTTTTTATCACTGTCACTTTGTATCACTATCATTCTCTATCACCATCACTTTCTATCACTCTCTATCACTTTCTATTACTATATCACTATTACTTTTTATCACTATCACTTTCAATCACTATAACTATCGCTATCCATCACTATCACTATCATTTTCTATCACTTCCTATCACTATTACTTTCTTTCAAAGTCAATTTCCATCACTATCACTTTCTATCATTATCACTTTTGTATTAATTTTTATCACTTTCTATCACTTTCTATCTCTCTCGATCACTATTACTTTCTATCACAATCATTTTCTATCACTATCTATCATTATCGCTTTTTATCACTTTCTATCACTTTCCTTCACTATCACTTTCCATTACTATAACTATCTATCACTGTCAATCATCATCACTATCACAATGTCTCACACTTGAAATGATACACACTCTGTACAAATTAAATATTCGAAGTAATACACACCGATTCAGGTGAAATAATATTTGAATTAATACACACTTTGTACAGTTGAAATAATATTTGAAATAGTACACACTTACCAGTGACGTACGGTCACTGGAGGCATGTGAGGCAGGGCCTCACCTGCCATCATGGAAAGAAAAAAAATGTAAAAAGAAAAAAAATTTATTAAATTGTTATATGTATCGAGTGATTATACTATAAAGTTATTTTCCATTTAACTTCACCGGTTTTAGATTATTTTTATTTAAAATCGCTGAATTTTCACATTTGCCGTTCAAATACTGAGAAGAGACGGTGCGGTGAACAGCAGCCAGTTGAGGCACGTCACTCAGTTGTGCCTCAACATGGATTGCGGACTCGGCTAACTGCTGGCCTGCTGTGCAGTGAGACCGTATTGCTATATGAACTATATTATACATTTCCATAGTTTAGTTAGCTGAGGTATATAATGTACAGTGTATTTTGTCAACAACTGTATGTGTGTAACGTATTTCTTGTGCTGAGCGAACATAAAACGGCTGCAAAAGACGCACTGGCTGAGGCTTGCAGTAATCCTGCCTCCTGCACCCCCGCCGTAGAATGCACCCCCTGACGGTAGTGTTATATCAACTAAAGCCCACACTTAAACTTTCCACGTGCAAGATTGAATCTATTTAAAAAAGTTATTTCATAAGAAAGACTTTTGTGCTCGTCACAGATTGTCGATAACAAACACCATGTTCAACCATAAGGGTGTCCATATGTGCACTTGGCACCAGGACACCCTAGGCCGCAGTTCCATGATCGACTTTGTAGTTGTGTCATCGTATTTGCGGTCTCATGTTTTGGACACTCGGGTGAAGAGAGGGGCGGAGCTTTCTACCGATCACCACCTGGTGGTGAGTTGGCTGCGATGGTGGGGGAGGATGCCGGACAGACCTGGCAGGCCCAAACGCATTGTGAGGGTTTGCTGGGAACGCCTGGCAGAGTCTCCTGTCAGAGAGAGTTTCAATTCCCACCTCCGGAAGAACTTTGAAAATGTCACGAGGGAGGCGCTGGACATTGAGTCCGAGTGGACGATGTTCCGTGCCTCTGTTGTCGAGGCGGCCGATTGGAGCTGTGGCCGCAAAGTGGTTGGTGCCTGTCGTGGCGGTAATCCTAGAACCCGTTGGTGGACGCCGGCGGTGAGGGATGCCGTCAGGCTGAAGAAGGAGTCCTATCGGGTTATTTTGGCTCATGGGACTCCTGAGGCAGCAGACAGGTACCGACAGGCCAAGCGGTGTGCGGCTTCAATGGTCGTGGAGGCAAAAACTCGGACATGGGAGGAGTTCGGGGAGGCCATGGAAAAAGATTTCCGGACGGCTTCGAAGCAATTCTGGACCACCATCCGCCGCCTCAGGAAGGGGAAGCAGTGTAGTGTCAACACCGTGTATGGTGGGGATGGTGCTCTGCTGACCTCGACTGCGGATGTTGTGGATCGGTGGAGAGAATACTTCGAAGACCTCCTCAATCCTACCAGCACGTCTTCCTATGAGGAAGCAGGGCCTGGGGAATCTGTGGTGGGCTCTCCTATTTCTGGGGCTGAGGTTGCCGAGGTAGTTAAAAAGCTCCTCGGTGGCAAGGCCCCGGGGGTAGATGAGATCGGAGTTCCTTAAGGCTCTGGATGTTGTGGGGCTGTCTTGGTTGACAAGACTCTGCAACATCGCGTGGACATCGGGGGCGGTACCTCTGGATTGGCAGACCGGGGTGGTGGTTCCTCTCTTTAAGAAGGGGAACCGGAGGGTGTGTTCCAACTATCGTGGGATCACACTCCTCAGCCTTCCCGGTAAGGTCTATTCAGGTGTACTGGAGAGGAGGCTACGCCGGATAGTCGAACCTCGGATTCAGGAGGAACAGTGTGGTTTTCGTCCTGGTCGTGGAACTGTGGACCAGCTCTATACTCTCGGCAAGGTCCTTGAGGGTGCATGGGAGTTTGCCCAACCAGTCTACATGTGCTTTGTGGACTTGGAGAAGGCATTCGACCGTGTACCCCGGGAAGTCCTGTGGGGAGTGCTCAGAGAGTATGGGGTAACGGACTGTCTTATTGTGGCAGTTCGCTCCCTGTATAATCAGTGTCAGAGCTTGGTCCGCATTGCCGGCAGTAAGTCGGACACATTTCCAGTGAGGGTTGGACTCCGCCAAGGCTGCCCTTTGTCACCGATTCTGTTCATAACCTTTATAGACAGAATTTCTAGGCGCAGTCAGGGCGTTGAGGGTATCTGGTTTGGTGGCTGCAGGATTAGGTCTCTGCTATTTGCAGATGATGTGGTCCTGATGGCTTCCTCCGGCCAAGATCTTCAGCTCTCACTGGATCGGTTCGCAGCCGAGTGTGAAGCGACTGGGATGGGAATCAGCACCTTCAAGTCCGAGTCCATGGTTCTCTCCCGGAAAAGGGTGGAGTGCCATCTCCGGGTTGGGGAGGAGATCTTGCCCCAAGTGGAGGAGTTCAAGTACCTCGGAGTCTTGTTCACGAGTGGGGGAAGAGTGGATCGTGAGATCGACAGGCGGATCGGTGCGGCGTCTTCAGTAATGCGGACGCTGTATCGATCCGTTGTGGTGAAGAAGGAGCTGAGCCGGAAGGCAAAGCTCTCAATTTACCGGTCGATCTACGTTCCCATCCTCACCTATGGTCATGAGCTTTGGGTCATGACCGAAAGGACAAGATCACGGGTACAAGCGGCCGAAATGAGTTTCCTCCGCCGAGTGGCGGGGCTCTCCCTTAGAGATAGGGTGAGAAGCTGTCATTCGGGGGGAGCTCAAAGTAAAGCCGCTGCTCCTCCACATCGAGAGGAGCCAGATGAGGTGGTTCGGGCATCTGGTCAGGATGCCACCCGAACGCCTCCCTAGGAAGGTGTTTCGGGCACGTCCGACCGGTAGGAGGCCACGGGGAAGACCCAGGACACGCTGGGAAGACTATCTCTCCCGGCTGGCCTGGGAACGCCTCGGGATCCCCCGGGAGGAGCTGGACGAAGTGGCTGGGGAGAGGGAAGTCTGGGCTTCCCTGCTTAAGCTGCTGCCCCCGCGACCCGACCTCGGGTAAGCGGAAGAAGATGGATGGATGGATGGATGGATGGATTTCATAAGAAGCCAAAAAGTGCAAAAACAATAATGTTCGTGTTGGAGGAGTTGTGAATGACTGCAGGGCCACAACATTAAGTACACCTGCAGTCTGCAGGTGTACCTAATTCACAACTCCTCCAACACGAACATTATTGTTTTTGCACTTTTTGGCTTCTTATTAAATAACTTTTGTAACCTATTTTTATGGGCTTTCCTCTTTGTGATGTTAAGTTTCTGTTATGCGCTGTTATACAGTATATGCCTTGAGCTCTTATTTTGAAGGCGATAAGAGCGGAATTGATGACACGTTGGAGTGGAGCGGAGGTTTTTGAAAGAAGGTAAATAAAGTGGTCCTCGTGTAAACTGGAGCATCCGTGTTTGTTATTTTGTAGTTTCTTACAGTATAGGCGACATTTATAAACCCTCGGTTACACATTTTTAAATAGATTCAATCTTGCACGTGGAAAGTTTAAGTGAGGGCTTTAGTTGATATAACACTCCCGTCAGGGGGTGCATTAATCCAGCACAACAGCGGCGCATGGACTTCATTTATAAGTAAAGGTAAGACCATAATAACGGTTTTTTTATTAAATGTGCTTTTTTGTGTGCTACAGTTTGTATGTGTAAAGTTAAAGTTAAGTTAAAGTACCAATGATTGTCACACACACACTAGGTGTAATGAAATGTGTCCTCTGCATTTGACCCATCCCCTTGATCACCCCCTGGGAGGTGAGGGGAGCAGTGGGCAGCAGCGGCGCCGCGCCCGGGAATAATTTTTGGTGATTTAACCCCCAATTCCAACCCTTGATGCTGAGTACCAAGCAGGGAAGAATGCTGGTATGAGCTTTTAAACATAACCCGTTAAATGCTGCCAATCAAATGGTGAATAAGATACTCTTTAGGGTTCATATGTTTGTAAATCTGACTGTGATGAAGTCAGTGCCTCACCAGCCATGAACCTCACCGCACATCACTGACACTTACCCATGCTCCAGTGTGGTGACCATGCCTCCTTTGTTTTTCCCGCGCATTAGCATGTTCTTCATCTTCATTTCGGTGATGGAGGGCAGCAGGAGAGGCACAGCAATGCAGAAGAGAGCCAGCTGAGGAGGAAGCGGCGCACCGGAGGCTGACTTCTTTTTCTGTCCGTGCAGAAACTTCAGCCGACCTTGAAACTGCATCGTCTGGAAAAGAAGACAGGAGAGGATTCATATGGTCTCATTCCTTCATTCCTTGGTGGATCTCGTGCAAGAGGAAGAGGAGGGGCTAATTATTTTGCAATGCAGTCTGCTAAAAAATGATTAAATGTGCCACTCAACGAAGCAACTAACGCTGTGGTCAAAGTTGGAATTGCCACACAACACATTTTTAGATATTCCACATTAGACTGCCATCTGGTGGGTAAAGTGGATAGTGCACACCTTACATCATGTATCACGTTTCATGTGTCAGGTAAACCTTGTCTAATGGGGTCATATGAACCCCCTTCCAACCGTACGTTGCTGCTTAGTGATATTGATGAAGCTAATAATATGAGTGGTCAACTTGTCAACTTGTATGTCGACATCGACTTAAGCGGGAACTTTTTAGTTAGCTCTCTTTTACAGGAGAGAAAAACAGCATGTGGAAATATGATCTACTAATGAAAAGCTGACCAATCCCAGGTCGTCGGTCATAATACCAACATCAACATTAACTTCAAGTGCTTCAACTGTCATCATGATCTCACTGAGGCGAACATCTCCCTTGATATCATGTGTGCTCTTTAATAATGTTGTAGATTATACGCATCATATTGTTTCAATAAATCTCCTCCATCTTGAAGTTGGTGTTGACTTTGCAGACTCGATGTCACTCACCAAGAATCCAGATGTGCTGTCCAAGAGACATCGGACCCTCGCTATGAAACATCTGTTGAGGAAGCAAGACAGCTCTGCAGGAACGCCGCCCGCCTCTGGAGAGTTGAACAAGCTGCTCGCCGCAAAGTCCTCACCTGAATGCAAAACCAGCTTGTAAGCATTTTCTTTTAAAGCAGCACATTATCAAATTAAGTTGTTAAAGATGGACATAAACACAATTACATCATTAAAGTCATAAATCAGCTGGAATTGAATGAGTGGGTTGGCACAATACAATTACAAAATACAATACAATTACAATTACAATTACAATTACAATTTACGATTACAATTTACAATTACAATTAACTATTACAATTTACAACTACAATTAAAATTTACGATTAACAATTTCAATTTTCTGCCAAAAGTGACCCACCAGTGCCTGCAGTGAGCTGGCTGTCCTGATGCGCTGCTGCCCCCTGGTGCTGTGGAGGACACATGGCCCAGTGCAGCTGGCTTCTAAACTCCTGGCGGTCGTCAATGTGAATGTAGTCAAACACGTTCTGGTGCATCACATCCGTCTACAAGCAGGGAATCGTACTGTACTTACAATGTCATTGTGCTCGCCAACAACAATATTATTATTATTCAGCATGTGTGACAATGTCATCAATCTGTAACTATATAAGAATATATAAAAATATAGGACTCTGATTGTGATTCTGAGCTCTATCTCTATTTTGCAATGATCTTTTCTCTTCCTGCTCTACTAATCAGTGTGCAGAATAAAATGAGTTATTACTATAAAAGTATTATTTTTTAAACGTCTTTTTCCCCATTGCTAATAAAATCCTTACAGTAGAAACAAGAAGTGTGCAACATTGCAACCTTATTGCATAGTCCTTTTTCAAATTAATTTTGGTATTTGAATGTAAAATAAGATTGGCTTATTTAGCTTGGCCGCGATAAAGATGCAAAGAGCACAAATATTGTTGTCAATTCAATTCATAAATGTAATGCTAATTATGAAAATATTATAATTCAATAACATTAATAATTAATAGCTGAATTTACCCCAGGGATCAATAAAGTACATTCTATTCTATTCTATTCTATTCTATTCTATAAGAGAAAAGCACAGTGTGGACAGGTGATACAATAAACACAATGTATATGAATACAAAAAAGTTTAATTAAATCAATATATTATCGATAATAAATACTAAATTATCAAAAAAATAATACAAATTAAATAACAAACAAATATATATAATAATATAATGATACATTTTACATTTTGCAATTTATTTATTAAATGTAAAAGAATACCACTATTATTCATATTATGTTATTTATATATCAAATTGTAATTGTATGAATGTATATAACTATATATATATATATAATATAATAGTAATTATATAATAATATCATTTTAATATCCATCCATCCATTTTCTACCGCTTGTCCCGTTCGGGGTTGCGGGGGTGCTGGAGCCTATCTCAGCTGCATTCGGGCGGAAGGCGGGGTATTATATTATTTTAATATAATAATGAATAATAAAATATACTTTTAATATATTTTTATAATATAATTAATAATAATAGTATATAATATATTAATAATAATAATAATAATAATATAATAAAATATGATATAAATACATCCATCCATTTTCTACCGCTTGTCCCTCTCGGGATCGCGGGGGGTGCTGGAGCCTATCTCAGCTGCATTCAGGCAGTAGGCGTGGTACACTCTGGACAAATCGCCACCTCATCGCAAATGTATATTTGTATTTTTTGTATATTATTGTGTGTCCAAACGTTTAGATACACCTTACATATATCGTACAGTTTTGGCATGAATAAAAAAATATTTCTTTAAATGTTGTAAATCAAGTATTGTAAACTTTATGTTACAACAGCTGCTAAAAATAAATACATATATCATAATTATTAAACAAATAATCACAACATACAATATAAATATATTACATATTATTAAATAAATAGATTACATTTAATTAAAATGAAAAAATACATTGATTTAGAATTATTATTGTTATTATTATCTTTATCTAATTTATGTTAGAATATTATAGCAAATATACACTTATACGATAATAAATAAATAGAATGTAAAATGGTATAACTTCATTGATAACTACAATAACTATCATTATTACAATAATATATTTGAAAGTTAAACACTTGATTTTTAATATTTAATAGCAGAGTTATTGTCCTAATTTGGTCAAATGACAGATATGCTGAGTCGTGATTTAGGAGATTTGGAATAAGACGTGTTGTACCTTTAAATGGATGGAGGCTTGGTTGCTATTATTCACGGCCTCCGATTGGTTAAAATATATTAACATTTCTATGATGACTAGACATGTATTTGCAATGCTGCTGCTGTGTGGATGTAGATTATTATGAAGCATATTTCTTTTAAGGTCAGATATTTGCACAGTATGTGTCAGATGCTGTTTTGGCGGGAAGATAACGAACGTTTACGTCACGCTTCACACAAAATCAGTTTTGTACGTACAAAAAAAAAAAGTACAGTAAGAGTGAG
The DNA here is from genome assembly GCF_033978685.3 of Nerophis lumbriciformis. NCBI lineage: Eukaryota > Metazoa > Chordata > Actinopteri > Syngnathiformes > Syngnathidae > Nerophis > Nerophis lumbriciformis. Next base: position 20,695,226 of record NC_084554.2, on the reverse strand, counting down.
AGCAGCTGTGTTTGTCAAACATCGCGTGACACCAGCTCCCGAAGAGCAGAACACACACACTGTGGCACACAGACACACACACACACACACACACACACACACACACACACACACACACACACACACAGAGTGAGTCAGACTGCTCTGGTCGTCTTCCTTTTTTTTCCATCAATTTCTTTTCTTTTCTGACAGATTCTTCAACCTTCTCCTCTTCCTCCCTCCATGTTTTTTCCACACTTGTGTCACGCGATGCTTTTGATCGACTGCCTCCAAAAATACAAAGTGTGGTTTTGCAGCAGACAGATGAAAGTAGTGAATATTGTTTATGTTTCTTGTATTATTTCGCTGCCCTTCAAAGACACAGAAGAGGATGAGAGTTTTGTGTTGTGGCGCTGCTCTGTGAAGTTTATTAGACATAAAATGTTCCTAAAACTATAATTATGGGCACAACATTACATGACAAACTCAAAACAAACAAAGAAGGTTCTGTGGGAATGTTTTTGTTTTTGTTGTTGAGTCTAAAATCCAACATTTAAAAAAGACAAACTTTTTTTGGCTTTATCTTCAGGAAGGTCATGTGACCTCCAGAGTGATGCATGTTGGAATACATGCATTCTGTGTACTTTAGATCTATAATGCAGTTTTCTAGCAACAAGTGTACACTAAAAGCGTACACCACTATGTGGTCAAAAGTAATTCCCGGTATAGTGTGTATGATCCAAACTGATTAATATGATTTTGTGTATGATGTAGGGTCAAAGTTCACTTACCTGATGGAATCCTAGATAGTCCACAATAGTTGATGAAGCATAAAACATCATCCCATCACTGCTCACCACCAACGCGAATCCTGTCAGAGACTAAACACAAATAATAATTTTACTATGTTTGTACTACACACAAATACATATACATTGTTAAAACATATTTATTATATTTGTACTACAAACAAATACATATACACGGTTATTACTCTGATTTCAAAAAAAATTTCAATTAACCATTCAACAAATAGGTAGTGGGTATTTTATTGTGTTTAACAATCAAGCACTAAAACAACAAAGCGGCCTGGCTACGATTAGTCCATCCATCCATTTTCTAACACTTGTCCTACAGGTAAATTTCCATCCATCCATCCATTTTCTACTAAATGTGCCAGTAAAGAGCACATACAATACATTGTTATAAAACAAATATCAACAACAACAAGCCTCATCTAATCTCAATTTAAGTTTAAATTGCTTTGTTAGGTATAGGTACAAGCGGTAGAAAATGGATGGATGGATGTTTACTGTAAGTCTCATCAAAAAGCACCGCCTTTTTGTTAGCTTTGCTGATGTGGTCTTTGAAGTCCAATTATGCGATAAGTAAATTGTGAATCTTGCAAGACTAATTCGCCTCTCTTGGCTTGTTGTGGATCTGAACTAGTTCCTAACTAGTTCCAGTTTGCTAAACGCTCTTTCTCCACCTGCAACAGTCACAGGAAATGTTATGATATGAAAGTCAGTGTAAAACTGTTCCAAATTCTAAATAGCCTTTTTTACTTGGATGTTGTCAGCTATTACGCTGTCCTTTATTCTATATTGCTATGAAAACAAACAACAACAACAAATCTTTGAACATTTAACTTTTTTTGTATTTAGGCTATTCAAATGTCCCACTAATAACACATTTTACAAGACCACATTGAACATGTCACGATAACTTAACTGACCTTCGTCAGTTGCTCATTATTAGAAATTGATAACATGATTAATATCCATACATTAACATTCTTAATAAATGACAGGAGAATAAGCACACATCTGATTGGGAGTCATAGTCTTGGAGTTGTCCGACTTTTTGTGTGGCCTTAAAGGCATCAGTGGCTGAGTGCCATGAGTTCGTGTTGGTGCAGGTGAGAGAGAGCAAGCGGCTGCTGTTGATGTGACAGATGACAAAGAGTTGGCTCAAGCCTGGTTTGTACGGCAGAAAATTACCAGTCTTGCTAGATATACATTTTTACTAATGTTTTTTGTGTGGTTAAGGCCGAGTAAAAACAGTTTTGCTCAATAAAGTCATCAATTTGAATTCCTGTCTTCCTCAAAGCGTCTCGACAGACGTTACAATAATTTAACAGTGTTGACAATCATTGTTATCTGTTTTGGCCGTTTGTTGTCACCTGTCACTCACAGTGGCATTGCAAAATTATAGAGAATACATTGTTATGTGTTTAGATGTGCTTAGAGTTCAGATGGAATATGATTTTGAGTATGCGCGCACCTGCCAGGGAACGTTGCTCATATTTTTCAGAAAGAAGGTTTTTAATGTCCTGGGCCACTGCTCTGTTGCCCCCAGGGCTGTAACTAGGATTTGACAAATACCAAGGTCAAAAATTGGTTGTCCAATAGAAGCTTTAAAAGGCTGAAATCATAGGTATCCCAGCAGCCTATAAATAATTAAAGCTTACATGGAGGTGTTGTATTATCTAACATCTTTGACAAGCAGTATGATTTTGTAAGAGTTCACTTTTTTAAATATATAACAAGTTTAGCGTATCAAAAAATGTTAAAATCATTAAAACGTGACTTAAAAAATCTAACCAAAACTTCTACTGTGACTGGGATTCGAGCCCAAGACAAGCAAGCTAAGGACGCCGGGCCACGGGGCCACCGGAAATGCAGTGGGAAAATATCGGTCATATTCTAGTCAGTAACAGAGCATGACGTGGCCATGAATACGATTGG